>NC_084793.1:130181091-130781091 GCF_963169125.1 Humulus lupulus
GTACTAAATACCCCCTGACTCACTTCGAGTCAAGTATTGGTCCCGTTGTGACTTTCCCGCTATCTTGCTCCTTGGGATCGCCTCGTGCCGACTAACTCAAATATATCCACAAAATAAGTGGTCTCACACATATATCACATATATGCACCTATACTCCATATATATATTTACATATACTCCAAATATACCCATAATAGGTCAAATTACGAAAGTTGCCATTCTAATAAGAAACGGGCCCACATGCATATATTAATACACCTAAACATGCATATCAAGTCATATTATAATATAACACACATAAACATACATTGATACACAAAAATATCACATAAACACATAATTTTTCATAGTTTGGCATCCTGACCCCCTAATCAAGGTCCTAAGCCTTATTAAGTAATTTGAGACGTAACAACAATATAACACAATAATATTTTTTATTTCTAAAATAAAAAAAATATTATTTTATTTGTTGGTCATTATTAATTATTACATATTGTAACTTATTGGTTACTTGCAAATATTTAATGTTACCTTATTTGTTTTTATTATAATGATAACAAAATTAGTTCATCATTATTAATCTTAATATATTTGTTAAAATGATGATCAGTAACACATGATCATTTATTTATTATAATTATTTTAAGTGGAGTTGAAACTTATTAATGTACTGAAAATACTAAAAATATCTATACATAGTGATTAAAAACAATATCTACCCAATAAATTTTTTATGTATATACTAGTTTTATATTGGTGCCGAAGGGATAAACCCATTTAATTAAAACAAATAATTTTATATTTTTAATACAAAAATAGTATTATAAATTAAATAAATAATATTATAATTTATGTTTAAATATACATTTAAAAAAAAATTAATTAAATAATAATAAGATTAATTCAAGAAATAAAAAAACACTTATAATATACAATATTTGTTGAATTAAAATAGGAAATAGAAAACCAAAATAAATGAAAGTTGAACTAACTAAACTACTGTTTTCACTCAATACCTATTTTATAATGGGAAAATACTAGTTTAGCCCTTATGTTTTTCCGGAATATGCGATTGACTCTTGTATTTTGTTAAACGATATATTAGATCGTATATTTTACAAATTAATCATAATAGTATCCTATGGCCGATTTTTGGTCAAAATATTTTCAGATATAATCACTCATCCTTAGCTCTTCAACCACCTTCTAGATTTCTTTGAACCATCGCATCGCCAACGGCCCAATAATTAATCTTATAATTAAAAATTTTTTGACCAAAATCGCGTCTACAATACTATTTTGATTATTTTGTAAAACACATGATCTGAATTTTCATTTAACAAAACACATGGGTCATTTGCATATTCAAAAAGAACACAGAGGCTAAAATAAAATTTTCCCTTTTATAATAAATTAATATAATATTTATTTCCTTAGTAATGAAAGTAAGTTAAAAATATGTAACATAACTATTTCTCACGTTAAAATATTGTGGATTAAATAATAAACAACATCATACATCAAAAAACTTTTCCCACGCATTCATTTAAAAATAATAGGGTAAAAAAACACAAAAACAAACAAAAGATAAACTGAAGGAACGGATTATTTAATTATCAATTAACTCAACTTTGGTTGTATTTGTTAAACAAATATTAGGGTTGAAAAATTTAGATAATCAAAGAATAAAAATAATAACAATTGCAGTAATAATAAAATTCAATGAATGGAAACCTAGGGTATTTAATTTTATCAACTTCAACTCTATTGTGTTACTAATCCAATTTTTAGTATTCTTCTTCCTAATGTGATAGCAGGTTTACTAAAACGATTCATATTCTTTCTATAAGATCTCACATATAAACTGCATTAAGAATAAAAACCCTAAAAGCTACACAAACCATACATATATTCTCATCCAATATGTAATTTATGTCTATTCAACTATAGCATATTTAAGTCTCTATTATTAATCCTGAATTAAATTCACGAATCATGAAATAGATGACCAATCAATTACAATATTATATATAAATTAAATAGATCACAATATATAAAGAAAAAGAAATCATAAAAATTGCATTAACTAATAATAGAGTATCAAGAATGTATATTAAAACCCTAGGAAAAAATATTTAGTTAATGTTCACAATAAAAATAGTCATTGAATTCATAGAAAAATGCATAACGAAAGAAGAAGAAGAAAGAGAACCCTAAATCAATATAATTCCAAACATAAAAAATGCCTCTAATACGTTTTTCTCTATCTTTTATAACATCCGCCAACGCATTGGTCGTCAAAAATATCATTCCCCTTTCAACTTGAAGTGAAAAAGGCGTAAGAAAATATCAAAATCCGTCTAAAACGGATGAGTGGCAACATGTCACAGCACATCTAGGCGACATGTCACTTGAACCTTAAAACCGTGATTTCGTGTTCTTCAAGTGGCGACATATCGCCACATACTAAGCGACATGTCGCCTGAGATTTGTTATGTTGTGCTCCTTAATTTTTGGCAACATGTCGCCTACTAAGTTGTGGCATATGGCCTCCTTTCTAACTTGAATGCTTCAACTTCTCTCCATAATCAACAATTATTCACATACTTGCATATCTACAAGAAACACGTCAAATTAATCCAGACAAAATTTGAGGAAAACCTACTAAATCACAGCAAAAGAGCTAACAATGAGTGCATAAAACGCGTAAGAAATCATCAAAAACCCGTGAGTGGCGACATGTCGCAACATATTTAGGAGAGATGTCGCAACACATCTAGGCAACATGTCGCCTGAACCTTAAAATCGTGATTTTGTGTCCTTCAAGTGGCGACATATCGCCACATATCAGACGACATGTTGCCTAAGCTCTGTGATGTTATGCTTCTTAATTTTTGGTGACATGTTGCCTACTAAGTTGTGACATATAGCCTCCAATCTGACTTGAATGCTTCAACTTCTCTCCATAATCAACAATTATTCACATACCTACATATCTACAAGAAACACATCAAATCTACTAAAAATTTGAGGAAAACACACCAAATCACAATAAAATAGCTAATAATGAGTGCATAAAATACGCACTCATCTTGCATATATAGTATAGATATATAGTAGATATAGCGTAAATGTTATGAAAGAAAGGAGAAATGATCCTTGAGATGATTAATCCTTTACGAAGACACAACTTGTAGTTATGCTTGAGGAATATTTTAAGACATGAAATTACACTATACATATCTC
Organism: Humulus lupulus; assembly: GCF_963169125.1. NCBI lineage: Eukaryota > Viridiplantae > Streptophyta > Magnoliopsida > Rosales > Cannabaceae > Humulus > Humulus lupulus. Next base: position 130,184,338 of record NC_084793.1, read on the forward strand.
ACATGGTTAAAGCAACTGGAAGATTGTTAGAATTTATGCTCTTACAATTATGAATAAATAACTTTTTACTTGATTCATATTTGTTGGTTTTATAGTATATTAATATCATAGAAAGTTCCATTATTAATAATGTAAATCTTAAATTAAGTATGCAAAGTGCTTGTGTACAAGAGGATTTAGTTTATGATATTAATTAAAACATTATAGTATGTAACGATAACTAAATCTGGCAATATTATTTAATTATTTTGATTTTATTATGATGATATATTGGTCTGTATCTGTTGAGAACAGAATAGTTTATCTATGTTGTCAATGTGATAACATTGAAACAGAGATATTATATACAATATAGAATATATGTAGGACTAGGACACAATGAATATGAATTTTTAAGAAGCCCCATTTAAATATAGAAATTCCTATGCATCAAGTGCTGGTCACATATGGTATTTTGATTTATTTGGTAAGACCATAAGAAAAGTCGGTCAAATTACTTATATCCCGACATCGTAATACTATGGATATCTGGTGTTAGGCCTAAAATATTCAGCCTAAAAACATGTCATTTTGCATATAAGTGAAATGGTGTGTTTCATTTTTTAAGAGGTGAAAAACACGCAGAGGCCACATAACAGAGGCAGGACCTCTGGTTAGCCTCTGCAGAAGGAATTTGTAAGAAGACATTTTAGGCGGGAAATTCTGTTATGCAACATTCAATCAGGGAGTGTTCTCAAGTTGGTTTATCTTGATTTTTCCTATAAACAGTGTGAGTGAAGATTCATTAGGGCCCAATTTGACTTAAGCATCGGAGTATCTTTCTTGCACGCAACACCAAGCGACTCGACGACATCCTCTTCTACGAGGCGTTCCAAAAGATGGCGCTCAAAGAATGCCTCATCAGACCCTCTAATGCACTAGTTTTGGGGTTCAGTAGCCCCATGGTCTACCCAAAGGGAGCAGTTAAAGTGAACGTATTTGTAGCAGAGTGCAGCTTAGAAGTCGATTCTTGATCGTCAATTCCCCTACTAGTTACAATGTGATAATGGGAAGGAACTGGGCTCATCGCATGCAAGGTGTCGTCTCTACTTTGCACCAAGTGATGCGATGTCAATTAATTGATGGACACTACACCATCGACATTAAGGGTTGCAAGAAGCAAGCCAAGAAATGCTATTTGACTTGAAAGAAATCAACCACATCGACATCCTTGCTTCTGATGGCATAGATCCCAAATAGTAATTGAAGGACAAATTACCAGGATATCTTAAACAGCTAGAAGATGAGGAAGAATATGGCAAGTCGCAGTCAACACTTGATGAATTACAAGAAGTTTGTATTGACCCAAATGATCCCACTAAGAAATTGCTTGTAAATTCCTAAATATTAAAGTCGAGAAGCAGAGGGTATTTGATTTACTCAAAATGCGAATAAAAACATTCGCATGATCCCCACATGATTTGATAGGCATCGACCTAGATGTCATGTCCCATAGTTTTAATATCTCCAAAGATTTCCCAGTTGTTAAACAAAAGCAACAATGGTTTGCGCCCGAAGTGAACCAAGCGATCCAAGACGAAGTAGAACGATTACTAAGCATTGGAGCTATTGAAGAATGTTTATATCCAAGATGGCTTGCTAATCATGTAATGGTCCCAAAAAATAATGGAAAAAGCGAGTATGCATTGACTTTACAAACCCCAGCAAAGCCTGTCCAAAAGATTGTTTTCCACACCCAATGATTGATCAAATGATTGATGCAACTGCGAGTGACAAGAGAATGAGCATTCTCAATGCTTATTCGGGGTATAATAAAATCCATTTGAAGCAAGAAGATAGTATATGCAGTGTATTTACCACAGAATGGGGGTTGTACTGTTATAAAGGCATGCCCTTCGTGCATAAGAATGTTGGAGCTACGTACCAACGATTGATGAATAAGTTGTTCTCTGCGCAATTGGGCAATAATATAGAAGTATACATCGACGATATGGTCATTAAATCCAAATCAAGTGCTACTCACATTGAGGATCTGACTGAGTGTTTCGACATCCTCGACAAATATCCAATGAAGCTTAATCCCACACATTGCACTTTTGGAGTAGCCTCACGACAATTCTTAGGGTATATAGTCAAAAAAAAGAGGCATTGAGGCCAACCTAACTCAAATTGCATCGCCTTCAAAAGTCCAAGTGCCAAAGACTGTCTGTGACGTCCAAAAGGTGACAGGGAAAATAGCAGCTCTGAGTAGATTTATATCCCGCATGTTCGAATGCTGCCAACCCTTTTTTCGATGTATAAGGAAATATGCAAATGCAATATGGGGGGATGAGCATAAGCAAGCCTTTGAAGAGTTAAAAAAATTACTTAGTGCACCACTCGTACTATGCTCTCATGTCCCAAACAAAGAGCGATATTTGTACTTAACAGACTCTGATGTTGCAATGAGCTTAGTCTTATTTCGAGAAGAAGAAGGAAAACAGAAGCCAGTGTTCTACTGCAGCAAGATGATATTAGATGATGAAACTCGGTACAACATGATGGAGAAACTGGTTCTAGCTTTGATGACGACAAAAAAAAAAGACTAAAGAGGTACTTTGAAGGCCACTCCATTATGGTGTACACAGATTACAAACTCAAGCAAGTACTAGGCAAACTTGACCTTTTTGGAAGATTTTCGAAGTGGGCAATTGAGTTTAGACTATATGACATCCGATTCCAACCTTGCAAAGTAAAGAAGGGACAAATATTAGTCGATTTTCTAGTGCAAATACAGCAATTATCACCCGAAACATCGCCTCAACTACAGAACATGGAGGAAGAATGGATATGGAATATGAGCACTGATGGTGCTTCTAATTCGTGCAGTGCTGGGATTGGTGTAATGTTAGAAGCTCCCTCTAGGTTGAAAGTTGAAGAGGCTCTGCGACTTGAATACCATGCTATGAACAATGAGGCTGAATACGAGACTCTGATATACGGATTGGAACTGGCTCAAAACATGGGCATCAAGCGCATAATAGTTAGAGGAGATTCAAAGCTCATGTTCGAAGAGGTTGCTAGAAACTTCGACACTAATGCACCTCGGCTCGCTAGCCTCCTGATGAAGGTTTCGGCTCTGAAATCACAAATTCTCCTATTCGAACTCACCCAAATTCCACGAGAACTAAATTAGAGTATGAATGCCCTGGGCAAGAAATCTTCAACAGGCGAGTATACCCATCATTCAGAGATTTCAATAATGCGCATCTATGATCACCCCTTGCTCAATTTCGACAGAACCTGAATGTTGGATAGACCCCATTATTCGGTACTTATCTTCATCAAAGGTCGCATTTGATAAAAAGAGGCCAAGCTATTGTGCCTAAAAGCACAACGATACTCCATAATTAATGGTGTCATGTATAAGCTTTCCTTCAACGGATCGTACCTATGATGCCTACCACCATCAGAGGCCAAGAAGTTGCTTGAGGAAATTCACGAAGGGTTATGTGGCAATCACAATGGTGGATGTAGCTTGGCCCATAAAACACTGACAGCTGGGTATTATTGGCCTTACATGATGACAGAGGCCCATGATTACGCTAAAAATGCAAAAAGTGCCAAAAATATTCCTCGACCATTCACCAACCTGCACAACTACTGTATTCACTAGTTGCCCCATTGTCGTTCGCTAAATGGGGAATGGATGTCGTCGAGGAATTACCCAAAGTATCCAGAGGAAAACGTTACACTTTGTTGGCAACCGACTACTTTACAAAATGGATAGTCATAGAAGCTTATAGAACTGTTAACAAAACAGATACAATGAGCTTTATATGGAAGCACATAAGTTTTTCAATTCGGCATTCCTTGGGAATTCGTAGTGGACAATGGGACACCTTTTCAAAATGGAAAGGTGCAGGAACTTTGTGATACGATGCATATCAAACTAAGCTTCCTTATTTCACCTAAGGCAAGGAAATGGGCAATCAGAAGCTTCTAATAAGGTCATTTTTCCACCATAAAGAAGAATTTAGAAGATAAGAATGGTGCTTGGCTAGAAGAATTACCGAAAGTACTATGGACCTGCCGCACGACTAGACTGGCCCCTACAGGGGAATCACCATATGCTATGGTGTATGGGACAGAGGCTATTATTCCAATAAAAGTGGGCCTCCCAACTCTTCGTACTGAGGTAGCTTTTGATTAGCTTCTTGACAATGAATAATTGTTGCACAACCTCAACCTCCTTGATGAATTTTGAATAATTACCTAAAATTAGACATGCGAAGTACCAGAAGGTCATTAAACATTACTATGATAAAAGGGTCATTTTGCATTCTTTCAAGAGGGACGAGTGGGTCCTTCGCCGTGTTACTGGCAATCAAAAGAAGCTAGAACCTAACTGGGAAAGTCCTTGCGAAATTACAAAAGCATTAGGCAAAGGCTCTTACATACTCAAGGACATACGCACTGGACGAAAAGTACCACGTACTTGGAACTCTATGTCTTTAAAGCATTACTATTGCTAACATGTATGTACTATGTTTTGAAAGTCAATAAAACAGTATTCGTTTTGTGCATTATTTTAGCTTTTTTATTTTATGCAACAATAATTGTACATTACTTACATACTCAATATCTCCAACCACGTCAAGAATCTTTTATGACGCAACTCCAAGGTAAAAAGTACTATTAGGTGAATAACCATCACCTTTCACAAATTCCATCGTACAATATCACAATCAAATGCAACTGTTTCCAAATTTCAAATAATTTACCCATGTTACAAATCATTTTCACCTAACTCACCTACATATTTTTCATGCGTTCCATATGTTCCATATTTCACCTACTTTTCGAATATAAATAAGGAGTTTCTCGCATATCATTCAGGCATACAAACTAATAACACATATACTCAACACTCATGAGCCAAAAATCTTTGCTCATGCCTTCATCTAACCATCACCACCAATCACTATCTGATGGAGCTTTTCCCTTCATCACACCAATGAACAAGAACGATGCGGTATAATCTTCTCTAACTAACATAGTAGGGAACTAGGGTCGGCCATTTCACAGTCTAGTCTACCCTGACTACGTGAAACACGATCGCCGTGGTGTAAACTAAATGGTGCAAGTTGCACCCCTTAGCCTCTTCGCCCCCTTCTCCAACGATTGCTTGAACGACTTTTGTCTAATATGAGCCCTGAGGACCAGTCACTTTGCGAGTCCTACAAACACGTCTTAGTCTGCCTTGACTACTACTCCAGAGCCCTTGGGTTTGCCAATTCGGAGCCTCATCAACACTGGCTGAACTGGCTTGGCAATCCAAGTGCGAGAGGAACTTTTCCAGCTTTCCAAGCTATGTCATCTCTGTTGGCCATATTTGTTGAAAGTGACCCCTCACTTAGGGTGGCTCGCCCCAACAAATGGCATCATCTAGAGTTTGTTATGGATGCATTGGAAATTCGCTCGCACCATCGTCATCCCTCTTGGCTCTGCCTAAGATCTAACCCATGCGCCACACCCAACATGCATCTGGGATTAGGCCATACCTGAGCACAATTGATAGAGCATCGGCCCCATGCTCTTCAACACACCCAAGGGTATGCCTACATTCTAGGACTATTGCAACAGCTCTCGTGCTACTGCCGCTTGTTGTTGTTCAAATTCGCAAGGTAAAAGGGCCCTGCACCCTTCCAAGTTCACAAGGAAAATATATGTAACTTGGCATTATTGTAATTTTGCAATTCACGTGGCAAATGCAACTCTTTATTAAACTATTGTTTGTTATTACAAGTTCTTTCTAAAAATTGACATATAATTCCTAACGCTTTACTTGAATATCGGCTTGCTAACAGTCATAATAATCATATTGTTTACACATACATTAATTAAATTCGCCACTAATCCCATTTGATACGACGAAGGTACTCAGTCATAGCGATCTACAGCTTTGGGTGCCCTATCCCATATCGCTCTCATGATGTATAGTATGGAATCCCACTATTCACAAGCTCTGACATCACCTAAGCCTAGTCCTGTAAATATGTGTCTTAGAAAGGACACCCTCACCCAATCTCGGTGCTCACTTGTCAATTAATCACCATCAGAGGTTGTACTGCATTACATAATGTATTGCACTATTAAATTCGCATATAAATACTTAACTGGCCATCCTTTCCCACCATTTATATGGCCTCCCAGTGTATCTTTGTGAAAACGACCTAAATTGCCTATGTAGCCTTCTATCATAGCACGATAGGCGTGTTATACAAACTAAAAATTTCAAAACTTACACAATTAAATCAGAACCAACACAATCATATGCTACTATTTAATCAAATTTTTCATTGCTATAGCAAAAATTTAGTTCCATTTACAATTTAAAATATTGGTTAACTGTTTAACAAAACACTACGAGCAAACTCATGATTAAGCTTTATACAAAATGATTTTCAAGCACCTTGCTCCTTACTTCCCGTAGTCGTCTGGTCAGAGCCTGAGGGCTCACCTGCCTCTGGTGCAACAATTTCTGCAGTAAGGGCTGCCTCCAGCGTCACATGGCTCCCTTGCGAATTGGTAGGATCTGCAGCAGGGACTACATCCTTTGTTCCCCCTCCTCTTCTATGGGATCGCCATTTGGCAAGTATAAAGATCACACAGCATATTTTCTCTTGCGTATATTCAATAGCCAAATCTCCAAGCTGGTTTAGATAAGCATCTACATCATAGTTGCCTATCTTAACACCCACATCCACGCAATACTTCTCCAGCTTGGCACATTTTTTCTCTGGCATTTGTTTAGCGTTTCGCAGAGCCTTGTCCAAATATTTTTCCATATCAACCTCACAATCGGGATAAATTTACGCTTTGTGATCTCTCGGTCTTTAATACGTTGCTTGAGCACCTCCACCTTAATATTGTCGATCTCCTACAATAAAATGACATTATATTAACACAACAATCTCAGGAAGTGACGACAACAACACATCAGAAGGCATGATATTTATGCTTACAGCACACATCACAATCTAAGCTAATTACCTTCATTAACTCTTCCACCCGTCGCTCGCTTTGCGACAGCTTCTCTTCAGTACTACCAATGCCCATGCGATGGTTCTCAACTTCCTTGTTTCTGCCATCACTCCCCACCTCTGCTTCCATCTATTATTTACGTGAGTTTTCCAAATCAAACTCCATCTTCCCTACCTTCTTCTCCATCTCCTTGCTTGCTTTCTTCGCCTCACTTTTCTCTATTTGAGTGAAAACAACATCATCGCTCAGATGCTCAATCTCCTTCAATAATTTCTCAACCTGCTCTTCATGCTTTTGGCAAAGTTGCTGCTTTTCCATCCAATTGTTCGTCATGGCAAGCAAACCCCTCTTCAAGTTGTCTTGCTCCAACTCAAGCTTCATAGAAGATACTAATTTAGATTTATTGGTGGCATTTTTCTCTTTTGCCTCTGCTTACTCCTTTTCTAACTTATTTATCGTCTCTGTTAGAGAATCACACATCTCCTCTGCGATTTTCTTTTCTCTCATTTCCCTTTCTGATTAGTGCTCAAAAATATCAATTTATTAGTTTTAAAGTATAAAATAAATTAAGTTTTAATTAATATTTTCATTTTATTATTGTAATATAATTTATAATTGCAAATATTAATTTTAATTTAATTTGTGTTTACCTTTCAGGAAATAAATTGGATTTGGATATTAATAAAAAGAAAGAAGAAAGAAATAGTTGAAATTGAAGAAAAGAATGAAAGGTTGGCATTTTTGTGGTCCAAGCCCGGCAAGATTGGCCCAAGAGCAACCCAACCCGCTAGGCCTTCTATCTCTCCCCCATGGGTCCCAGCACCATAAGGCGCTCTGCCTGCTCGCCACGCATTGCCCAAGCCACTCAGCTGCTGCCTCCACCCGACCCGCCTACCCAAGTGCCCACCTGGAGACCCGCGAACAACCCAGCCCCACCCAACCTGCCTGCCTGCTTCTTTCCCCTGCTGACAGCGCGCCACGTGGCCTTCCCCTATTGGTTGTGAGTTGGTCAATGCCACAATTGTGTTGACAACCCATTTTGTGTGGATTTTGGACCTTGGACCCTCCCATTTTGAGCTTTAAAGCTCACATTTTGTATTAATTTAGAAAAATGAGCATAATGATCATTTACTAAAATAGCTAGGCTAATATTCATAATAAGATTTGATTTTTCTAAATCATATTTTATTATTAATGTTTCAGATTTATTTTGTAGACCCCATTTTTAGTTTAATTTCTTTTTAGTCATTTTCTTCTTCTATAAATAGGGACTCCTCTTTCACATTTGGTATGTAATTTTGAGAGTAAAGAAACTATAGCAAAATTTCTAAAATTTTGTGAGAATAATGAGGATAATGGTCTAACCTTCATAAGAAGGTTAAGGATGATTCCATATGCTAATGATGTTATTTTGCTACTTTGATTTACTATATTCTTAATATAATGCATTTGAGTTATTTATGTTCTTTCAATCTTATCTTTACTTTGTTATCTTTATTTACTTTTGCTAATAATATACAGGATTAGCCATGCTCTTTCTATATTTTTCTAATTAGTAAAAATAATATTAATACATAATTTTATGTCTAATCTTCTATTACATTATTGTCATTGGGTATTTTGTCATTTTTAGATTTTTCATAAGATTAACATTGTGCTCATAAAGTAAAGAACTTTATAACTCAAATGAACTTTTGTTAGAAAAGAATATGGACTTTAATGTTAGATTTTCTAAGTAAATGTTAGGATGTGAACTATTTACTTGTATAATTTTGTAAATAAAGTAACCAAGTAACTAAACAAGTATATGGATGATTCTTGAAACATTTTTACTATTCAACTCTTGATTACATCTTATTTTTATTTCATTTTACCATTTCATCAAAAAGACAACAAAAAAAATCTCCAATCTTCATTTCCATCACTTTGAACTAATCTTTTGGGTTTATTTTTCTACTAATATTTTTGTTCTTAGTTACCTCCTTTTGGAATTGACTGCCCATCTACACTACAACCACCACTTAATAAATGCATGTGTTTGCCCATCTATACTACAACCACCGCTTAATAAATGCATGTTTTCAAGAATTTTAGTGAAATTTTAACCAAGATGTTAGTAACTTTATTTGTATTTATGTTGGTATGAATATTGTGTTAGTATAGTGTTCTTTTATTTGTGTGTGTTGTATTCTTTTTATTTGCTAATTTTTAATTAATTTGAATATTGTTTTAAAAAAAAGTTTGGTTATATATTTGAATTTTTTTTCTTTCGGTAAAAAAAAAGAGCATCAAAAAAATATATTATATTTATATATAAACATATATATATATAAGTAAGAAAAAAAAAACAAAAAAAAGGTATATATATTTATTTTTTTTCTTTTCGGTTAAAAAAATATTAATTATATATATAAATATATAAAAGTAGATGAAAAAAAAACGTAAGAAAAACGTAAAAAAAAACAAAAAACAAATATATATAATTAAGGTGTTCCTGCTATAAGTTAGTTAGACAAACTAACGAATCAATAAACCCAGCAATTTCTCACTCCAATCTGCACGACTTACATACTCAGAATTGCGTGACTTACGATCATACATGATAGATTGCTAGATTTATTAACTCGAAAGTTAATCTAAAAACTTATAACAGTAGTTGCCTTCAGATATGATCCATATTGCATGCTATCTCTACTTCGGAAATCTCTGAAGGAAGGATTTAGAAGAACATCTTTGATAATAAACACTCTAGTATTTTATTGCTTCGAAATTCCCTGATTTACATAAGGGGGGGTGATGGCCTTATATAGCCACATCCTTCAGCAAACAAACTTAACCAAACCACAAACTTAACCTATCCTAGTCAAAACCAACCATGGTTGGGATAGGATAAGGGATAAGATAGGATTCCCCGACAAAGACAAAAGCATAGGTAAGGGATAAGATTCCCCGACAAAGACAAAAGGCTAAACAACAAAGGGATAAGATTCCCCGACAAAGACAAAAGGCTAAACAACAAAACCTTATGGCTGAAATAGTTATTTAAATATTGTCTCATGACTAATTCCATAGTCAGAGTCATATGCTGGGTCTTCATGAAGTGGGTTCCATCCTGTCGGTTCTTCATCCTCGTCACTGCCAGCTGGAGGACAGGCGTCGTATTCTGTGTACATCAGGTTCCATTCGTCCCCTGTGTAATGGAAGAGATAGGGGTCTTGCATATCTGCAGATTTAACATATGGGTTTTGTGAATCTTCAAAGTAGTCATTTTTCCGCAAAACTACCCCTTCAGTATCGGTCAATTTGTACAGAGACGGATATTTTTGTTCTAGTGTTTCTTCGAGTTTGGTGACCTGTTCTGCTTCATTTTTTGACAGATGGAAGGCTTCAAGGGCCCTTGTTATTTTGCGAGTATAGTCGGATGGGAATGTCTCCCAAGGAGCATCGTCTTCTGGTTTGGGCCACAGTTCCGGAGGTATAATCTGGTTTTTCTCAAACAGACTCTTTTGGATGTCCATGTACTCTTGTCCTCCAAGACCACATAATGGTTCATCTTTTGACCCGTAGACTTCGAATGTTGGATTGGTAACTATATTCTGTTCTGCATCGAGCTTGGCATTGATGCTAAGGAAGAGAACAGTATAACAGTTCATTAGGCTGGCAACATTTGGGTCTGGTGGATAGATGAAAGTGGGCCTGTTATTTTGGACCTTCTTCCATTCTGCTGATAAGACCTTTTTCCATTCTTCCAGTGGGGCAAACCAGGACAAAATATCCATTTGGACTTGGTAGGCTGGCTTGAACCTTTCTTGGTCCAAGAATGATTTTATGGACGTGTGTAAGGCCATAGTTTGTACTTCGACAGCTATGGTGAAGACACTAGCCAGGTACCAGAAAAGGTGGGCTATTGGTTTTGGTGTGAAGATAGCATCTCGGAGAGGTAGGATTTGGGCAAATGGATACTTTGGATGGATTCCAAAGTCATTTTGTATGGAAGGTCCAAGCTTGGAGATCATGAGATTCTGGATGAAGATTGCCCTGTGGGTTGCTCTTTCTCTGGCTGATTTTTTGGATTTTTTTGAAAGGATCTTCTTTGCATCCCGGGGAAAAGATTGGGCGTGTGTGATAGAAGAGGAAGAGGCCATCATGAATATGATTGGGATTATATGTGATGATTTTTGGATGACAATAGGGATAGTTTTTGGTGAGTATCCTGAGGCTAGATTTATAGCAGGGGGTGACCTGGATAAGAAATCAGCTACAGTATTGTTTTTGCCTTGGATGTGCTTAATGTCAAAAGAGTAGTTGTCAAACCAAACTGCTAATCTCAACAGTTGGCCATTTGTCGTTTTGCTCTTTTTTAGGCTAAGCATTCCTTTTGACGCGGCAAAGTCTGTTTCTACCAAGAAATGGTGCCCTATCAGATGGAATTCAAATTTTGTGATGCCCATCTTTATCGCCAATAATTCTTTCAGGGTAGAGTGATAATGGAGCTGAGAATCTTTGAAGTGGCCACTCTTGTATCCACATATTTTTCTTTTCCCTGTCTTGTCTTGTTCAAGTAGGACCGCTCCCCAATACCGATCACTAGCATCTGTCTGTAGGATTCTTTTCCCGTCAGAAGGAATCTACAGAGGTGGTAGTGTCTGCATTATCTCTTTTAGCTTTTTGACTGCTACAGTTTGCTCCTGTGACCATGGTGGAGTCTGCTTTTTAAGCATGTTGCTGAGTGGTCTTGTCAGTTCCGAGAGTCGCGGGACAAAATCCCGTAAGTAGTTTACAATCCCTAGGAACTATTGAATTTGCACCTTTGTGAAGTCCTTTTCGGGAAATTTTAGCAACTCTTGGGCTATATGTGGTTGGGCTTCATATTGGCCTTTGACTAGCTTCATCCCCAGAAAGTCAATTTGGGCTTGTCCGATGATCATCTTCTTTTCAGATAGCATGACCCCATGGGCTTCTGTGAGAGATATGAACTGGGCCAGAAGATTTTGATGGGCTTGCTCATCTTGTGAGAAGAGCAATATGTCATCAATGTAGATTAGGGCCTGATCTAGAATAGGGCCATAGATCTTAGTCATGGCCTTTTGGAATAGTGATGGAGCTGTTTTGAGTCCGAAGGGAAGAACAGTCCATTGATAATGGTGGTTCGGAATGCAGAAGGCCGTTTTGGGCCTATCTTCTTCTTTAATACCCAACTGCCAAAACCCTGCTTTGAGGTCGAATTTAGAAAATATTTGGGCCTTCGACAGGCTCGCAAATAGAGAATTTTTATTTGGTAGGGGGAATTTGCCGTCTGCCAAAAATTCATTCAGAGGCTTATAATTGATGACCAGTCTCTGTTTTCCTCGGGCCTGTTCTGATCTCTTGTTGACGTAGAAAGCATGGCATGCCCATGAAGAGGTTGTCGGTTCGACCAGTCCTTGTTGTTGTAGTTCTTTGCATTCCTCAGTTGCCATTTTCTGATGCTCTGGGTTCATACCTGGGTGGCTTGCCTTGGTAGGGTTAACATCTTCGTTGAGCTTAAATGGTAAACTGATGAAGAACTGATGATTTTTCCAAAGAGGGTGGTCACATTTCTGGAGGAATTCAGCATGATTTGTGGCACACGAGTTTTCTATGAGTCTTTGTTTGACTTTAGAGAATGGATCAGGAGGCATGAGAAAATAGTTTGGGATGGATTCCCATGGAGCAAAATGTTGTTTGTAACCAAGGCCACCAGGAAGAATTCTCAAACCCTTTTTCTTAGTGTAGACATCAAACCCAATGATTAAATCTTTTCCTGGTAATTTTGAACCGATTACTCTATGAATAATAGAGCATCCTGGGAAGAACTGTAATTTGATTGGTTTACTGATGAGCTCTGTGCAGAAGATGCTTCCGTTTGCAGCGTGGAAGTATTGCTTTTCTTTCCTCCAATATTCTGGAGGTAGAACATCAGGGTTCATCATGGTGTATGATGCTCCTGTGTCGAAGAAGGCTGCTACTTTGACTGGCCGAGCATACTTTGTAGGGAGGATCTGCATAGAGATGATTGGCGATGGTTGTATTGTATTGATTGCTGCCATGTGGTAGAACTCATCTGGGGTCTTCTGCTGTTCGAACGCACAGAGGGATTCTGAATTGATCTCGTCATCAGTAGAGAAGATAGATTCCAGATCATTTTCTTCGAGCGATATGCCCGTTGTTTGTTGAATGTGGGTGATCAGTTTGGCGGTTTTCCCTTTGGGGCATTGCTTGGCATAATGTCCCTTCTCACCACAGATAAAACATATGTCAGACTTTTTCCTGAAAGAGCGTTTCCTCCTTAGAAACTTGAAGGAGCGGCGTTCTTTTCCCCTTGAGGACTTAAAAGTCCTAAAGGTTTTAAACATTTTGCTGTGTTTCCTTTTTTCTGGACGACAGGAACATGCTGATTCTGACTGGCATTTGATTCGTAGTCCCTTTTGGCTGCAAACCTTTCCAAGCTTCTTGGATTGTTTCATAAATTCTTGGATAAATTTATGCTGAGAGCACATCTTCTCCAAAGCCTTTAGAACTAGTTGATAAATTTCTCCAATCGTGGCATCAGCTAAGGTTCTTCCTGTTCCCGAGAGAAGTCTGAAGGTTTCTTCTCCTAGTGGTTCTGGTATGGAAGAGAGGAATGCCTGTTTTAGATTTGGGTCATCAATTCCACCTATTTGGTAGAATCGTTGAGTCATCTTTTTGTAATGCTTTTCCAAATCTCTCTTATCCATTGAACAACACTTTAGTTTAAAGAATTCTGCGCGAAGTCTTTCAGTGACTTGAGCATCTTGTCCGCAGAACTCAATATACAGGTAGGTCAGGGCATTTATGACAGATGGAAGTTGCAAGAACGTCATTTGCCTGTAATCGCCCAGACTTGTCCACCAATCTTGCAGGGTGCCTGTAAAACAGGAAACGAAGCTGAGGAGAATTGTTCCTGTCTGTGCTTCCGGTCTTTGTGATTCTAGGCTGAGCCATGCTTGAAACTCCTGGAACCTTTCGCGCCATCTTGATGGAGGGAGGTCATCTAAAGTAAAAGTTTGAAAATTTGAACCTTTACTTTTCCGTTTTGGGGGAACATGTGGTGTTGTTGATTCATTTCCACTTTCGTCTTCGCTTGTGATAATTGGTTCGGTCTGTGAGTTTGATTCAGCTGGTTGCACCATCAGATGTGGAAATGTTTCATCATCATCGCTAGACAAAGTTTTACTGGATAAGCTTCCGGAGTCACTCAGTATGGAATCCTCAGAAGTTGAGCTTATTTCTTCAGACCAGTCACCCGAAGAATTGTCTGAACTAGTCAAAGAACTTTGTCCCTCTGAGTCCGTTGAGTCCGTTTCACTATCTGCGATGTGGAGAGTGCTTGTATGGCGAATCATTCGTGACAAAGGGTTTGCGGCTGGATGAACCATAAGTTGTTTGGGTTCCTCTGTCATTTGGCTGGGTGATTCTTTTTTCTTTCCCTTTTTTAACTTCTGTTGTTGGTTTTCATCAAGCATGCGCCTCAATCTTACAACCGAGTCTTCTTGTACAGATCCGGTAATAGGAAAAGGCTGAGAGGTTTTTGGTATTGTAGCAAACTTCCAAGGGACTGGCGTCTTAGCCATCCCGAACGGGGACGAAGTTCCCAAGTAGCTGGTTGAAGGTACCGTTGTTGGTTCTTGTTGGCAGAACCTGTTCTTGAGGGATTCATATTGGGTTTTTAGGCTCTTCATCTCAGCTTCTTTTGCTAGAAATACTGGCATCGGAACTGAGTTTGCTTTGATGATAGCTAGAAGTTCTTCATGAGTTTGTTGGATCTTTGCAGTGAGTTTGTCAATGTTAGTATTCTGGGATTGTTTTACTGCCATCTCTATTCTGGTGTTTTGTAACTCAACTTGTTTCAAGACCTTGTTTTGGACAATCATGTTTTCTGATTGCCAATTGAGAACTTCTTCGGCCGGAGATATCTTTTTAAGGGTCCCGTCTGCATTTCTGGTTGTAGGGTTTTGAACTTTTGGTTGGTGAGAGACTGTTCCTTGGTCATCTTGCTTGTCAAACTTCTTAAGTGGAGGAAAATTTGACTCATAATCAGCGGTAGTCATCATACATACTTGTGGAATTTGTTGGAACTGATTTTGAGCAGGAAAAGCTTCGCCATGATGTTGCATCCATTTTGCCGCATTTTTATAGCATGGCAGAATGTTCTTTTGAGGAGCCGAAAGTGGAGGCTCTTGGGAGCCCGTGGGCGGAAGCTCAATGTTCCATCCAGTTGGTTCTGGAGGAGAGTCAGGTAAGCCTTTGGGAGTAGAATACTTGACTATATAGTCAAACTTTCCAGAGGGTTGGCCTAACAATCCTATTTCCTTGTCTCCTTGAATTAGCCGCTGCTTAAGTCGTTTTCCCGAGCTCAGACGTTGCTTTGGCTTTGGAAGGTCTTCTTCTGATCTTAGGCAACTTTTGCAGTCGCAAACATCCCAATACTTATGTCCATCTGAAGATTCGAAAGCATAAATAGGACTGCCTTGAGAATCGAAAGACTGGATTTCCACATCAGCCGGTGTGACAGATGTCATCATATACTGGGTGGTAAAGCAACTGGGAGCCTTGGTCTGAGTTCTGTCAAAAATTATTTCGACAGAGCCATCTTCTCGTTTATGATAAGATGGTTCAGTAAGAGTCTGGACCGCTTTTTGAGGTTGATGGAGCATCTCATAATTTGTTATCCATGAACTAGGCAAAATCTTCATAAGATCATCTGTAGAGATTTTCCTTGGAATATGAGTGCATGTTGGAACTTGGGTAGAGTCCACTGTGACTAGTAATGCTTCGTCAGCTGTTGGCAAGGAAAGATCTAGAGCGTGATCTTGGAGTCTGTACACCATCTGGTAGTGAAGGGTAGCTCCAATGGAGGTGAGATCTTGGTCAATTCCAGAGAGTTGGACCTCTACTTTAAAAGCATCAGTTAAGCGGTTGTCCTTGAGAGACATATTAAAGTTAGGAAACAGTGTAGTTATTACTGTTCCTGCGTTTAACGTAGTCTCTATGGTGGCAATGCTTGCATGTTGGTATTTCCTCATTCGGGTGTCGAGCAGACCCATTCGGCAGCCGATTGGAAGGCCCTTTCGGCCATGAAGAGAAATAGCCAAGCGAATGGCACCAAAGTGTATGTGGGTGAATCCTTGCGCAATCCACTCGGGAATAAACTCAGGAGGGATTTGTAAAGTGACAAATTGGACCTCAGGAGTAGGTCTTAATTGGCATTCACTGAATTTAGAGGCTTGGATATATTCTTTTGGGGCTTTATAGGATGGTTTGATAAGTGCTTTAATGGAACGGGTAAAAGGAGTGATGGATTTTGGGAATATTTGGTACGGGTTGATCAAGGGAAGGTTGTTGTTGGCAATCTTGTTTTCTTCAGGAACATATGATAGTTCGTAAAGAAAATCAAGTTTATTGGCTGTGGATTTTCGGAAAGATGGGGAAGGAGTAAGTGACAAGGGTGATACTATAGGAGTACTAGAACTTGCAGAGCTTGTGGATGATGTTTCTTTAGCCATATTTTGAGATAGAGACTCGTCAGTAGGATAGGATGAAGTATGGCTCTGATACTTCATTTCAGTTAATCTTAATTTCATTTTTTTTTTATTTTCTTAGTTTAATAAATATTTGTAAAAAAAAAATTAAGTTTGTTATTTTATCTTCACTTCATTGAAAATTAAAAAAAAAAATACATCTTTCTTGATTAATATTGTTAAGTAGTTTGCTTCATCTCTTTACTTTATTTTTATGTTGGTATATTGTGATAATTTTATTGCTTTAGGTTTTTTAGTTTAGACTTTTCTTTCTCTTTGCCTTAGCTTTCCTTAAAATTTATTTATTACTTCAAGAAAAAAAAACGTAAAATTGTTCATAAAATTTCAATCATAAAACGCTCAGTATTGAGAAAAATTGTGTAATATTAAAAATGGTTAAAATTGATATTGTTCTGTCTAGAAGGATTGGTTGTTAAATAAGGTTTGTTATAGCGTTACCCTCCAAACTTACCTGGGAACCTCAGGGAGTTTTGTCTAAGGCAAGTCTGGATCTAAAGTGGTACCTTGACAACCTTCCCAATCGGGCTGGGAACATTTCGAGCATATACATTTGGACTATTATATTTTTGAACTTATTACTATAAGAAAACCAAGTTTGTTCTGTCAAAATAAGCAATTTTACTCTGCTTAAAGGTTATTTGGTCAAAAGGTTTAACTTGTGATCCTCCATACTTACTCGATAACCTCGGAGAGTTCTAGTAAGGCATTGGAGATCACCCCAAAACCTCCAAATCTACCTGGGAACAATTTGTTTAAATAAATAAAATAAACATAAAATAAATTTAATTCTCATTTCCGAGAGTGGTTGAATCATCACGAAACTTCTAGTGAAACTTTTTCCAATTCATCCACCATTCCTTCCAAAACGCCTTCACCATTCATCCCTCTCCACACACCTTATTTGATAATAATCCATTCACAATGGCTCACAATGATGAAATCCAACCAAGAACTCTCAATGACTACCTCCATCCTACTCGCACTTCCACGCCTTCATGCATTATATTCCCTCCTACTATGCATGTGTTAGACTTTGAACCTGACATGATTCAACTCTTGCCCACATTTCATGGAATGGAAAACGAAAGCTCATACGTGCATATTAGAGAATTTTAGGAGGTAGTAGCCACGTTCTATAACCGAGTTGAAAATGTTGATTCTGTGCAACTAAAGTTCGTCCCCTTCTCCTTGAAGAACAAAGCCAAAAGCTGGTTATACTCTTTGAGATCTATGTCTATTGGAACATGGGAGGAAATAACCAAATCTTTCTTTTTGAATCACTTCCCTAGCAATAAGACCAACATTCTAAAACGACAGATTTCCACATTTTCCCAAAAGGACAATGAAACATTCTATCAAGTCTGGGAAAGATTCAAAGATTTGTTGAATAAGTGTCTGGACCTTGGCTATAAGAACTGGCATTTGGTCAGTTACCTCTATGAAGGCCTCACAAGTCATGAGCGCCAATTTGTAGAAATCTTATACAATGGTGAATTTCTCGAAAAAGAGCCATACGATGCACTTGAAAATATCTCAAAGAAAATGTAAAAAAATCTTACACCTGGACTGGTCCAAGTGCTATTGATAGCACCAACCGATATAAACCATCTGGGATCTATCAACTTCGAGAATAGGATAGTGTTAAGGCCCAACTTGAAGCTTTGAAAAATAATTTTGAGGTCTTGATGACAAAAAGTGGCCAGAAACCGCACATGATTGCTCAAGCAGAACCCCAAGAACCTTGTTTTGTTTGTGGAGGGACAGAGAATTTAGCTAAAGAATGCTTAGCTTTTAATGAAATGAAGGGGGTTTATGAGGAGCAATGGAATGCCTTAGGGGCGTATAACAAGCCATTCTCCCATACGTACAACCCTAGTTGGAGAAACCCCCCAAATTTCAGTTAGAGAGATTCTAACCAAGCTCAATCATCTAGAAGCCAATGGAGAAATGAGCATCAAGCTCCACCACCCAAGGTGTATTCAGTGCCTCAATACAATGCTCATCCATAAATAAATTCTCTTGAGAATACCCTTCATGCATTCATAGAGGAACAAACCAAATTAAATCACCAAATTATGGAAGAAATCAAGGAAATGAAAAGTCAATTTTCAAAAGTGACTGGATCTTTGGCTATTTCTAAAAAAGGCAAAATTCATTTTCAGCCACTATTCAATTCATAAGGGCAACATATGCCCCAATCCTCCAATTCCAACTATCAAAACATTAAGGAGGTCAATGCCATCACAACTAGAAGTGGTAAAACTTTAGAAGACCCATCCATTAAGACCACTACTTCAAGTACTCCAAATGATATTCATGTGAGTGCACCACCCAATGCTTATGCAAAAGTTCCATTTCCTTAGGCTTTGAAACCTGTTGGGAAAATTCCTGATAACCGAGTTGAAATCCTTGAGCACTTGACACAAGTGAAGATTAATCTTCGTTTGTTTCACATCATAAAACAAATGTCAGCCTATGTCAAAATCATCAAGGAACTATGCACTGCAAAAAGGAAGCACCATGTCAAGAAGACTGATTTTTTAATTGAGCAAGTGAGTACGGTGGTTGAACAAAAGACACTGCTGAAATACAAAGATCCTGGTTGTCCCACCATTTCTTGCAAAATTGGGACTCATGAAGTCATCCAAACTTTACTTGATCTTGGCACAAGTGTAAATCTCATGCCTTACTCTGTGTACTTGCAACTCGGTCTTGGAGAAATGAAGCCAACATCTATTGTGCTACATCTTGCTGATCACTCGAACAAAAGGCCTAGGGGTTTATTGTGGATGTTCTAGTTCAAATTTAAAAATTCTATTACCCCGTGGACTTTCTTATTCTTAATACTTGATCTATGGTAAACATGGAGTCAAAAATTCATATTATCCTCGAAAGACCATTCCTTGCTACTGCAAATGCTTTAATCAATTGTCGGAATGGTCTAATGAAGATATCGTTTGGAAATATGACACTGGAGGTAAATATTTTCCACATTGGAAAACAACCCCGAGATGATGACGAGTGTTAACGGACTTTTATGATTGGCACTCTAATTACCAAGGAGAATCAATTGTGAAGAAATTTTCATAATCTTGATGAACTCTTCCTTTTGTGTGATTATGAATGTCCCGGCCTTGTTGAGTTCACTCTTGCAATTTCTGATCATAAAGCTCACAACACAGAGGGAAATTTCTTTGGAAGCCTCGCTTTAAGGAGCTACCTTGTGAGAGGGCACAACCAAAAACTTCAGCTGAAGAGGTTCCAATTGCTCAATTGACCCAACTACCTGAGGGTTTGAAATATGTATTCTTGGGAGACGGTGAAACCTTTCCATTTATCATCTTGTCCAACCTTCAAAATTCTCTGGAATTGCAGTTACTCGAGCTACTACGAACGCATAAATATGTGATAGGTTGGACGCTTGCTGATATCAAAGGTATTATCCCTTTAATTTTCTCCCATCGAATCAATCTGGAGGACGAGGCCATCCCACGAAGAGATTCTCAAAGGTGACTAAACACCACAATGAAAGAATTCGTGAAAAATGAAGTTATGAAATTGTTAGATGTTGGTATCATATATCCAGTGGCCGACATCGAATGGGTTAGTCCTACTCAAGTAGTACCTAAGAAATCGGGTGTCCCCATTGTTCAGAATGACAAAGGGGCCATTGTCCCTACAAGAACTGTGATGGGATGGCGCACGTGCACATTCAGTGATTTCTCGTCCATTATACAGCCTCCTAGGCAAGGATGCCATCTTTGAGTGGACACCAAAGTGTGAGGATTTATTCTGAGCATTTGTGACCTCACTCACTTCTGCTCCCATCATTCAATCACCCTATTGGAGTCTTTCTTTCGAAATCATGTGTGACATCAACAAATTTGCTATGGGAGCTGTGTTAGAACAATCAAGGGAGGGGAAACTCTTTGTTGTCTATTATGCAAGTCGAACTCTCAATAGTGCTCAAATGAACTATTCCACTACTGAAAAAGAGTTTCTTGCAGTGGTCTTTGCTCTTGAAAAATTCTGAGCTTATCTGATTGGGTCCCGTATTACGATCTTAATAGATCAATCTGCCCTTAAGTATCTCCTTTCCAAAAAGGATGCTATGGTGCGATTAATACGGTGGATTCTTCTCTTGCAAGAATTTGATAAAACGATCAAAGACTAGAAAGGTGTTGGAAACGTCATCGGGACCATTTGTCCCGACTTGAATTCAATGATCCCGCTGATGGTCCACCTATTCATGATGATTTCCTCGATGAACAATTGATTTCTATTACTAAGTTATCATGGTATGCTCACATTGTGAACTACTTAGTAACAGGTGAACTTCCTTCTGAGTGGAGTTCACAAGATAAACACAAATTTTTTATCGAGGTGCGCAATTTCTTTTGGGATAACCCATACTTATTTAGGTATTTCCCTGAGAAAATCATGTGAAGATGCATCCACGACGATGAGGTGTCTAGTGTGCTGAATTTTATCCACAACAATGCTTGTGGTGGTCACTTTTCTGTGAAGAAAACTGATGTAAACATCTTACAATGTGGTCTTTACTAGCCCGCTTTGTTAAAAGAAACCAATGATTTCTGTCGTTCTTGTATAAGGTGCCAAAATTTAGGTTCCTTATCCCGTCGGCTCATGATACCCTTGAACCTAATTCTTGTTATAGAAATATTTGATTGTTGGGGGATAGACTTTATGGGACGATTTCCAACTTCTTTTGGCTACCTTTACATTCTTTTCATTGTGGATTATGTTTCAAAATGGGTCGAGTTCGTACCCTGTCGAACCAATGATAATGCTACAGTTGTAGAATTCTTGAAAGAAAATTTGTTATCAAGGTTCGATACTCCTCACGCTATTATCAGTGATCAAGGCACTCATTTTTGCAACAGACCTTTTGAGGCTCTTATGCATAAGTATGTTGTACTTCATAATGTTGCAAATGCCTATCATCCACTGACTAATGGGCAAGTTGAATTAGCCAATAAGAAGATAAAATACATTCTAGAAAAGATGGTAAATCTCGATCGCAAAGATTGGTCTACACGTCTTCTAGACGCTCTTTGGGCATACCGCACTGCTTTCAAATCCCCTATTGGTATGTCTCCCTATTAGGTTGTCTTTGGAAAAGCCTATCATTTACCTGTCGAGCTTGAGCATAAATCTCATTGGGCTATCAGAACCCTCAATATTGATCTTAATGTCGCAGGTATCAATCACAAACTCCAATTGTTTGAAATTTAGGAGTTGAGAAATGATGTATATGAAAATTCCAGGATCTATAAAGCGAAGTTGAAAATCTTTCACGATAAACAGATCCTGTGAAAACACTTTGAGCCAAATCAAAAAGTTTATTTGTATGATTCTCGTTTGCACTTGCAACCCGGTAAACTGACATCGCAATGGACTCGTCCATTTGTAGTGAAGCAAGTATTTCCCAACGGTTCTGTCGAGGTTGAAGACCCAACTGATGGAAGAATTTTTAGAGCTAATGGCCAAAGACTGAAGCATTATATTGAGAGTGTGAGTCACGTTGAAGAGGTCCTTCTTGGTGACCCAATTTATACACATTGAATTCTGAATGGTTTGTTTGTTTGTTTTTCCTTTATTTTTATTTTTTTTTGTATTTCCTTTATTTTTGTGTGTTTTTCATTTTTGTCTTTTGTTTGTTTTGGGGTATTGTTATTAGGTTATTTTCGCTCTCGTCTCATGGATGTTATCATCATCCAGGTGTTCTCTTTCCCTATCTTTTTCATTGAGTATTCATTTTGACATCGAGGACACTGTCTGATTTTTGGTTAGGGGTGGTGAGCATTCATTAACATTCATTTGGGAAATCTTATTGTCTTGTTGAATTTTTAAGTCAAATTTTCTCAAAATTATCCAAGCATGAGTACAACTTGTTGGTTTGAGTCAGTTTTTAATATGTTTAGCTATTAAGAAGTGACTTCTAGAGTTCTTTTGTGCACTTTCCAAACATGTGTAAATTGGTTGTTAATACAAATAGTTGAGAGAAATTTCAAGTTTAAAGTTTTTCATTTCTTGGTGAGTTGTGAGAGTTGAGAAAATAACTTTTTGAATTTTTATTGATTATTTGAGTTGGTAAAGTCACATTTTTGGAATTTAAAACATTGACATTTTCTAGAGGGATAATTTTCATGATATAATGAGCATTTGTAATAATTTTGAATTGGTGTTTTATTTATTTTATTTTCTTGTAATTTTTATTTATGTGTTGCCTCTTGTCCAAAAAAACAAAGTACAAAAAAAAATGAAAAATGAAAAAAAAAAAAAAAAGAACAAGAACAATACTTTCCTTTATTTTTCTGTAATTTTGTAAAAAATATATATATATTTTTATTTATATTTTGTTGTTTTGTGTAATAGTATTTATGAAAAAAAAAGTATTAATAGTTTCATTTTCTTATTTATCATTTCTAGTTAGTTGGTATTTTATTCATTGAGTTTTCTCATGTAAATCCCAAAGGTTGTTTTTCATTTGAATTCTAACAAATTGATATGCCTATCTTGTGATCAATATTTGTTCAAATTATTTATCCTAAAAATTTTATCTTCTCTCATTTGAGCATTAGCTATTACATTTCTGTACGCCTTAATATTCAGCCCGGGTCTTTTAGGCAGTTCGAGTACAGCTAGCTAGCTAAGAATAGTACTAAAGGATCTACAAGGTGATATTTCCTCTGCAAGGGCAGTGCGACTCCCCAGGTAATAACACGAGATGAGGAATACGAAGCAATAAGACACGAGCTGGAGACGCATATGAAGCACAGCATCCTTGACGCAAGCTAGAGTTATGTTCAGGTCGGGGTACGCTACAAATCTGCCATTTTCAGGAACCTTTATATACCTGAATACGTTATATATAAACGTGCGAGATCAGACATCACATGTCCGTTTATCCCTGAATTCTCGGACACGTAATATAAACGTGCGTGATTATACATCACGTGTCCGATTATGCCAGATGACCCATGATCATTTTTACCTAATGATTAGACCATACCTTAGTGTAAATTATAATATTCATCATTTCTATAAGAGAAAACACAGGAAGGATTTGTATTCACGTGAGGACCTCGACCCATATCCCAGGATGGTTCTTCTATAAATACCAAGACCTTGGATAGGGAAGGGGTTGGGTTCTTTCTCTGTAATGCAATACTCTGCAAAAAATATAGAGAGATATACAGTAATAATATCGACTCGTGGTCTAGGGGGATTTTAGCCTCCAAACCACGTAAAAAAGAAACGAGTGTTCTTGATATTTCATTTCTAACATCCCCAAGTGTTATTTTCCTGATTACGGTTTATCCTTAAGCACTAATTTATTCCAGCTAATTTCGTAATACACTGTTGGCAAAAAACCGCGTCAACTATCTTTCCCATAAAAATACTTTCAATGCCCGTAAGGAATTTGGACTTGAGACCTTTATACTTTTGAGATTTTTCAATACTATTTGTGTTAGGACATGCGATATAAAGGAAAATGGTTTGGTGCATACACACACAACTCTGGAATTGCAACTGAAGAAGCTTCAATAGTAATCTCCGACTTCTTGTTGATACTTTGAAAATGCTTAGATGATTTTGCTTGGTTTCACTTGATTATTCAACTTGATAATTTTCTTATTTGCTTGAATTGTTAGGGACTAGGAATAAGTTGGTTGGGGGTTGTGATTAGTATTGAAAATGTCAATTTATTAGTTTTAATGTGTAAAATAAATTAATATTTTCATGAATTTATTGTAATATATTTTATAATTGAAAATATTAATTTTAATTTAATTTCTATTTAATTTTCAGGAAATAAATTGCATTTGGACAAAAAAAAAAAAGAAGAAAGAAATAGTTGAAATTGAAGAAAAGAATGAAAGGTTGGCATTTTGTGGTCAAGGCCCAGGAGGAGTCGGCCCAAGAGCTGCCCATCCCGCTGGGCCTTCTCTCTCTCCCCCGCGGGACCTAGCTCCACACGGCGCTCTGCCTGCTCGCCAGGCATCGCCTAAGCCACTCAGTGGCTGCCTCCACCTGACCTGCCTACCAACGTGCCCACCTAGTGACCCGCACCTCCCCGCCCGCATTACCCAGCGAGTCGCAAACAACCTAGCCTGACCCAACCCGCCTACCTGCTTCTTTCCCCTGTTGAAAGCCGCACCACGTGGCCTTCTCTTATTGGTTGCGAGTTGCCACAACTGTGTTGACAGCCCATTTTGTGTGTATTTTGGGCCTTGGACCCTCCCTTTTTGAGCTTTAAACCTCACATTTTGTATTAATTTAGAAAAATGGGCATGATGACCATTTACTAAACTAGCTATGTTAATATTCATAATAAGATTTGACCATTTAATATCTCAAATCTCCATTTCCATCACTTTGTACTAATCTCTTGTGTTTATTTTTCTACTATTACTTTTGTTCTAAATTACCTCCTTGTGGAATCGACTGCCCATCTACACTACAATGACTGCTTTGTAAATGCACGTTTTGAGCTTTAATCACTCTCCAACACACCAATCTATTTGGCCTGTAACGTCCTGAATTTGCTATTAAGGTTGAGTGCCTTGATTACTGTGCCAGGAGAGCATAATGAAATTTATATGTGGAATTAATTGAATATATGTGTGATTGTGCGATATAAATCATTCATATGGTAATGTGAATAGTTATGCATGTGTTATGTATATTAAATATGCATATGGGCCCGTTTTTGTAAATTTGGGCATATTTGTAATTTTTGACTCGTTGAGGGTATATTTGTAGTAGGTATGTGTTATGAGTGAGATCCTAGTGGTCTGAGGCGATCCTAGTGTGCGGATTAGCAGAATAGTCACAACGGGGTTAAATACCTGGCTTTGGTGTAAGCCTAGGGGTATTTTTGGAAACCTAGTGAGTATTTGGGATTTGTTGGGTAACAGGTAGTTGTTTGGTGATTAATTGGGTATGTGGGGATTGATTGGGAATTTATAGGACTACTCGAGGATTAGTGGGAAGTGTGGCAAATGACGGTATTGCCCTTGGGGGCATTAAAGAGAAAGTTTTGATCTTGGGGCTTTTTGGTCATTTGTTAGCTTTTGGTTAGCCTTAGTTTACGCTAGAAACCTTGAGAAGTAATCAGAAAGCTTCTCAACCTCTCAGTGTATTCCCCTCTCTCTCTATATGCTTGGGAGCTTTGTGAATTTCTTAAGGGATTGGATAGGGAATCGAAGAAGTTGAAGCTAGGATTACGATCAAGGGATAGTTTGGGGTCAGATTACTATTGAGGTAAGATCTGTAACCTATTTCTGTTGTAAATTCTATGTTTTTAAATTCCATTTGTATGTTATTGAGCCTCAAAGCTCAAGGTAGGATTTAAGGGTTCTGTGGGAATTTTTGGGTATATTGTGGAGTTAAATTGTTGCTCTGGATGTATTGCTTGGAGTTTGTAGCTCAATTTGGGTTTAGTTGTTATTTAGAGTGAATTCTGGTGAATTTGGCTTAGGAAAAACATAGGAAAGCCCCAAAATATATGAGTTTCAAGTTTGAGCCGGGGCACTATTCTTTAAGCGTCGCAGCCCATGTACATGAGATGGCCTTGGCGGTTCTCTGAAATCGCCTAAGTGCCATGGTGCTGGCTAGGGTGCACTGTGTAACATGCTGGCCTTGAGGGCATGTTACAAGCTAGGATGGTGCACAGTCAGATGCGCGCGTGAGGGTGCAGGCTGGTGAGCATGTTGATGCCTAGTTTGTACAGCAGTGGCATTTTCGTAAATATCTTCAATATTGCCCGGAAATGGACGGGACTTGGTAGGTCTCATATTGAACGGTCAATGAATGCAATGGTGCAATCAAATTTTGGATGGCGAGCTGAGAGCCAAATATGCCTCCCAAGCAAAAATCATATATGTTCCAGGTAAAAGGCTGAAAGCTCAGAAGGCTCTTTGTAGAGGGAGCACCCGGTGTCACCTCTCCACCACCCCTGGCGCAGGTGCATCAAGTGAGCTACTACTAGTTGGGAGGACTAGTAGGGCAGGCATAGGAGGACCACGAGGGGACTCATATGTCTCCATGAGTAGGAGTAATCATGGACATTACCGGGCCGCCCTGGAAGTGTGTCGAAGTGTGCTGCCAAAGGTTTATGGGTACAGTTCCCTTGGCTTGCCGGGATGCTGCTTGCATGGAACGTGGCCCAAACCTCCGAGAGACGTCATGGTGTGCCATGTCCATGATTCTCGACACGAGATTGCACGAAAAGTCATTCGTGGGACTTGCTAGCATACAGGCATTGAAGAGTGCGCAATGCTTGAGAAAGACAAAGGTCCAGTGTGTGCTACTAGTCTGGCAACTACTCTCGAGGGCCTACCAACATGCGTGGAGGCATGGTGCCTTGAGGATTGGACCATGGATGTACGGGAGTCCTTGGTCTATGATGTGAGTTAATCGGATAGTATCTAATGGGGCATGATGAGAGGTGTTGGCACGTTAGCTTGGTGTTGGCTCTCGGTCGAGGAAACTTAGTACTACAAGAAGGCTTAGGGAGGTCGAGATGGTGCTTGAGTTTAAATGTGGGTCGGAGGGCCTTACTATTGGGACTTAGTGACCATAGAATCCTAGAGAAGTTGCCAGGACGGGCGAGACGATAGAATAAAGCAGATGGATAGCTATGTGGACAGTGCACACATAAGGGAATCGACAATGGTGCTACACAAAGTAATTGACTCGAGAGTCACATCCTGCAGGGTGCGCTTCTAGATTTGTTGTGTGCAGGAAGAGTTTGGGTGGTCAGACGTTCTTGCGTGTGGGCAAGTTGTCGAGAACGCCAACAATTGAAGTGGGGGAGAGACCTTCACGGTTCAAACATCCAAATAGCAGACCAATGTTCCATTACAAAAGCATCGAGATGAGTTATCATGGAGATCGTTAGTTGTTCAAAATGTAAGTCAAAGAGACTTAGAGACAAAGACAGAACCAGTTACCTAGGGTGAAAGCCGTCAGGACTCAAGTACTAAGGTAACATTAGTGCAACATTTGCCTAAGGTGAAAGTCAGCGAGACTCAGGCACTAAGGTAGCGTAGAGATGTTGATGGGCGAAGAGTTAGAATGACCAAGGAATTAACTCAACATCATCTTCAAAAATGATAAATGAAACGAGGGACCACACGAGAGAAAGCGGTTAGCTTGAAAGCTATACCTTGAGAGGTACACCTCAAGAAGAGAGTTTATTCCCAAGTTGAATTAGGGGAGCCCACTAATTCATATGTTCGAAGGGTCAGGGTACTTGTTCAGTTTTGGTGTGTGAATCTAGGGGGAAATACAATAATAGATGGGTTGTACAGTGCGAAGACATGCATGACTGATGCGAGTGGGTCTGGTGACCAAGTGATGTTGCAGATAGACAATATGCATAGGCTTAGGTTGAGACCAAGATTCACGGCTCAAATAGAGAACATTGGTCGATTAAGGTTGAAACTCTGGAATAGTCTAAGTGATTAGTGGTTATCCATTATTGCTTGTTACTAGGTTATACTGCTAGGGCTCAGGGGTAGGGATCGTGCTCATTATTGCCATACGCTATCTGCTTGGGACTCAAGTTAAGAAAACTGTTTGTGCCCGTAGAACAGGGCATGGCCTGATGTAATTGTGTAAATGTTTGTAACTATTTCGTCATATATGTAATTATGATGGAGCAGCAAGGGTCGGGAGCGACAAGGACCGGGTCGGCAAAGGCCCAGATCGACATTAAGCATGTTGAATTCAAGTCACCATGGCAAGGCCATCTAAGGGTGTCGTACTCACCCACTCGGTTAAGGCCAGTAAGTCACCATGGCAAGGCCATCTAAGGGTGTCGTACTCACCCACTCGGTTAAGGCCATGAACTTGGTGCCTGGTAACGCACCCTAACCAGCTTAGGTCGCTGTTGTGAATTTTAATGGAAACTTGTGGATTGTCTATTGTGTTTGATTAGTTATGCATTTATTGAAATAAATTATTATATCTTGTGTGTGAAAAGTTTTCTTGTTGGGTCTTAGCTCACGGGTACTCTATGGTGTAGGTAACGGTAAGGAAAAGGTCGATCAACCATGAGCTGGAGGGAATGGAGAGGTACGTACATTTTTGGCCTACGTGGCCGCCACGTTTGGGGTATTTTTAGGAGCACAGTGTAAATGTCTGATTTTGTCACCTAGGTTGACTGTATAGTAACTTTTGAAGTTGTAAATATGTCTTAAACAACATTTTGGGATCCTAATGTAACTCTATTTATGATTTTAATAAAATTTTAAACCTTCCGTGTGAAATTTTTATGAACTGAGTCTTTATGTTAATTTAATTACACTTTTGAGTCTAATACCTTGATTAGCAAGTCAAATAAACATTTTAAAATCACACGGTAACGACTCTAGGTTAGTAGGGTGTTACAACATGGTATCAGAGCATACCAAGGTTTATGGTTCCTGGAAATTGACCGAACATGTACGCACGTTGCCAAAAGACAAGGTCGACTCAGGGTTGGTTGGTATTAAGTGAAATATTTGTCTAATTACTTATCTAAATTGCCCCATCTGCCTGTTGATATAGAGAGCGTGACATATATAAATGTATTTTGTGGGAGTAATGCTTGATAATTGATGCATGAATGTTATAGAGTTGTGTCTATGTATGCATAGTGTATGTGGTTATTGTGTTGTTTGGCCCTGCCTGTGGAATAGTTCAGGATATGATTATCATGCCTGATAGGTTAAGTCATTGACTGAAGACGGATTTGGAAGTTATGTACCCAAGCTAGTCAATTGGACCAGGCATGGTTAGTATCGGGGTTGCGAATGATAGTCAGGGCCAGAACCCTCCATTTGCCCCCTAGAATGAGTAGCAAATGTTTGCTGGCATGCAAAATCAGGAGGAAGAGATTAGGTGGTTGAGACAGCGGGTTCTGTCAGGGAACGCTTCTCTGTATCTTTTGAAAATAATGGCACCAGTTTCGGTTCAACCTGAGGGTGGAAACAGATGGGAATTATTGTATGAAAGATTCCAGAAGCATTATCCTACAGTTTTCAGAGGAGGCTTGGATCCATTCAGAGCTGAACAATGGATGGGCATGATTAGATCCATCCTTGACTATATGGGAGTGGTAGGCAATGATAGAATGGCTTGTGCCACATATATGTTGCGGGAGGATTCCCGAATGTGGTGGGAAGTGGCATCCCAGACCCAGAATGTTGTCATGATTGTTTGAGAGGAATTAAAACAATTCTTCAATGAGAGGTACTACTATGACGTAGTTCAAATTGCGAAGACCAATGAGTTTATGAACTTGGTTCAGGGTAGTAAGACAGTGATAGAGTATGTCAAAGAATTTAATAGGTTGGCCAATTCACTTTTGATTTGGTACCAACAGATGTGGCCCGGGAGGAATGATTCATTCGAGGATTGACTATGGGTGTAACACCCTACTTCCTTAGAGTCGTTAGCATGTCAGATAAAAATGTGTCATTAGCTCGCTAATCGAGGTTTTAGGTTAAAAGTGTGACTAAGCTGAAATAAAATTCGTTTAACAACATTAATTATAAAATTTGCACATTCATTGAAATTATAGAATGTTATACAGTTAGGATCCCAAAAATACTATTTAGAAAATTGTATTACAACTCAAAATATATACATGGTCGACCTAGGCGACAAAACAACCATTACAGTACATTATCCCAAAATAACCCTCGCCGTGGCAGCCAGGTAGGCCGAACATGTACCCATCGCTCCACGCTCTCCGTACGCATGGTTGGTCAACCTTCCATTTGCCCTTACATGCACCACAGAGCACCCATGAGCCAAATCCCAGCAATAAAACTCAAAACAAAACATATAACATATACATAACAATCCATAGTATACAACAAAACTACCAACGGGCTAAACACATAGTAGCCTACGCCGTCCCAGGCGCTTTACCAGGCACTGGGTTCGTGGTCTTCACCGAGAGGGTCGATATAGCACCCTAGGAGGAACTCGCCCTAATGGCCTGCACTCAATGTGCTCAACGCTGATCCCGGCCCCTTGCCGTACCCGACTTCTTGCCATTCTCAGCCTTCACCATTCTTGGCCTTTGTCATTCACTCACAAACATGCATGTCATTGCATAATAATCATAGATATTCACAAATATATTAAGCATAAACAATAAGGTCGCGCCCTGAAATACAAACAATAGGGTCATGCTTGCTCTATGGGTACAACAGTTTCTTACCTGTGTCCCGAGTGGATAAGCCAATACGATCCCAAGCACAGTCCCCTGATCTTAGCCTCATTGAAAACCTAGTCACAACACATTCATAATAACCATCCATCTAGCCGTAAACCAATAAAGTACTTTGGGATACTAATCTAGCCCCCGGGACCTTGGTCCTTCCCGAGCCTTAACATTCAAGTTCTCGAGCTAAAAGAATCTCCTTTCCCCTTTCTTTCCATTTAGGGCTGCAGCCCACTACTAGACAGAGGGAAAAGCCCTCCCTGCTAGAAGACACGAACCATGGTGCGCTAAGCCTTGTGTTGCGGTGCCTGGGCAATCTCAGGCCTCCCTAGGCCTTTTTGCACACACAGGTCGTGCCACTTGAAGAACAGGGTCGCGGCTCGGGTCCCCGAAACCCAGAAATCCTCCATTTTCCTACATTTTTCCCCGAGCCTAAACCATTAATTCTTACCCCAAACATCAATTAAACCCAGAATTAAGCCTAGAATCCTTATTTACATAACCTAAACATCACAAAAAATCCATAAACAACTCCATACACTCATCAAACACCCAAAACCAATCTTAGAATCCATTTCACATGCAAACCTATAATTCTAACAGAATTCAGCAGAAACTCAGACAATTTAGTGCCAGATTTCTTACATCTGAGATGAGTTCAATCCTTGAGCTACTCCCCAAGCATTACAAGTCCAATTCTTCAACTTTCCTTAGCCTAAAGTCCCCAAAGTTCATCAGCCATCAAACGACAATGAGAGGGAGAGAGAGAATTGAGAGAGATAGAGAGAGAAACTGAGAGAGACTTCTGTTTTTTTTTTCTAAATCATTCTAGAGTCTCAGCAGCCTAAGTGTTCAAATCTATCCCTAGTCAAAAGTCCAAAATACCCTTTAATCTTATCTTAATCCTCAAGTTCCACTAAGGGCAATCCCGTCATATGACACATCCCGCTAAGTCCTCGAGTATTCCTATAAATCCCCAATTAATCTTGACATGTCCAAATAATTGTAAATTATTACTCATTACCCGATAAATCCCGAACACCAACTATGTTCCCAAAATACCCCCCCTAAGCTCCTCCCAAGCCGTGTATTCGACCCCGTTGTGACGATTTAGCTAAATCGCTCCCTAGGACTGTCTCGAATTGTGCATCACAAATATATCACCACGCCCTTGTGGTCTCAATCACAACACACACATATATCACATTTACGCCCTCAACGGGCTAAACTTACAAATATGCCCCTAATAACCAGATGGGGCGCACATGCATATTTAATTCACCTAAACATGCATTTCTAATAACATAATCATTAAATTCATATGTTAGCATAATTAAATCAATTATTGCTCTCCCTGCACAATAATCAAGGCCCTAAGCCTTATTAGCAATTTTGGGATGCTACAACTATCCCCTCCTTACAGAAATTTCTTCCTCGAAATTACCTGAATAACTCGGGATACCGATCCTGCATATATGTCTCAAGTTCCCAAGTAGCCTCTTCCACCTTGTTGTTCCTCCACAGCACTTTCACTAAGGCGATGGTCTTGCTACACTAGACTTTATCCTTTCGTTCTAGTATATGAACCGGCTTCTCTTCATATGATAAATTCTGATCCAGCTCCAAGTTCTCATAACTCAGAACATGCATAGATTCTGATACATACGTCCAGAGCATGGATACGTGATACAAATTGTGAACCCTTGAAAGAGCTGGAGGCATCGCCAATCTGAAAGCTACCTCTCCAACCTGTTCCAGTATCTCAAATGGGCCAACAAACCTCGGGCTCAACTTGCCCCTTACTCCAAACCGTTTCACTCCTCTCAAGGAAGAAACTCTAAGAAACACATGGTCCCCGACTTGAAACTCTTCGCTCCTGTGTCTCAAGTCTGAGTAACTATTTTGCCTACTCTGAGAGGCAAGCATTCGAGCTCTAATCTTCTCAATCACCTTGTTGGTCCTTTGAACAACCTTAGGACCTAGATACCTCCTCTCACCCGTCTCATCCCAATGGATGGGTGAGCTACACTTCCTCCCATATAACATCTCATACGATGCCACTCTGATAGTTGCCTGATAACTATTATTGTACGAAAACTCAATCAAAGGGAGATACTTACTCCAAGATCCCCCAAAATCTAGCACGCAGAGTTGTAACATATCCTCCAGTGTCTGAATCATCCTCTCAGATTGTCCATCCGTCTAAGGATGATACGCAGTACTAAAACGTAACTGTGTACCCATAGCCTTCTGTAGGCTCTCCCAAAACATGGAGATGAGGTAGGGTCCCTGTCAGATACTATTGACCTTGGAACCCCATGTAGTCGCACAATTTCCTTCACATACAATTCAACATACTGCTCCACATTATAAGTTGCCTTAATAGGCAAAAAGTGGGCTGACTTGGTGTATCTATACACAATCACCCACACTAAATCATGTTGTCCCACAGTCTTCGATAATCCAACCACGAAGGCCATGGTGATATCCTCCCATTTCCACTCCAGAATCCCTAGAGGCTGCAGTAACCCTGCTAGCCTCTGATGTTCAGCCTTTACCTGCTGACAAGTCAAACACTTGGCCACATAATCCACCACATCCCTCTTCATTCCCGACCACCAATATAATGTTCTCAATCCTGGTACATCTTTTGTCGTACCCAGATGTAAGGAATAGGGAGTGGTATGAGACTCATCTAAAATCTCTCGTCGGATACCGAAATTCATCGAAACGCAAACCCGACCTTTGTACCTCAATAGACCCATCTCTGAAATAGAAAATTCCTTAGCCGCTCCGGCTAAGACTTCCTTCGGTGTTCCCTCAACTGGGGATCTCCCCCTTGTGCTTCCTTGATCCTCTAAAGGAGCATAGACTGAAGAGTGATGTTGGATAGTTGACCAAGTACCAATTCAATACCTTCTCTACTCATCTCTTCAGCTAATCTATTTGATATCTGTCTCGAACTGTATAGATGTCCTGGGCCCTTCCTACTCAGTGCGCCGGCCACCACATTGGCCTTCCCAGGATGGTACAAGATGTCGCAGTCGTAATCCTTTACCAATTCCTACCAACGTCTCTAGCGCATATTCATATCCTTCTAAGTAAAGAAGTACTTTAAACTCTTATGGTTAGTGTATATTTCGCACTTCTCGCCATATAAATAATGTCTCCAAACCCTTAGTGGAAATACCACCGCCGCTAATTCCAGATCATGTGTGGGATACCTCTGTTCTTACTCCTTAAATTGTCTTGACGCATAGGCTATTACCTTTCCGGATTGCATCAGTACATACCCAAAACTCTGTCTAGAAGCATCATAGTAAACTACAAACTTTTCATTGTTTGATGGCAGACTCAATACTGGAGTGGTGATCAGTCGTCACTTAACTCCTTGAAACTGTTCTCACACATGTCTGTCCATACATACTTAGTCTTCTTACGCATCATTTCGGTCAATGGTGTGGATATTTTGGAGAATCCCTCGACGAACCGCCGATAGTACCCTGCCAATCCCATGAAGCTCCTAATCTCTGTTACCCTGCTCGGCCTGGGCCAATCTCTCATTTCCTCAATCTTACTTGGGTCCACCAGAATCCCCTCCTTACTGACAATATGACCTAGAAATGTAACTCGAGGTAGCCAAAACTCACACTTGCTGAACTTAGCATATAACCTATTCTCTCTCAATCGCTGTAATACCAGGCGTAGATGTTGCTCGTGCTCTGTCTTTGACTAAGAGTACACAAATATGTCGTCAATGAATATAATCACAAAGTTGTCCAGATAATCCTTGAAGACCATATTCATCAAGTCCATAAAGGCTGATAAGGCGTTGGTTAATCCAAAGGACATAACCAGGAATTCATAGTGTCCATACCTCGTGCGGAATGCGGTTTTTGGTATGTCCTCCTCTTTAATCCTTAACTGGTGGTAGCCTAATCAAAGGTCAATCTTAGAGAACACTGTCTTCCCCTGTAGCTAATCAAACAAGTAGCCAATCCTAGGTAGTTGGTACTTGTTCTTAATGGTCAACTTGTTCAACTCTCTGTAGTCAATACACATACTTAAGGATCCATCCTTCTTCTTGACGAACAACACTGGGGCACCTCACGACGAAAAACTCAGTCTGATGAATCCTAAATCCAGTAACTCTTTCAACTGAATCTTTCCTTTAACTCTACCAGAGCCATTCTATAAGGTGTCCGAGATACTAGCTCCGCCCCTAGCACTAATTCAATGATGAACTCAATCTCTCGGTGTGGCGGCAACCCTGGCAAATCTGCGAGGAACAAATCAAGAAACTCACATACCAATCTGGTCTCATCTGGTCAAACTGAAACAACTCTAGAAGTATCCACAATATTTGCTAGGAATCCTATGCCACCTCCTTGCATTAGGTCTCTTGCCTTCAATGCCGAAATCATAGGTACTCGCTGTCCACTCATTGTCCCCGCAAATACAAAGGGTACCTCCCCTTCCAATTCAAAGGTCACCATCCTATGCTTGCAGTCAATCGTCGCCCCGTACTTTGATAGCCAATCCATCCCTAGGATCATATCAAAGTCATCCATCACCAACTCAATCAGATCCACAGAAAAATCCCTACTGTCTATCTCTACTGGCAATGCTCTAACCCATCTCCTAGAGATTACTAATTTCCCAGTCGGCAAGAAAGTCTGAAATCCCCTAGCATACAAATCACTAGGTCTACACAGCTGATATATCACTATAGGAGATACAAATGAATGAGTAGCCCCTGAGTCAATCAATGCAATAAAAGAGGAACCAGCACTAGAAATCTGACCTGTCACGACCGAGGGGCTAGACTCAGCCTCAGTCTAGGTCAAGGTATATACTCTGGCAGGAGTGAGACTGTCGCTCTTTATCAGCTCTTCCTTCCTGCCTTGTGGGCAGTCCTTCCTCAAATGACTAATGCTCCCACAAGTAAAGCAGACCCTCATCTTGCACTCACCCTGTTGTCATCTTCTGGATCGAGGACACACTAGGAAACTCCTCTAGTTCTCTCCCCCGCCCTAACTGCTATTAAAAGCACCCCGTGCCCTCCTATCCGAGCCAGGAGGAACAAAAGAGTCTGGGGCCTCTCTCTTCTTCTCACTGGGGCCACTACCACGGCTAGATACAATAAAAGGAGGCACTGTCCTCCGAGCATCGCGCCTAGCAGTGCCTTCTCTCCATATCTAATCCTCGGCCCCCTCAGCTGTAAGGGCCTTCTCCACTACCTTTGTATAGGTGGTAGTTCCTGGATCCAAGGTTATCTTAACATCACGGGCAATCATAACATTCAATCCCTGCATAAATTGATCCCTCTATGCCATGTCAATAGGCACCAAAACCGGCGCAAACTTTGCTAACCAGTCAAACTTCAAGGTATACTCAGTAACTGTCATCCGGTTCTGAGTCAAGTTTGTAAACTCATCAACCTTCACAGCTCGGACTGCGACACTGTAATACTTATCATTAAATATGTTTTTTAATTCTTCACAAGTCTTGACTACAACATTCTTTCTCTAAGACACAACATCCCACCAGATGCGGGCATCTTCCCTCAACATGTAGCTAGCGCAAGCTACTCTCTCATTCCCTTCCACTCTCATGAAATCCAGGATGGAAGAATTCATGTTCATCCACTGCTCTACCTGCAATGGGTCTGGGCCACCCTCGAAGGTAAGAGGATGCTACTTCCTGAACCTTTCATACAAAGGTTCCCACTTATTTTCCATAATAGGCTAGACTGGCACTGGTGCCACAGCCTGTGGAACCTGTAACCCAATGCCCTAAGGAGGGCCTATTGTCTCAACTATCAAAGCTCTTCTTCTATTTGATGGAGTCTAGCTTCCATCTCGGCAAATAACTATTGCCAATTCGGTGGGGCAGGAGGAGGTTCCTAACCTTGGTTGTCATCCTCGGCTTTATTACCATGGAGTCTGAATGATCATCGAGGCATTACTGCAATGTGCCTGCAATCAATGATGCCACTCATCAGGCATGATAACAACATCCAAAACCACCTCCCGATTTCATCAACCAATCACAACTAGCAAGTACACAAGTTACACACAGCATAAAACAATCAAGGACCATGCCCTAATATCATGCATATAATAACACTTTCATCATGCTCTATCTAGATATTCACGCAAACTAGGTAACTTAAACGAACAATTAAGCATATAATTCATTAAATAATAACCAACGCTGAGTCAAGCTTGTCACTAGCAGTGAGCGTACATGTTCGGTCAATCTCTTGGAGCCATAAACCTTGGCACACTTTGATACCAAGTTGTAACGCCCTACTTCCTTAGAGTCGTTACCATGTGAGTTAAAAATGTTCCATTAGCTCGCTAATCAAGGTTTTAGGTTAAAAGTATGACTAAGTTGAAATGAAACTTGTTTAACAACATTAAATATAAAATTTGGACATTCATTGAAATTATAAAAAGTTATATAGTTGGGATCCCAAAAACATTTTTTAGAAAATTGTATTGCAACTCAAAATAAACACACGGTCGACCTAGGTGACAAAACAACCATTACAGTACATTTCCCCAAAATAACCTTCACTGTGGCAGGCAGGTAGGCCGAACATGTACCTGTCGCTCCACGCTCTATGTACTCATGGTTGGTCGACCTTCCCTTTGCCCTTACCTGCACCACAGAGCACCCGTGAGCCGAAGCCCATCAGGAAAACTCAACAGAAAACATATAACATATACATAACAATCCTCAGTATACAACAAAATTGCCAACAAGCTAAACACAAAGCAGCCTATGTCGTCTGAGGCACTTTACCAGGCCCTGGGTTCACGGTCTTCACCGAGATACAGCACCCTAGGAGGGTCTTGCCCTAACGGCATGCACTCAGCATGCTCAATGCCGATCCCAGACCTTTGTCGTACCTGGCTTCTTAACGTTCTCGGCCTTCACCGTTCTCGGCCTTCGTCGTTCACTCACAAGCATGCATGTCATAGCATAATAATCACGGATAGTCACAAATATATTAAGCATAAACAATAGGGTTGTACCCTGCTCTATGGGTACAACCGTTTTCTTACATGTGTCCTGGGTGGATAAGCCAATGCGATCCCGGGCACAGTCCCCTAATCCGAGCCTCATGGAAAACCTAGTCGCAACGCATTCATAATAATCATCCATCTTGCCTTAAACACTTAAATTACTTTGGAATATTAATCTAGCCTCCGAGACCTTGGATTCTACTAATCCTGGTAGTAGGATCCTTCCCGAGCCTTAACACTCAAGTTCCCGAGCTAAAAAAACCTCTTTTTCCCCTTTCTTTCCATTTATGGTCGCGACTCGCTGCTAGACAGAGGGCAAAGCCCTCCCTGCTGGAGGACATGGGTCGCAGCATGATAAGCCCTATGATGTGGCGCCTGGGAAATCTCAGGCCTCCCTATGCCTTTTTGCACACACAGGTTGCAGCACCTGAAGAACAGGGTCACAGCTCGGGCCCCTAAAACCCAGAAATCCTCCATTGTCCAGCAATTTTCCCTGAGCCTAAACCATTAATTCTTACCCTAAACACCAACCAAGAATTAAGCCTTGAATCCTTATTTATATAACCTAATCATCACAGGAAATCCATAAACAACTCCATACACTCATCAAACACCCAAAACCAATCTTAGAATCTATTTCACATGCAAACCTATAATTCTAACAAAATTCAGCAAAAACACAGACAATTCAGTGCATCTTTCTTGCCTCTTAGATGAGTTCAATCCTTGAGCTACTCCTCAAGCATTAAAAGTCCAATTCTTCAACTTTCCTTAGCCTAAAGTCCCCAAAGTTCATCAGCCACCAAGCAACAATGAGAGGGAGAGAGAGAACCGAGAGAGAAACTGAGACAGACTTCTGTTTTTTTTTCCTAAATCATTCTAGAGTTTCAGTAGCCTAAGTGTTCAAATCTATCCCTATTCAAAAGTCCAAAATACCCTTGAAGGTTATCTTAATCCTCAAGTGCCACTAAGGGTAATCTCATCATATGCCACATCTGCTAAGTCCTCGAGTATTCCTATAAATCCCCATTTAATCTCCACATGTTCAAATAATTGCTAAATTACTACCCGTTACCTGATAAATCTTGAACACCAACTGTGTTCCCAAAATACTCCCTAGGCTCCTCCCGAGCTAGGTATTGACCCTGGTTTGACGATTTAGCTAAATCGCTCCCTAGGACTATCTCAGATCGTGCATCACAAATATATCACCACACCCTTATGGTCTCAATCACAACACACATATACCACATTTATGCCCTCAACAGGCTAAAATAACAAATATGCCCCTAATAACAAGATGGGGCCCACGTGCATATTTAATTCACCTAAACATGTATTTCTAATCACATAATCTTTAAGTTCACATATTAGCATAATTAAATCAATTATTTCCCTCCCAGAACGCTAATCAAGGTCTTAAGCCTTATTAGCAAATTTGGGACGCTAGACTGGGATAGCTCATAGAGTTAGGATTGCTCTGACACATGATATTCCTACCTACGCTCAAACAGTAGGAGGGCCCTTGCTATTGAGGACGCAGAAGATGAGACATGGAGTGAGAGTGTCATAGGCTAGGAAGCTCAGGCAATGGTATCCCCATTTGCGGGATAAGGTAGGGGCAGAGGCCCCAGTAACCAGAAAAGAAAGACCCCTGATAGTTCTACTACTCCTGGTCCTGACAGGAGGAGTCATAATATTCAGGGCGGCTGCCAGGGAAGCAACGAGGTCTAGAGAAGTTATTTAGTATGCGTCAGGTACAGGAGACGCCATCTGGGAGAATGTCGAGCGAAGGCATGTTTTCTATGTGGAATAGTTGGGCACTTCAAGAAGGATTTCCTTAGATCGAAGAAGGGAGAACCAAGGAGTGCGGATAACTCTACTCCAGCTCGTGTGTTCGCCTTGTGATGGCTGTCGTATACCACACAAATTTAACAATGATTTTTCTTTCAATACTTCCAATTATTTCAGTATAATAGCAAGCACAGGTCGAACCCACGAGGACTATCGTTCACTTTATTATTCAAGAATTAACACTAAAACTTAAAAGGGGATTTTGATTTTTAACTCAAAATTAAAATAACATAAACTAGAAAGCAAAATAAAGATTGGGATTACGATATTAAGAAACAGTTAAAGGTTAATCTCCACCCTCAACAATCATTCCTAATCACTAATAATAAATATTATTCCAATTTCTCAATTAAACTATTAACCCCGCAGATAACGCTGAAGCAGTCAATTATCCCAGTCTCCCTATTATAAGTAATCAAGGCGAAGCGCTCAATAATTAACTCTTTCATCTAAGCAATAAATCTATGAAGCATACAATCTATTTAACTTAGATAAAGCATTAAGTTCTATGGAAACAAGTTAATCTAGGCAATAAATTAATGAAGCATATAATTCATTTAACCTAGGTTCTATTTTTCATCACAATCAACAATTCTTTTGACTTAACTATCAATTGCAATTTATCACACACACTTAGAATCCTAAACTATTAGGTGAGTAGTAATTCTAA
Source organism: Humulus lupulus (assembly GCF_963169125.1). Classification (NCBI taxonomy): domain Eukaryota; kingdom Viridiplantae; phylum Streptophyta; class Magnoliopsida; order Rosales; family Cannabaceae; genus Humulus; species Humulus lupulus. The sequence goes on from NC_084793.1 coordinate 130,224,751, forward strand.
GATGACAATTGCACAATGTAAAACCTTAATTAGTTGGCCACCTAACAAGAAATTACAAAATTTATAACATTCAATTGGAAAAATAGAAACAATCTAATATTGAGAGAAATTGAAGAACAATATTCATTATTAATAATCAAGAATTCATGTCTTGGGTTTTGAATTAACCCTTAACCTAAAAAGAATCTACTCCATAATTGTAATCATAATCACAAACATAATTATAATTAAAATTATAGAGGTTAAGGAAAGAAAAGAAACTAGATGGATGAACAAGATTGTTGTCGCGTTGTAGTCTTCTCTCCAGCCCCTTCAGAGTCTCTTTTTCTCTCTAAACCGTAATCAAAACTTAATCTAAAATTATCCCTAATAATTATTTATAGTCTCAATTAAATTCTAATTAAAAAGAAACAAAAAATCTGAAAACGACGTCGGGAGCCGCGGCCTAGAACGAAATCTGTGCCTAAATCTGTCCCTCAGGTAGCGGCCTGAATTTTATGCGCAGCGGCCTGTTTGGAAGAAAAAATTCTAACATTACAATTTCCATTTAAAGTGCCGCGGCCTGAGTTTTATGAGCCGCGGCCTACCTCAAAATTCTTCAATTCTTGATCTTAGAAAGCTTCCATGTTGCCACCACTTCTACATTTCAATCCCGAAAGCTTTGAATACTCCTAAAACTTTATTTTAACTACACTTGCCATCAAAATGTCAGATTTATCATCATAAAACGCAACGTAGAAAATATGTTGTAGAATCACGAAACTTAGTGAAAACTATTAAAAATGCTATCATAACACCATCCAAGCATAGAAAAACTTAACAAATATTAATACAAAAATGACCTTATCACCTTGATGCAATCAGAGCCCGAGGCTAGTCCCTCGGAGGTGGCAGGTCAACTTCCTAGTTCCCGTTCTTTTATATTGTGTTGAATAAGTCTGATATTATGTATCTCTTAGAAGAGACATAGATATGTGTCACATGTTGTATGATTATTACGCTATGGGGCATGAGATCTTAGTGTCTGCATAGGAAAATCGGTAATTTCCAAGAGACGGGTCAGAGTATTATATGTAGAAAGCTAGCATTAATAATTGATTGAGCTGGTTATATGAGAATTTGGATATGACCCTGAGTATGGATTAGTTTTCCAAATAAGGGACAACCATGGACTGTAAGAAAGTATGGTGACTTCTAAGTATAAAGGGAAGGACCCAGTTGCGTTCATGAGGTGCCTAGTTACTATGGTAGGTACCACTAGGGTTATATCAGTTAGACCAGATGAAAATTGGATCAGCCAGTAATGTTTCAGATGGGTTTACAAGGAATCGCTAGGATCGTTATCACGTCAAGGAATTGAGTGTGCTATGGGGTTAAGGCAGGGATAGAACCGGTACCAGAGACATGATGCATAATGGCACTATTTGAGCAGAAAGAATTAAAGGTTCAGTCGAAGAAGTCATTAGACTTGGGGGACTGATTTGACGGAGCTTCTCACCATGGGATATGTCAACACCATTTGTTAAGAGGAAGGACAAGTTTGTGAGAATGTTTTGGAGTACTTTTGGTTAAGAACAGAACATGAGTAACATTTTTTTTTTGTTGATACTGCTAAGGCTGAGGAAGCAGGGATTACATGGAAGGTTCCATAAGGGATAAGTTTTGATTTCTCCAGATGATATTCAAGGTCACATTATGGGAAGTGATGGGATTGTGTATGATGTAGTTAAGATAGAATTTGTAAGGAAATTGCTAAAGGAATGCCTTAGGGATGAGAAGCATGGTGAGACCGGTAAAACACATCGGCTTTTACTTGAAGCACCTTCGAGAACTGCCATACCCTTGACTAAAGTAACGTAAAGACCTAAAGTTTGTCTGAATGGATAGTCACATACTGGAATTTCAGAAGTTGAATCAAAGGTTGATTAGGATTCCATGGTATTAGAATATGCAAGTGATGGACTGATATAGGAAGACGGCACGGTGGACACTGTCCTTGCTTTAAATGGGGAGTTAATAGTGTGGTGCGTCAAGGACTAGGGTGTACTATGTGTATACTGAAAAGGTGATGGTTCGTGATTCATAGTGGATAAAGGAATAAGAACATAAATGTTATGTACAGGACTTTGAGATGATAGTAATGTCAGACATCCATGGTTTAAATGAGGTGACGACAGTTATGGAAAAGAAAATCATGCACTAGTATGGAAGTTAAAGTGTTTTGTCCCCCATAGGGGGCTTGAACATGAGGCAAAGGCACTAGTGGGAACTAGTGAAGGACTCATAGTGAGATCCTTTATTGCACAGAGAAAACTAATGTAGAGGTTGATACCTTAAGTTAGAAAGGTTTGTGCCAGTTGTATGATTTGCAATGGACTACAATAAAGTCAGGTGAGGTAACAACCGGGATTAGTATAGAGATCGTAATTGATAATCGATAGACCTACCTCTACCAACAATGAAATACAGAAGGAAGATCTTGTAGGAATGAATAAGAATCCTACCATTTTAGCATGGATAGGTTAAGATATAAGGATCAGATGAGTGATCCAATGGATGCTGGCATCGAGGGGAAGATTCTGGATGAGTCTTATGCTACCACTTATAATTGTTGTATCCAGGAAGTTTGAATGGGTGTTAAGACCTAAAATTTGTATACCGAGAGGCGCACTGCCTAATATTTTAGCAAGTGAGAGATGATAATCAGAAGCCATAAAGGTCTATTGTGACTCAAGGGTATCTTGGAGTTAGTATGGAGGGATGTAGTTATGGATCGTAGGGGTGGATTTCCTCAAATTGCAGGTAAGATGAGTGGGTGCAAAAAGTTGTCACTCGGCATATTAATATAGCACACTTTTGTTTGTGTGAGTGAATTATCATAGGGATAAGTATATGAAAACGTGGGACACCGAAGTAAACAGTGTCAGATTAAGACTCTTTAGTTCCCAAGTTCTGAAAAAGGTTCATAGAGGGCGACGAGTATAAGATTGAGATTTGTAATTGTTGGTTACCTTTAAACAGACTGTCAACCTGAAGGAACAACTCAGACTCTAAGAATTTTACTTCGAATATGTAAATTTTCAAGACATTGAGGCAAGTACGGTCCCTGGATTGGTTTATCATGATGATGAATACATGTCAATGTCAAAAGTAACTCTAGATAAAATATTGTGAGATATGAAACGAGAATTACTTATTCTGGGGAAGTGGGACAAGAGACATGAAGTATTCGGGTTCAGAATTGGTCTGAAGGGCCAATGAAGTCATTTAGGATTGTTAGGGTAGAAGTGTCTCCTTTATTAAAAAGACATAAGAGTTCACAAATTTAAATATGGGAACGTGGAGTTCCAGGATTGGAGATTTTGTACCTCTCTGAGTATTATGGACAAAAAAGGGACAACCTAGTTTGGGAAAGAAATAAGAATTTTGACTCTAGAATTCGTTAGACTTGTGAGATCCTAATGAGGATTAGGCCAGAGGACTACAGATTAGCCTTACCCCAACATGGGTAGAGGCTCATAAATTGTTACTGGTGCTAATGTTAAGGAAGGAGGTGTTGAGTACTACCCCTGATTGGGTGAAGAGACCCTAGAGTTTTAGTGGAACTTATTGTGTAAGGTAAAGTCAGTGGAAATCCTATATAGAAGAGATTAAGTCTTACACAATAAGACTATCACTCTAGTGAGGGTGTTACAAAGAGATTGCAAGGTAAGGACTTGAGTCTAAAGTTATAGTCAGATTTGCAAGATTAGTGTCCCGAGACGTTTGAACAAATTTTGAGGACGAAATTCTAATAAGGAGGGGATAGTTTTTTTTTTTGGTAATTCAGATCTGTATATTGCTCAAAGACAAAGACTATACACCTATCTCAGCACCATATTAGGCCTGTCATTTCTCTATTACAACTGGTCAAACCAATCTTGATCTATATGTTGTATTTTGTTCGGCATATAACTCCTAACTCTACTTTTTACATTGCTTTGAATTCTGCTTACAACTATGCTCACTCTATACACTTTGTGATTCCACAGTGACTCATTTCTACACCACCATAGGTGATAAACCAGAGCTGCAATAGTAGTTGAGTACACTTGCTTTCTGAACCTTGTCAACCTTGCCTTAGCTACCCATCTCAGTATTTTCGGTATTGTGCTTGCTGCTGTATGCCATCCCAACCATTCCTTGATTTGTTTCAGAGCTTGAAAACACAGATGGCATTAAAAAAAAAGATGTTCTTTAATTTCCTTGTTTGTTCCACATAGCAGACAATATTCATCTGGAACTATTTGAAATCTGAATAGCCTCTCTTTCAATTGCAGCCTATCTAGTACCGCAAGCCATAATATAAACTTGTGTTTTGGTAATGTCATCCTATTCCAGACTTCCCTGTACCACTTCACCGACTGTTTAGCAGTAACCAAAGCTTGATACCCTTCATTCATCTTATACTCTCCTCTTGATAAAAGTTTCAGCATCTGCAGGTCCTTTAATTTCTCCTTGACTTTAACCAGTTGCTTCCAATACCAGCTACTTGTGATTGGTGCTTTATAAGTCCACCAGTTAGTATCCTTGATATATACAGCATGAATCCATTTTATCCATAAGGAGTCTTTCTTTACTTCCACTGCCCACACATATTTCCCCATTGCTGCTATGTTCCATTCCTTTGTCTTCCTAAACCCCAATCCTCCTTCTCTCTTAGCTGTACACATGTCTTCCCATGATACTACTCCTGGACTTCTAAACTCAGCCCCTCCTTTCCATAAAAAATTCCTACATATTGAAGCAATTTGTTGTAAGAATTTTTGGGGTAAGATCAGTACCTGTGCCCAGTATGAATGGATGGTAAGAAGGACTGAATTCACCAATGTAGCTCTGCCTGCATATGATATATTCTTGGTACTCCATATTTTGATCCTTTGAACCATTTTCTCCACTTAAATATCACAATCAGCTGCTGAAATTCTTGTTGGGCATATAGGAATCCCTAGACAGCAGAATGGTACTTTGCTTCTAATAAATCCTGAAGCTGATGTGATCATGTTAACCTCTGCCTCGACCATGTTGCTGCAATATATCCATGTTTTGGTTTCATTCGGATACAAACCAGAAGTAAGGGAGAAAAGTTTAAGTCCCTGAAGCAAGATATATATTGACTTAAAATCTCCATGACAGAAAAGCATTACATCATCTGCAAAACAAAGATGATTAAGCTTAAGTTTATCGCATCTGTCATAAAATTTGAATCCCTCTTTCTTGCCAATTTTCATCATGATTCTAGATAAGTATTCCATCCCCATTACAAACAGTAGAGGAGATAAAGGGTCTCCCTGTCTAAGCCCTCTTTTTGCTTCAAAAAATCCATGTAAAACCCCATTAAACATTAGGCTATATCTTGGAGTCCTAACACAGTTCATAATCAGACAGATAAATCTATCAGGGAAATTAAAAGCAGTTAACATCTCTTCCAAAAATTCCCATTCAATCGTTTCATAGGCTTTCCGCAAATCCAATTGTATCATACATTTTGGTTTTGAGTTTTTCCAACCAAAATGCCTAATCAAATCCTGGCAAATTATTATGTTATGAGTGATGGACCTACCTTGGACAAAACCACTTTGGTTTGGGGCAATAATATCTGATAGGACTTGCCTAAGTCTCTTGCATATCATCTTGGTTGCCACTTTGTATATCACATTACAGCAGGCTATGGGGCGGTAATCTGTCACAGATTCTGGGCATTTGCCTTTAGGAATCAGGGTTAATGTCGTTGAATTAATTTCCTTCAACAGCTTCCCTGAATGTAGAAATGATCTCACAGCCTCACAAACCTCATTTCCAACCACCTTCCAATTATCCTGGAAAAAGAAACTACTAAATCCATCGGGGCCTGGGGCCTTAGAACCTGGAATCTCAAACATTGCTGCCTTTACTTCCTCATTAGTATACTCTGAAAGTAGAATTTTGCAATGAGCATCTGTTATCCTAGGCCCACTTTTAACTATGTTTGTCTGTACTGGTTTCCTTTCCTCAATTTTACTTCCGAGTAGCCTTTGATAAAATTGCGTAAATGCTGTGACTACTGCCTGTGGGTTATCCACCCATTTCCCCTCCATATCTTGGATTGCATAGATCCTATTCTCTGCCCTTTTAATCTTGATGCTCTTATGAAAAAAACTGGTGTTATCATCCCCCTCTTTCAGCCATTGTACTTTCGCCTTCTGAGAAAGAAATGACAAATAACTTTTATTTATTGCATTATATCTTGCTCTATCTTCTTTTTCCTGTGTAATTAGCTCCTTATCATAGGGCTTCTACTGTAATGTTATTTGACTGTTAACCATTGCTTGATAACACTGAGTATTTGTTGCTTGAATATCCCATATCTCATATTTGTTCATGTCCCTTAATAACTGTTTGACTCTCTTTAACTTCTTCACCAGCTGAAACATTGGTGTGCTTGTATCTTTTTCCTGACATATTGCTTTCAAACCCTCCTGAAATGTTGGATAATTTTGCCACATTCTGAAGTATCTAAAAGGTTTTTTGCCTTCTGCCATATCAGGATACACAGATAACACCGCTGGGCAGTGATCAAAATTTCCCTCTGGTAAAAAAACAACTTCAACTGTGGGAAATTTTTCTATCCAATCTTGGTTTGCCATTACTCTATCAATCTTGTAGCAAATCCGTGTAGGCTGATCTTGTTTGTTGTTCCAGGTGTAAAATGACCCTGTGTATTTTATATCCTCCATCCCACAACTCTCCACACACTCCTTGAAAGCACCTGAGCTTTCCAGCTTACATTTTCCACCAATTCTTTCCTCAGCACTTAATATATCATTGAAGTCCCCTAGAATAAGCCAAGGACCTCTGCTCATGGCTGTAATTTCTTTTAAGTCACTCTATAGTGGTACTCTACCTTTCTCATCATTTAAAGCATATACAAATGAAACCAGAAACTTTTCCTTCCCTGCCCTTGAACATACTTCTAAATGCATTAGTTGGCTTGTACATTTAAATATGTTGACTGAGAACATCATCGGATTCCAACTTACTATTATTCGACCTCCTTTATGCCATGCATTGTTTGAAGAAAAACACCACCCTACGAACATACTAGTGTATACAGACCCCAAATTATGGGTCTGTATTTTATTCTCAAGGAGACCAACCAATCCCACCTTCATTGAGCTGATCAAATTCTTTACCTCATCCTGTTTGTGGCGATTGTTGATCCCCCTGACATTCCAACTTAATATTCTATCCATTTCCTTGGGGAGGCTCTCCCCTTCCCTTCTGATTGCCATTAATCTGTCCTTCTAGTTCCTTGGCTATATCCCTTAAAATCTGGAAATTATTAGAGACTGTAGTCACACTAGCTCCTTCTGAGATCACTTTCTTGCCATGCCTAACTGGGATAAATCCTTCCTCATCCGCCCCTGAAGGCTTCTCCACCTGTCCATCACCTTCTTCTTTCTTCTTAACTACCCATTTCTGTCTCACCTCTCCTTCCTTCTTACACAACTCAGACCGATGTCCTAATCCATGACATTTCCCACATGTAATCGGGAGCCATTCATATTTCATTGTCAAAAGAATGTCCTGTTGCAGCTCATTAGTAAATGAAATAATTTCTGGAAAATCTTATTTTAACTTCACTTCAACCAACAACCTAGGATATAGTAATCTTTCTTTATTCCTAGTGAATGAGTCTGTCATCAGTGGATCCCCAATCTGTTTCACTATTTTAAACAGAGCACGTTCCCCCCAATATTTGATGTCTAACCCATAAATCTGAATCCAAATTGGGACTGAAGTAATATATTTTTTCTTGAAATTTGTATTAGCATCCCAAGGCTTCATCACTACAGGCTTATTATCGAAGAACATGTAACCTCCATTCAATATATTGTCCCTGATATTTGGATCCTCAAATCGAATGATATATACTCCATGTGCTATAGCTCCTATTTTGTCAATTCCTTTATCTTTCCAGATTCTTCGAGCATACCCCTCAAACACACTTAATGGTGGATTGGCCTCTATTACATAGCAGACCATTGCTGAATTCCAGTATGCTATTTCATCCTCTATATCCTCCATATCGATTTTAACCCGTTCAGATGCTAACGTTTCCCCAGCCAATGAATCATCAAATTTAGTGTTTAAGTTTTGCATCACATGCCCTGATCAAATAATCGGAGCCAGAGTAGATTTACCTGACCTTATTTGCGTAGCACACCTCTGCATATTTTCCATATATCTATTGCATTCCGTTTGGAGATCCTGTTGCTGTTGAGTCCGTTCCTTGCTTTGATCGATTCCCTCTTTGATTGATCCTTCCTTCATATCACCTTCATCTTCCAAAAACTCAATCGCCTCCACTCCTAAGATCTCCTCCATTGCTTTAGTCTTGACCACCGGATCCGAAGAAGATGGGCCTCTTTTCCTTGTTCCTTTTGTCACCGGCGTTTTACCCATCTTTTGCTTCGTCTTTCTCTTCGCCATAGCCTCAGCGTCTGCTGAGAGAAAAACTTTGCTTATGCTACAAAAATGTTATTTGCATGTATCGATGAGGGGGATAGTTGTAACGTCCCAAATTTTCTGTTAAGGCTGAGTGCCTTGATTACGGTGCCAGGAGGACATCATCAGATTTATATGTGGAATTAATTGAATATATGTGTGATTGTGCAATATAAATTATTCATATGGTAATGTGAATAGTTCTGCATGTTTATGTGTATTAAATATACATGTGGATCAATTTCTGTAAAATTGGGGCATATTTGTAATTTTTTACCCATTGAGGATATATTTATATTATGTATGTGTTATGAGTGAGACCCCAGTGTTATGGAGATATATTTGAGATGTGCGGTCTGGAGGGATCCTAGTGAGCAGATTAGCGGAATAGTCACAACGGGGCTAAATACCCGGCTCAGTGTGAGCCTAGGGGTATTTTTTGAAACCTAGTGAGTATTCAGGATTTATCAGGTACCGGGTAGTTGTTTGGTGATTAATTGGGTATGTGGGGATTAATTGGGAATTTATAGGACTACTTGAGGATTAGTGGGAAGTGTGGCAACCAATGATATTTCCCTTGGGGGCGTTAAAGAGCAAGTTTTGATCTAGGGGTTGTTTGGTCTTTTGCTAGCTTCTGGTTGGCCTTAGTTGAGGCTAGAAACCTTGAGAAGTAATCATAAAGCTTATCAGCCTCTCAGCTTTTTCCTCTCTCTCTCTCTATTCAGTTCTCTATTTCCCTCTTGATGTGCTTGGGAGCTTTGTGGAATTCTTGAGGGATTGGCTAGGCACTCCAAGAAGCTGAAGTGAGGACTAGGATCAAGGGATAGTTTGGGGTCGGATTACTATTGAGGTAAGATCTGTAACCTAATTCTGCTTTAAATTCTAAGTTTTTAAATTCCATTTTTGATGTTCTTGAGCCTCAAAGCTCAAGGTAGGATTTAAGGGTTATATGGTAATTTTTGGGTATATTGTGGTGTTAAATTGTTGCTCTGGATGTATTGCTTGGAGTTTGTAGCACAATTTTGGGCTTAGTTCTTATTTAGAGTGAATTCTGGTGAATTTGGCTTAGGGAAAAACATATGAAAGCCCCAAAATTTTTGAGTTTCGGGTTCGAGTCGGGGCACTATTCTTTAAGCGTCGCAGCCCATGTACATGAGATGGCCTTGGCGGTTCTCTGAAATCGCCTAAGCGCCACGGCGCTGGCTAAGGTGCATTGTCTAACATGCCGGCCTTGAGGGAATGTTACAAGCTAGAATGGTGAACGGTCAGATGCGCGCGCGAGGGTGCAGGCTGGTGAGCTTGTTGATGCCTAGTTCGTACAGCAGTGGCATTTTTGTAAATATCTTCAATATTGCCCAGAAATGGACGGGACTTGGTAGGTCTCATATTGAAGGGTCAATGAACGTAATGGTGCAATCAAATTTGGGAGATTTAGATAATTGGCGAGCTGAGAGCCAAATATGTCTCCCAAGCAAAAATCATATATGTTCCATGTAGAAGGCTGAAAGCTCAGAAGGCTCTTTGTAGAGGGAGCACCTGGTGTCAGCTCTCCACCACCCCTGGTGCAGGTGCATCAAGTGAGCTACTACTATTTGGGAGGACTAGTAGGGAAAGCATAGGATGACCACGAGGGGACTCATATGTCTCCATGAGTAGGAGTAATCATGGACATTATCGGGCCGCCCTGGTAGTGCCTCGAAGTGTGCTGCCAAAGGTTTAGGGGTATAGTTCCCTTGGCTTGTTGGGATGCTGCTTGCATGGAACGTGTCCCAAATCTCTGAGAGACGTCATGGTGCACCATGTCCATGATTCTTGACACGAGATTGCACGATAATTCATTCGTGGGACTTGCTAGCATACAGGCATTGAAGAGGGCGCAATGCTTAAGAAGGACAGAGGTCCAGTGTGTGCTACAAGTCTGGAAACTAGTCTCGAGGGCCTACCAACATGCGTGAAGGCATGGTGCCTTGAGGATTGGACCATGGATGTATGGGAGTCCTTGGTCTATGACGTGAGCTAATCGGATAGTATCGAATGGGGCATGATGAGAGGTGTTGGCACGTCAACTTGGTGTTGGCTCTTGGTCAAGGAAACTTAGTACTACAAGAGGGCTTAGGGAGGTCGAGATTGTGCTTGAGTTTAAATGTGGGTCGGAGGGCCTTACTATTGGGACTTAGTGACCATAGAAGGCTTGTTGTGTGCCTGAAGAGTTGGGGTGGTTAGACGTTCTTGCATGTGGGCAAGTTGTCGAGGACGCCAACAGTGGTAGTGGGGGAGAGACCTTCACAGTTAAAACATCCAAATAGTAGACCAATGTTCCATTACAAAAGCATCGAGATGAGTTATCATGGAGATCGTTAGTTGTTCAAAATGTAAGTCAACGAGACTCAGAGATAAAGACAGAACCAGTTACCTAGGGTGAAAGTCGTCTGGACTCAGGTACTAAGGTAACATCAGTGCAACATTTGCCTAAGGTGAAAGTCGGCGAGACTCAGGTACTAAGGCAGCGTAGAGATGTCGAGGGGCGAAGAGTCAGAATGACCAAGGCATTAACTCAACATCATCTTCAAAAGTGATAAATGGACGAGGGACCGCACAAGAGAAAGTGGTTAGCTTGCAAGATATACCTTGAGAGGTACACCTCAAGAAGAGAGTTTATTCCCAAGTTGAATTAGAGGAGTCCACTAATTCATATGTTCGAAGGGTCAGGGTACTTGTTCAGTTTTGGTGGGTGAAAATAGGGGGAAACACAACAATAGATGGGTTATACAGTGCGAAGACATGCATGACTGATGCGAGTGGGTCTGGTGACCAAGTGAAGTTGCAGATAGACAGTATGCATAGGCTTAGGTTGAGACCAAGATTGGGCAGGTTTTGCAGCATGTTATTTGAAATTCTTGGTGTTTTATACGGACACGTGTTTATGGCAACACAAGCTAAATGATTCAGAGAACATATGCCGAAGGTAGATAGCGTATTGGGAAAACTTCAGACCTCAAGGGTGAGGTAAAGTGCAGTCAAGTTGGTCAAGATTCAACAGACCATCTTGAGTTAGGCAAGGTTGATTTGGGGACAGAACTTGAGGCACGATGCTGAGAGTCAGCATGAGCACGAGCCAGAAGGCAGTGCAGTGGTTTCGAATGATGTCAGATCATTGACCACAATGTAGAAGCTTAGAGGAGTAGTTATGCTTATGGTCAGGAGTGGCCATTTCGCATCAAGCCATGTGTATGCAGTAAGGCCGGAGGGCCAAAAGTCTTAAAGACTACTTCACGAAGTCTATGTGAAAGGGTACACTAGATACTGAATAAATGCTACAGTTGGCATGAGTTCCATGTTGAAGAGAGACATGCCTTCAATGGAAGGATCTTTCGTAGGTGCCATTGGGAATGGTTGGTTTCTGAACCTCACCCTGAGGGGTGCACCTTAATTTCATCCTTGTCAATAGGAGTATGCATTGGATAGTTGGTGGGGAAGCTTCACTCAAAGGATGTGTTTGCTTCGAGGTCAATTTTTCAAGGGCTACTTGGTTGACTTGAGGGACATCGTGATGGACTCGGAGGAGTTCATGTGTGCAAGGAATATTCGAGTGCGGATGCACTACTTCTTCATAGGAAAATTCTGAATAACGATGGTGGCATGGGGTCTTTGATCGAGTCCAAGGGTGGACGTGGGAGATCATCACCAAGTTGGTGGTTCTATAGTGGTAGAGGGACTAGTGCATACTTAAGATTCAGAAGGAGCATGGAGTGAGCTTAGGAGTCAAGGAAGGAAGATTGACCAGCGGTCTGTCGATGAGGGCATCAACAATTGAAGTGGGGGAGAGTGTAACATGCCAACCTTGAGGGCATGTTACAATCTAGGATGGTGCTTAGTCAGATGTGCGCGCGAGGGTGTAGGCTGGTGACCATGTTGATGCCTAGTTTGTACAGCAGTGGCATTTTCGTAAATTTCTTCAATATTGCCCGGAAATGGACGGGACTTGGTAGGTTTCATATTGAAGGGTCAATGAACGCAATGGTGCAATTGGATTTGGGAGATTCGGAGAATCGGCAAGCTAAAAGCCAAATATGTCTCCCAAGCAAAAATCATATATGTTCCTAATAGAAGGCTAAAAGCTCATAAGTCTCTTTGTAGAGGGAGCACCTGGTGTCAGCTCTCCACCACCCCCTGGTGCAGGTGCGTCAAGTGAGCTACTACTAGTTGGGAGGACTAGTAGGGCGGGCATAGGATGACCATGGGGGGACTCATATGTCTCCATGAGTAGGAGTACTCGTGGACATTACTGGGCTACCCTGGTTGTGCGTCGAAGTGTGCTGACAGAGGTTTATGGGTACAATTCCCTTGGCTTGCCAGGATGCCGCTTGCATGGAACGTGGCCCAAACCTTCCAGAGACGTCATGGTGTGCCATGTCCATGATTCTCGACATGAGATTGCACGGGAATTCATTCATGGGACTTGCTAGCATACAGGCATTGAAGTGTGCGCAATGCTTGAGAAGGACAGAGGTCCAGTGTGTGCTACTAGTCTTGCAGCTAGTCTCGAGGGCCTGCCAACATGCGTGAAGGCATGGTGCCTTGAGGATTGGACCATGGACGTATGGGAGTCCTTGATCTATGACGTGAGCTAATTGGATAGTATCGAATGGGGCATGATGAGAGGTGTTGGCACGTAATCTTGGTGTTGGCGCTTGGGCACACATGATACCTTGGCTTGCAAATGTCTGGGTGAGCATCGGTGTTGGGATTTTCCTTGCCATAGTGAGAACTTATGGACAGTGTGAGTGACTTGGCTAGATAGCCTTGATGCATGGTTGCATTCATAGATGCTTGAGAGCATGACTCAGCGAGAGTTGTTCGAGAGACGGAAGTGTGCAGAGGCACACGGTCGCGCGAAAAATGTGCCCATTGTTATTCGAATGGTTGGAAGGCTAGCCTTGGCTCAGAGGAGTCAAGGTGTCGCACAGGCATTTCTGTTGTCAAAATGTCAGCCCGTGACACAGAGCCCCAAGCTCTCTGACTTGTAGAGGGTCGCGGCGCATGCTAGGGGCACCACGACTCAAATAAAGAACATTGGCCAATTGAGGAGGCTAGAAATATACCTTGAAACTCTTGAATAGTCTAAGTGATTGAGGGTTATCTGTTATAGCTTGTAACTAGGTTATACCTGTTAGGAAAACTTATACAGGATCTTTATTTATTTTCATGTAGATCTAATATTAAAAAAATTAATATGAGATAACCTATAACATGTTTCTAAAATTGAATTCAAAGAGAAACAAAGACAAGAATACTTACAGTATACGCAACGGAATGAAAGAGTCCTTCCTTCAGTTTCTCTAACTCTTGTATCCTTTCTGTCGCAGAGTATTATCAAGAAACTGAACCGTTCTTCTAATTTCTTCACAGTCTTCCAATGTATCCTTAGAATCACCTAGACTAGTGTGGGCAATTCTCAACACATGAGATAGATACAGAGAGAAGAAGAGAAAATAATAAAGAGGCTTAGAAAATGACTTGTGTTTAGAGAGAATCTAAAACTATCAGAAAACCAGTGATTAAACTTGTTTGTCGTCTGTCTTGACTTCTCTCTAAGCACTCATTTTATAGACTCAATTAGGCCATTTACTTTAATTAAAAAATCAATAAAATAATAGTCAATATGAAGCCCTAGGTCGAAATTATCATGGGCTTTAGCCCCTGAAATTTCCCATTTAATTATAAGCCCATTGGACTTAAAATCAAGGCCTATATTATTTTCTATTAATTTAATTAATTAAATTTTTATTTAAATCCTTTATCAAATTAATTATTTATAATTTGAACCTTGATTTAAACTTATTTATTAATTTAGATATCAACTTATCTTAATTAATAAATCTTCCCTAATTTCTCTTTTCATCTCAAAATTACATAACTCTGTGAAACTATCCAAAATTGACATGGTCAACTTTGATAATTATAATTGATAATTAAATCAATTAATTAAAATATCTAGATGATTTTATCCAAGGTACAATGGGGACCATGGGCCTATGAAATCAAGCTCCAATAAGTTATCATAAATCTAACAAATAAATTTACTAACTTATTAATTCCTCGTGACTCCACTATAGACTCAGAATTGCACTCTTGAATTCATAGAACGCTCTATAAAAAATATAGATACGCTATTAATTATCCAATTTTACAATCATAATTATCACTCAATCCTCTATAGACGGTCTACAATGAGATAGGACTAAAATATTGTTTTACCCCTCATTGTATTTTATCCTTAAAACACTTAGTTTCTTGTAAATGATATTTCAGTAAACTAATTTAATTACTGAAATGAGATCTCTATCATTTAACACCTTGAACCAAACTAAAAGGAAACCATCGTTTCACTTCTTCATCAGAAGCTATAGATGTTCATATCTATGATTAACACTCCCACTCAATTATACTACCAAGTTCCCAAGATGTAAGTATGGGCTAGTCCGTAGGGTAAGCTGGTAATGAACAAGTCAAAGAACTCAAATAATACAATCAGTTAGAATACTAACCACTCAGAATTGAGATTGAATTGACCTATGATCAACTATATGATTTGACTAGAATAGATAATAGCGGTATGTTTACTTATCTTATCAACTGTTAATATCGGTCCAGTCCGATGTAACAAATACATCCGATCTTATCTACTTTGCTAATGTTTTGGAAAGAACATAACACTATAATGTGTAAGTAGATCATATAGTAGATTTGCAAGTCAGTGTAAATCATGTGCACTGACTAATCTTAGGACTAACTTATTTTGAACATATAATCATATTTATATTCCACTGTGATTACGTCACTATAAATAAGATTAGCTATATGTTCAGGATTTAATAAAAGTTTATATTAAGCAAATAATCATGAAAATAAAACATGTGAGCAAAGTGATTGACCAAGTCAAAAAATGATTTCTTATTCTTTTATTGATAATAAAATGAGATTACAAAGAATTTGGGTTTAATTAGGGCATAAAACCCCAACAATACTGCTACGGCTCAGGGATAGGGATCGTTCTCGGGATTGCCATACGCTATCTGCCCGGGACTCAAGGTAAGAAAGGTGTTTGTGCTCATAGAGCAGGGCATGGCCCGATTATCTGTGCTTGTATTATGTTTACTGTGTAAATGTTTGTAATTATTATGTCATATATGTGTTTTTGACGGAGTGGCAAGGGCTGGGAGCGGCAATTGCACTATTAGACACCACTTCAGCAAGCCTCAAATCGAGAAAGCGTGGAATGGAAGGGCAACAAGTGGGTAATTCATCTCCATCTTTTCCAAGATCACTTGGAAGGGAAGAAGGCGTCTTGATGGCCGAAGACCCGAGCTGGCCTAAAAATGCATTCGGAGAAACAAATCCAAAAATGAACGGCAGAGTTGATGGGTCAGGTTGCAACAGAGGCTCCTGCGACAGGGGCACACCTCCCTCTGTTGATGGTTGAACCACCATTGGTACAATGTCCTCTGATCCCCTCGTTTTTGCTTCAAAATTCAAACCTTGTAGGGGTAGCACAAGAGTATCCTTTGCAAGGGGAGATGAAATTCGAATTTGGGATACCTCCACTTGGATATCTTGAGGTTGGGATACTTTGGCGGAAGCAACCATTCTAGACTCAACAACTGAAGTTTGAGCAGGATCTGAGTTTCGGGCCTCATTACTTTCTGTCATTCCAAAGCCTCCAAAGTACAGTGGCAATGGACTGGCTCGCGTTAATTAAGCTAGGGGCACAACCCATTGTGTTGTCATCATCACCAAAGGAATCATCCAAAAGACGCCTCTTACGTGAAGCAGAAGCAGAGTGCTTCTTGCAAGAACTTGATGAAGTGATATGATGCATATCCGCATTTTTCGTGGCATAGAGACCAAGAGATCTTGTGCCAACAGAAATTTGAGGCAACGCCTCTGATGTTTTAATATTTTGAGGTGCGTGTCTAATGTTTTAATGTTAGGGGGCACCCCCTCAAATGTTTTAGCATTCGAAGGCAAGGCATTTTATTCCTTGGCCCTTGAAGACATGGCCTCTGATGTCACAACTCTTCGGGGACCAGCTTTTGATGAATTACCCACACTTGAAGTACCTTTTTCCAAAAGCTTCTGAGAGGTCAAAGATGAAGAGGACCTTTTTGGTAAATCAGAAGACGATAGACTCGTCGCAGTAGCATGAGATTTTACTAACTTGGCAGGTGGTGCCTTTGAAAGCACAAGGGTGGAAGATTTGGATAGTGTCTTTGAAGACTCAAAAACAGAAGCCTTATACATTTTGTACTTGACGACCAGTGCTTTCCTATCACTCGAATCGTCATCAAGAGAATCCTTGTGAAGCTTTCGCTTCATGTGACCTTCCTCAGGCAATGAAACCTATTGAAGAGGCTGCACAGCTAGAGCCTCGACAGACGATGATGACCCCTTCTTCAAATGAGTCGAATTGTGTGCCAAAGCCAAAGATGACTTATCAGGAGAGGCATCTGAAGAGTATGATGGCTCAGAACCTCCTTTTATTCTGAGCTCAAGAGTAGCCTGACGCCTGGCACATGCTTTGTAAGTCTCGGAGCATGCCTGTCGAGTTCTTCCTCGGTTAGTTTTGCTAGGAGGCTGCTTCGAAAAATCTCTCAAGGGCCTCACGCACAGAGCCAGAAGTTCGGCTTCAGGTCTGTCACCCTAGTGAGATCGAACGCGAACATCGCTTCTATCAACCTTGTTCAAAAAACAAAGACGAGTCATCACTTGCTTATAGTAAGGATTAAGGATGGCTTTGATGCTGATAGAAGATTCTTTCGATTCATGGAGAAGCCCCTTCTCCACCAGGTAGGATTGTCTCTTGGGGCTCATGCTGACATTGGGCCACACGAAGTCTGCAACAAAAGAAGCAATCAGTACGCACAAAGTTACTAATCAAGTTAATTAGGGATTTGCACAACACGGGGACAGCGAAAGCTTAACAGCTACCTAAAAGAAAAAGAGTGATGGAATTGCGAACCTTTGATGGATGTCCTTTCAAGAGGAAATACCACCTTGGAAAAAAATCCTCAGGTACCATTCCCCCCCCCCCCCTAATAGTAGAAAAATATTCATCCTAATTATGTTGGAACTATCAAAGTCGATAAAAAAGGTTCTATCTTTCTTCGGAGAAAGATAGAACCTATGCCATGGCTTATTCTCTGTGGTTTTGTTGTTGGACTTGGTAAAAGAGGCATAAATATCCTTTGCAAAAATATCAATGTTACGCAAGGCACCAAGCATTTGAGCCCCAACGATGGAATGCATAGCGTTTGGAAGAAACTACGAAAGGTAAGTTCTTGGGGACGAAACAATTTGAACTAAGATGGCTGGGGTGGAAAACAAAGACACTCGATGTGCTTCGAATTAAGTACATTTTCTCCAGGTCTCACCACATCTTCAAATCTTCAATCCCTAATCTCTGCATCAGATAGCATATGAATCAAAACGTTATTAGGAATGTCGCAAGATGTGCAAAGATGATTGAATGCGTATTAATAGCCTTTTCTGTCCACCAATGCTGAAGAAACTTGTGAAGACATTTTCGAATTTGGCAAGAACAATTTGAGCAGCAAGCTCTCGAATGATTTCAATCTTTTCTGTGGAGAAACTCTTAGAACAGATGAAAAGAGTAAAGTGAAATGCAGCTGAAAGAGTTATTTCCGTTCAAAGAATATGGATCGTTATGAGTAAGTGCGGTAAAAATGTACATAGTAATTAAATTCGATGTGGCATGTGTCAGACCATCTAATGATTACTGTGTAAATTAATTGAATTTAAATTTTGAAATTTGAGCAAAATTTATGGTTAATCATAAATTCGGCCCAAGACTCGACTAATCCTCATTAATTTTAAAAAGCGAGTCCTGGGCCGAGGGGCAATTGTTAGGCCAACAATATTCAACCCAAAAACATTTCATTTTGCAGATAAGTGAAACTGTGGGTTTCATTTTGTAAGAGGTGAAAAACACGCAGAGGCCATAGAACAGAAGCGGAATCTCAGATTAGCCTCTACAGAAGGAATTTGTAAGAAAGCATTTTAGGCGGGAAATTATGTTATGCAACAGTCAATCAGGGAGTCTTTCTCGCGTTGGTTTATCTTGATTTTTCCTATAAATAGTGTGAGTGAAGATTCATTAGGGCCCAATTGCAGGCAACCCCAGGAATAGAGAGCAAATTTTTTGTCATCAAGGGCTGGGAACATTAGTACAAATAAGGAATTCACTTATTCATGAAAGAAAATTAGAATGGTTGTTAGTTTTGTTTCAATATTTGGATATAGAATGCTACATTTTAGTTGAGAACTGAATTATATTTATAATATGATTATAGAAAAAGTGTCCATAGATAACCAATGATATTAAATGAAAAATAGGTCATTAGAGAGGTAAACGAGCATTGCCCCTATCTGTAATTATGTAACAACCCAAAAATACTAACACTAGTTTTGTAAAATTAAAACCATTCATAACATTAATAAGGTCTAAAAAATTTGGATAAAAAAACATTTATCGTAATTTGAGCTCACACCAAAAATATTTACATTAAAATTTAAAAAGTATTATGGTAAATCCAACATAGTTAAACATAGTTTAAGCAAAATCAATATACTTAGTTTGAAAGTGCAGACTCCCCAATGGTCGAGTCACAAGTACACTTTTGCAAGCAAACTCCAGCTCTCACTACATTAGTTTTTCCTTGCCCTTACGTACAACATGAGCAACTAGGTAAGCGAAAATGCTTAGCAAGTCAATTTAACAGCACAAAGTAGAAACACACAATAGGAATCAATGATCTAGTCACTGTCCTCACAATACATAACTTACCACACTTAGGGTTCCGGATAAATCTGAGCCCTACCTAAACAATTTCAAGAACGCCTAAGCGTCCTGGTGGTATCATAATATCTTAAGTAGAAACTGCGAAGCATAAAATCCTGCAGAAAACATCCATACTAGGGGAGAAGCAAAATAGTAGCAATAATAATTAATAAAATAGAAGCCAATTCGGGAGCTGCCTAAGTATCCTCGAGCATCTTCGCTCAAATCGCAGTGGAGACTCAAGTCTCAACACGGATATCTAGTTCAGAAATCCCTCTCGTGGGTAACCATCAGTTACCTAGGACATTAATACTAATTTCAAACAAATAACGGGGTTGGTGGATCCACACTGGCTTATGGAGAGTTGTAGGTTTACCAGGCATACTTACCTACTGGCCAAATGTCACGGTAGATAATCGGACCAATAAAATATCATTTCACAATGGAGCATAAGTATCCCTAGGATTGTTCAGACTCCCAGGTTACCTGGTCTACTTATCTCTGTATGATCTTGGGATTTAAATCTAGATGCATGCTTCCTATTATTTTTCCAAACACATAATAGAAACATAGAATAACATGACATGCATATGAACATCAAATTCATAAATTAACATAAACACAAAGATGTAGAAACTTACGAATACACTGCGGAACTGGAACAATGTAGAGTCCAAGAACTTTACTTAGCTAATTGTTTAGTAGTATTATAGTATGTTTAGTGTTATCATTGTTACTTTGGATTTTTGGTTCAGACCGGGAGTTATTTGGACACTCATAGTAGTACTTATAGATTTTCTAAGTTTAACCTATAGTTTAAGAATATTAAGTATAACCTAAGGTTTGATTAATGTGTCTGATATTAAGGATTATATTATTATATTATAAGGTTTAGACATCAACCAATAGGATTTTAAGCACATGTTTTGAATGGTAATTAAGGATTAAGTATTTTTGAGGACTAAATTAAATAAGGGTAAAAGTTTGAATGTATAGGGTCAGTCAGCAGCCTTGAGTACGTTGAGGGCTTAGTCAAGGCTGTTTAATCCATTCAAACTTAGCTAAAAATGTGTAAATTCGTGTTTAAATATTCAGCGTATGCCGATATATCGCAGCTATAGGGAGCGATATGTCGCAGCACGTAGATACGGAAAACACGAATCGATGCACGGTTGCCTCGGGAACAAAGGTCCAGGCGATATATCGCCTATAGGGGGCGATATATCGCCTCCACCAGCATGAATTCAAATACTTTTGAATTCTTTTCCCTTCAGCCATTCAAACTCCTTCAACAGTCCAGCATCTTCTGAACGAGTCTTCAGCCTCTGCTGAACGATTATTCAAATGATTTTCACCTAAAAAGCCATTATTTTTATTCAAGTAAAATCAAGATATTTTCATTCCCAAACTCTATAAATAGGACCTAGTACCCAGCCATTATTCACCATTTGCTCTAAGTTCAGAGGCTGCTAGTGTTAAGTGAGTGTGAGAGTGTAAACACTTGGTTTGGGGAAAAACTATAAGCTTAAACATCATAAGCTTATCAAACACTTTGGGAAGTGAGTTCTATAGTATTTCGATGAAGGTTAGATTGATCTTGCAATCTTTGAGGTAAACCCAAAACTCTAGTTCTTTTCTGTATTTTTATGTTATTTCCTTTCTCAAAACCTTCTACTCAGTCCCCTAACCTTATTCTTATTTTGGTTAGGGAATCCAAGCTTTTAAGCATATAAGTCGGTAAGTATGTTTTCTATGGTTTAGTCTTTCCATCTCTTTCATTTCATCTCCTTTCTTTAGACTTACTCTTTCTTATGGTTTTAGGAGTGTTCCAACAATCCCAACTCAGTCCATAATCTCGGTAACTTTGGTAAGGAAATAGGCTAGAATCAACATGTTATGTGATTATGTTATCTATATGTTTTATGTTATTAAAAGTGTTATGATATATGTGTATGTTTGTAGGCTTGGGCATATGACCCATATGACTAACAAGACCCCAAATGGGTTATGGGCATATGACCTACTTAGCTAGTAGGACCCCACTAATCCCATGGGCATATGCTTGTTTAGTCTATGGGACCCCAAGTAATAATGGCCATTATAATAAGTGTATGTTATATGTATTATGTTAAGTCTTTATGTTTTCTTATGAAATTATGTATGTGACTTTGTGTTAGATTTTCCTTACTGGGCATTAGGCTCACTCCTTTCTGTTTATGTGCAGGAAAATAAGTTTAGAGGTGGAAAGATTCGTGGCGCTTGGAGAATGTGTATCGATGATGAATGGAGTCAAGGGGCCGAGCGTTATTCGATTCGAGGATGTAGTCTTGTTTATGTTTTTATGGTTTTAAATGTATTTTCCGCATTTTCTATGTAACTCTTTTTACTTTAAGCTATTTTTGTTTTAAAGACAATGGGTACCCATATCCTACTTATTTTTATGAAAGTAACCTTTGTTTCTACAAGTTTATAATAAATTATGGTATTTTCGCAAATGTATGTTTTAGTAAGAATTTGTATGTATAGTTCGATAATGGTCCAAGAGTCTAGAATAGTGGGTCATTACAGTTGGTATCAGAGAAACGGTTCTTTTGCATGAAGTTCTCCTCGATACACACGCTCAAAGCTCCGAATCGGACCGCCAAGTAAGTGTTTAAGTTACTAGTTATGTTACTTATGTGTATAGCTAACACCTTTAGTGTTTATGTTTTCAGTTAAGTATGAACGGAGCTTTAAGCAATGAGGATATCCGAGCCATTAAGGCTTTAAAAAGAATAAGGGAGCCAAGAAACACCGTAGGAGCACTAGAAAAGATCACTCGAAGATTGATCTTGTTCCACAAAGAGATAGGTCACCTTCAAGAGTCTAAGCAAATCATGATGAGAGCTGCAGAACAATATGTCCTAGTAATTAGGCTTTTAAAAGATTTTCCTTCAGCAACTTTAACTTTAGAAGAAATATGGGAGAATATAAATAATGATGATGACTTACAAGCAGCCCTAAGATATTATTCTCTCATACTTAGGTTCACCGCAAAATTTGAATTTCAATTCACCAAGGAGCAAAAGAATAGGATTCTCACAAACCTTCCTAGAGGGCATTTTGATGCTCATGATAATGATGACTATGAGGCTATAGATGATGATATGTTAGATGACGGATCGGATGTAGAAGATCCCGATTTTTAGATTAGTAGTTTTTATTTGTTTTATTTACTTTTATGTTATGATTGTAATAAGTGAAATTGTTTTCCAAATGAATAAACATGCTATTTGAATATCATGTGTGAGTTTGAATTTTTTTTCACAATCATAATAAATAATAAATAAAATGAATAATGACTGAGTTCGGTGAGGGTGGATACAAATCAATGAACCTGGTTTCCTTATTGAGAGTTAGGGGGCCTTAGTAGTGGGAACGATTTTACTGATCCCAGCCCTCCCTCAATATGGTTAACTTTGGAACAAAGATAAGTTTCGAGCCTGAGAATTAAGTCATATAGGATGATTAGAAACACACTTAGAAAATAAAGATGACTTGTTTTTCTAAGTATAGAAACCCACTCTAATAATAAATAAAGACCTATATAATTTTTCATAAAAAGTCATAATAAATAGGTCCGAGATATGTTTGTTTTAGAATAAGTTTTTGCCTTAGAGCCTATTAGGAAAAGTTCTAACATGTTTCTTTTAACTGTTAGAACTCTGCTACGATGTCTCTCCAAAGATCTGCTCGCACCAACGGGAACGCTTCCAACGATGTTCCAGCGACCAATGCGGTCCCTACCGTTCGCCGAAGGAGAGTGCGTGTTACTGCTCGCCGCAACGCGCCGGCACAGCCAGCTGACAACACTGCAGAGATTGCCAGACTGGGACAACAAGTTGAGGAACTTCTGCAGCAACAACGCCAACAGGCTCAATCTCAGCCTCAGCCTCCGCCACAGCCGCAGCCGCAGCCACAGCCAATGGCCCCAGCACCCCAACAAGTTGGTCCGTATGGGGGATGGCCTATGACGAACTACGCTCCTTATCCTGTTCAGCACATGGAGCCAGTGTACGAAAGGTTCCGCAAGCAGCACGCTCCGAACTTCGAAGGGACTACGGACCCCTTTGAAGCAGAAGAATGGCTAAGGAATGTGGAGCCGATCCTAGCCCACATGAACCTTAATAATGCTGACCGCATATCCTGCGTCTCATCTTTACTCAAGAAAGATGCCAGGATATGGTGGGATTTGGTCCAGCAATCCCACGATGCTGCCACTATGACGTGGACCCGATTTGTGGAGCTCTTCCACAAGAAGTACTACAATTCAGCAGTGCTTGCTACGAGAGTTGAGGAGTTCACCAATCTGAAGCAAGGGAACTTAACAGTGGCGGAATATGCTCGTCAGTTCGATCGCTTAGCAAAGTTCGCAGCAGAGTTGGTTCCAACCGACTATCTAAGGGTGAACAAGTTTGTTAGAGGACTTCGCCCGAAGATCGAGATGGGGGTTAAACTAGCAAACCCGGGAAACACTTCATATGCCGACGTTCTTGAGACGGCAATTGAAGTAGAAAGGTTGCAAGCCAACGTGAGCAAAGAAGAAGCCAGCAAGCCGGAACCTAGGCAGCAGAGCCAACCTCAGGCCAGTCGGAACAACAATCAGTCCAGCAACAGTCAGTCCAACAACAACGGTAACGGACAGAAGAGAAGGCATCCTGACAACAAGCAAGCCGACAACAATAAAAGGGCACGACCAAGTAATGGGGGAAATAGGTCGGGCTACGTGGAATACCCGCCATGTGCCAAATGTCAGAAGAAGCACCCCGGAGAATGCCGTGCCAACACCAAGGAGTGTTTCAACTGTGGTCGAGAAGGGCATCGTAAAAGAGACTGTCCTCAGCAAAACCCGGAAGGAAAGAAGGACGAAAAGATGGTTCCTGCTCGGGTTTTTGCTTTAACCCAAGGAGAGGCGGATGCTAGCAACAAGGTGGTTACAGGTCAGGTTTCCATCCTCAATAAATTATGTCATGTATTATTTGATTCGGGAGCCACCCATTCGTATATTTCGTTAGGAATGATAGATAAACTAAACAAACCTAGTGAAAGATTTAGAACTAGGTTTGCAACCGAGTTGCCTTCGGGCAAAGTAGTTCTATCATCACGAATTGTACGAGGCGTACCAATCAAGATTGAGGACAAGGAACTAGAAGGAGACCTGATAGAGCTGGTGATCAAAGACTTCGAGGTCATACTAGGCATGAATTGGCTAGCACGGCATGGCGCAACGATCGACTGCAGACGCAAGAAGGTGATGTTCGAGACTCCTGACGGCCAGAAACTGTGCTTCATGGGACAAGTTTCAGGACTACGCACACCGCTAGTGTCATCTCTCAAAGCTCAGATAATGATGGGGAAAGGATGCCAAGCGTTCTTAGCCAGCATCACGAATGTGGAGAAGGAGACATCACTCAAAGTTGGAGATGTTCGAGTCATACAAGAATTTCCAGAAGTATTTCCCGATGACTTGCCAGGATTGCTGCCAACTAGAGAAATAGACTTCACGATAGAATTAGTACCGGGCACCGAGCCTATCTCTAAGGCACCATACCGGATGGCACCTACGGAACTCAAGGAGTTAAAGACGCAGCTACAAGAACTCCTAGACTTGGGTTTCATTAGGCCAAGCCATTCACCATGGGGAGCTCCGGTACTATTCGTGAAGAAGAAGGACGGAAGTATGCGCATGTGCATAGACTACCGTGAGCTGAATAAAGTCACAATTAAGAACAAATACCCGCTACCTCGGATTGATGATTTGTTTGATCAACTCCGAGGCGCGACTGTATTCTCTAAGATCGATTTGCGGTCTGGGTATCATCAGCTCAAGGTAAAGGGAGAAGATATCCCTAAGACAGCCTTTAGGACTCGTTATGGACATTACGAGTTCTTGGTTATGTCTTTTGGTCTTACTAACGCGCCAGCCGCGTTTATGGACCTAATGAATAGGGTCTTCAAAGACTACTTGGATAAATTCGTCGTTGTGTTCATCGACGACATTTTAATTTACTCCAAGGATGAAGTGGAGCACGAGGAACACTTGAGGATGATTTTGACGCGATTGAAGGAGCACCAACTCTACACGAAGTTCAAGAAATGCGAGTTTTGGCTCTCACAAGTGGCGTTCCTCGGACACATCATATCAAAAGATGGAGTTGCAGTGGATCCATCGAAGGTAGAGGCCGTGAAGGATTGGCCTAGACCAAAGAACGCGTCGGAAGTAAGAAGCTTCCTAGGGCTAGCAGGTTACTATAGAAAGTTTGTAGAGGGCTTTTCTAAGATAGCCACTCCACTCACCAACCTGACCCGGAAGCAACAAAAGTTTAACTGGAATGATAAGTGTGAGGAAAGCTTCCAGTTGCTTAAGGATAAGCTTTGCTCAACACCAGTACTTAGTGTCCCAACACCCAACGACAAGTTCGTTGTCTACTGTGATGCATCAAAGTTAGGATTGGGATGCGTACTGATGCAAAACGACAAGGTGATAGCCTACGCCTCACGTCAGTTAAAGGAGTATGAACAACGCTATCCAACTCACGATATGGAGTTGGCAGCGGTGGTCTTTGCGTTAAAAATCTGGCGCCATTATCTTTACGGAGAACGGTGCGAGATTTATACGGACCACAAAAGTTTAAAATACTTCTTTACGCAGAAGGAGCTCAACATGAGGCAGCGCAGGTGGTTGGAATTAGTAAAGGATTACGACTGCGAAATCCTATACCACCCGGGGAAGGCAAACGTAGTCGCCAATGCACTTAGCCGAAAAAGTTATGGGAACTTAGCAGCCTTATCCAGAATAGAAAAGTCGCTACAGCGGGAGCTGATCAGTGCCGGAATCGAAATGGTTGTAGGCAAGCTGGCTAACTTGTCTATCCAATCAAATCTGCTAGAAGACATACGGAATGGTCAGAGACATGATGACTCGCTAGCAACACACATGGATGCAGTCAGAGAAGGCAAGACTACAGATTTCTCAATATCCAGTCAAGGTTTATTGAGGTATAAGGATCGGGTATGCGTGCCAGACGATCAAAGTATTAAGAAGACGATCCTAGAAGAAGCGCACAATACTCCGTACTCAGTTCATCCAGGGTCTACCAAGATGACTCATGACATCAAGGCAGTCTATTGGTGGCCAGGGATGAAGAAGGACATAGCGGAGTATGTATCTAAGTGTCTGGTATGCCAGCAAGTGAAGGCGGAGCATCAGCGGCCTGCAGGATTATTGCTACCGCTTAGCATACCGGAATGGAAGTGGGATGATATAGCCATGGACTTCGTGACGGGTCTGCCAAAGACGAATAAGCAGCATGATTCTGCTTGGATAGTCATAGATAGACTAACCAAGTCGGCTCATTTTCTGCCTGTTAAGACTTCTTATACGGCAGACCAATATGCAGACATCTACATCCAAGAGATTGTACGATTGCATGGAATCCCCAAGACGATAGTATCAGATAGAGGATCAGTGTTTACGTCAAGATTTTGGAAAAGCTTACAGCAAGTCATGGGTACTAAGTTAAGTCTTAGTACAGCTTTCCATCCTCAGACAGATGGGCAGTCCAAGCGTACGATTCAGATTTTAGAAGATATGCTACGCGCTTGTGTACTCGACTTCGGAGGATCGTGGAACAAGTACTTACCGCTGATCGAGTTCTCGTACAACAACAGCTACCAGTCGACAATCGGAATGGCACCTTATGAGTTGCTATATGGAAGAAGGTGCCGATCACCGTTGCACTGGGACGAGGTAGGAGAAAGGCAGCTTCTAGGGCCCGAAGCTGTTAGGCAAGCTCAAGAAGCAGTAACGCATATTAGACAGTGTATGCTTGCTGCTCAAAGTCGACAGAAAAGCTATGCGGATACCAAGCGACGCGATGTGGAGTTCCAAGTTGGAGATCAAGTCTTCCTGAAGATATCTCCTATGAAGGGTGTCAAGCGGTTCGGGAAGAAAGGCAAGCTCAGTCCCCGATTCATAGGTCCTTTTGAGATATTGGACAAAGTGGGACCAGTTGCGTATAGACTAGCCCTACCGCCAGCACTAGCCGATAGTCACAACGTCTTCCACATCTCGATGTTACGCAAGTATGTGTCAGACCCATCTCACGTCCTCAAGTACGATACCATAGCGCTCCAGAAGGACTTAAGTTACGAGGAACGACCGGTTAGCATCCTAGATAGGGGGATGAAGCAGTTACGGTCCAAGAGCTTTCCTATAGTTAAAGTCCTATGGAGCAATAGTTCTGAACGCGAGGCAACGTGGGAGTTGGAAGAGGACATGCAGAGCCGGTATCCGGAATTATTTGGTAAGTAAATTTCGAGGACGAAATTCTTTTTAGTAGGGGAGAATTGTAGAGTCCAAGAACTTTACTTAGCTAATTTTTTAGTGGTATTATAGTATGTTTAGTGTTATCATTGTTACTTTGGATTTTTGGTTCAGACCGGGAGTTATTTGGACACTCATAGTAGTACTTATAGATTTTCTAAGTTTAACCTATAGTTTAAGAATATTAAGTATAACCTAAGGTTTGATTAATGTGTCTGATATTAAGGATTATATTATTATATTATAAGGTTTAGACATCAACCAATAGGATTTTAAGCACATGTTTTGAATGGTAATTAAGGATTAAGTATTTTTTAGGACTAAATTAAATAAGGGTAAAAGTTTGAATGTATAGGGTCAGTCAGCAGCCTTGAGTACGTTGAGGGCTTAGTCAAGGCTGTTTAATCCATTCAAACTTAGCTAAAAATGTGTAAATTCGTGTTTAAATATTCAGCGTATGCCGATATATCGCATCTATAGGGAGCGATATGTCGCAGCACGTACATACAGAAAACACGAATCGATGCACGGTCGCCTCGGGAACAAAGGTCCAGGCGATATATCGCCTATAGGGGGCGATATATCGCCTCCACCAGCATGAATTCAAATACTTTTGAATTCTTTTCCCTTCAGCCATTCAAACTCCTTCAACAGTCCAGCATCTTCTGAACGAGTCTTCAGCCTCTGCTGAACGATTATTCAAATGATTTTCACCTAAAAAGCCATTATTTTTATTCAAGTAAAATCAAGATATTTTCATTCCCAAACTCTATAAATAGGACCTAGTACCCAGCCATTATTCACCATTTGCTCTAAGTTCAGAGGCTGCTAGTGTTAAGTGAGTGTGAGAGTGTAAACACTTGGTTTGGGGAAAAACTATAAGCTTAAACATCATAAGCTTATCAAACACTTTGGGAAGTGAGTTCTATAGTATTTCGGTGAAGGTTAGATTGATCTTGCAATCTTTGAGGTAAACCCAAAACTCTAGTTCTTTTCTGTATTTTTATGTTATTTCCTTTCTCAAAACCTTCTACTCAGTCCCCTAACCTTATTCTTATTTTGGTTAGGGAATCCAAGCTTTTAAGCATATAAGTCGGTAAGTATGTTTTCTATGGTTTAGTCTTTCCATCTCTTTCATTTCATCTCCTTTCTTTAGACTTACTCTTTCTTATGGTTTTAGGAGTGTTCCAACAATCCCAACTCAGTCCATAATCTCGGTAACTTTGGTAAGGAAATAGGCTAGAATCAACATGTTATGTGATTATGTTATCTATATGTTTTATGTTATTAAAAGTGTTATGATATATGTGTATGTTTGTAGGCTTGGGCATATGACCCATATGACTAACAAGACCCCAAATGGGTTATGGGCATATGACCTACTTAGCTAGTAGGACCCCACTAATCCCATGGGCATATGCTTGTTTAGTCTATGGGACCCCAAGTAATACTGGCCATTATAATAAGTGTATGTTATATGTATTATGTTAAGTCTTTATGTTTTCTTATGAAATTATGTATGTGACTTTGTGTTAGATTTTCCTTACTGGGCATTAGGCTCACTCCTTTCTGTTTATGTGCAGGAAAATAAGTTTAGAGGTGGAAAGATTCGTGGCGCTTGGAGAATGTGTATCGATGATGAATGGAGTCAAGGGGCCGAGCGTTATTCGATTCGAGGATGTAGTCTTGTTTATGTTTTTATGGTTTTAAATGTATTTTCCGCATTTTCTATGTAACTCTTTTTACTTTAAGCTATTTTTGTTTTAAAGACAATGGGTACCCATATCCTACTTATTTTTATGAAAGTAACCTTTGTTTCTACAAGTTTATAATAAATTATGGTATTTTCGCAAATGTATGTTTTAGTAAGAATTTGTATGTATAGTTCGATAATGGTCCAAGAGTCTAGAATAGTGGGTCATTACAAACAACTCCTTCCTTCAATCTCTCTAACCCTTGATTCCTTTCTGTAGCAAAGTATTACCAGGAAATTGAACTAGATCAGCAACACAGTCTTCCTCACTAAGCCTTTGATCAACCTAGAACTAGTGTGGGCTAGTTCTCAACACATGAGATTGAGATCTAGAAGAGAAGAAGAAATAGTGGCTAAGAAAATATTAGAGTGTCTAGGTTTTCACTTACCCAATGAATCAACTAGGACTGACTTCCTTTTGAAAACCCTAGATATCATATTCCTTATATAGGCAAATTAATGGGCTTTATTTAAATTTAAATTTAAATTAATTAAAAATAATAAACAAAAAATAAAAGTCTTGGGCTGCCATAAATGGACATGGGCTCAATCTCTTTGTTTTGAATTTAAATCCCAATTAGGCCTAATTTCAAAACTTTTTATTTATTTATTTTTAATTAATTAATTAAATCCTTATTCAAATTAACTAATTATAATTTGAAACTTCATATAATATTATTTATTTATATTGATATCAATTTATCAATATTAATAAATTTACCCTAAGATTCTCTTTTATTCTCTAAATCTCATATCTATGTAAATTTTCCAAAATTGACCTAGTTAACTTAAAAAAAAAATTTCTAATTGATAATTAAATCAATTAATTGAGACATTCTAGATGATTTACTCAAAGGTGATGCAAGGACCATGGATCCATGAAATCAAGCTCCAATAAGTTACTGTGAATTTATTTACGAATAATTTCAGTACCTTATTAATTCCTCGTGACTCCACTATAGACTCGGAATTGAACTCTTGAATTCATAGAACATATTTTCCAAACCATAAATATGTTATCCATTGTTATAACTAGTATCACCAGTCAATCCTTTATCGATGACTTACTAACGAGCTGGGTGAAAATTACCGTATTACCCCTCATCAGTATTTTATCTTTAACTCCCACTAAGTTCCTTATAAATGATATTTTCGTGAACTTAATCACACAAATGAGATCTCAATCATTCAACCTTTTGAACAAAGCAATCAAGGAAATCATCTTTTCACTTCTCATACTGAAGTTATAGATTTCATATCTATGAATAATACTCCCACTCAATTACACTACTAAATCGCCAAGATGTAAGTATGGGCTAGACCGTAGGATAAGCTGGTAACGAACAAGTCAAAAGATTTAAATAATATAATTAGCAAAATATTATCACTCAGAATTTAGATCGACTTAACCTATGGCCAATGTTGTGACATTGATTAGATTTGATAACAACGATACTTATTTATCAATCAATATCGGTCTTAGTCCAATGTAACCA
This sequence comes from Humulus lupulus, assembly GCF_963169125.1. Taxonomy (NCBI): domain Eukaryota; kingdom Viridiplantae; phylum Streptophyta; class Magnoliopsida; order Rosales; family Cannabaceae; genus Humulus; species Humulus lupulus. Next base: position 130,255,749 of record NC_084793.1, read on the forward strand.
AATACATCTGATCTTATCTACTTGGTCAATGCCTTGGACAAGACATCACACCCCAAATGTGTAAGTAGATCACATCGTAGATTGCCTAATCAGTGAAAATCCAATGCACTGATCTAATCTTAGGACTCTTTCTTTTGAACATATAATTACAACTATAATCCACTATGACCTAGTCACTATAATTGTAACTATCCATATGTTTGAAATTTTATAAATGTTTGTATTATTTCAATAATCATGTAATAAAATAAGCAAGCAACACGGTTGTCAAACTAAATGATTTCTTCTACTTTTATTGACAATATGAAATCATGTTACATGTCCGACATGGTTTTATAAGGGCATAAAACCCAACAATCTCTTGTCCAATTCTCACAATCACAAACTGTATAAAATAACATATTATAATGGAGCATAACTACCCCTAGGATCATTTAGACTCCTAGGTTATCTGGCTTCTTATCTCCCGATCAATTATCACGTGGAGCATAAGCACCCCTAGGATCATTCAGACTCCTAGTTTACCTGGCTACTTACCTCAAGTCTCGGGCATAACCCGGACCACCGATATACAACATCTTGTGTGGAGCATAAGCACCCACTAGAGATTTTCTCTCAATGAGCCCTCTCTCTAACTAGCGTATAAGCCCTACTTCTAGCAAGACATACACTAGTTAACTCATGTTGCAAATACGTAATTCATAAACTGACTTACCAGTTGTCCTTAGCTGCGCACGAGAAACCTTTTCCTCGAAGAATCCTGCTTTGTTAGCCAACACTATATGTAGTGAACTCTGATTAATTATGGGATTATAATATATTACATTATATTTGGGCGTTAAGGTCATAACAAAATACCTACCAATGGTATTCTCGTCTTCACACATTTCAAACCATAAGGACATTTCAAATTTTCGGGAAAACTTCCCTCTCTGGTCTAATAATTTGAAAGTCAGTTTTCTATCGAATTCCCTGCTCTATTCTCACTACTTAGCTAAGTCGGGAAAATACCGTTTTGGAAGCTTTAAGTTTACCAAACTTTACTCTTTCTTTGATTTTACCAAAAATATCACGTTTTATAGTAAAATTACATTAATTATAAACTTTGATAATTTAAGTTGAAATAATTAGTTAAGAAGCAATTAAAAGAAATATTTAAGTAGGTTTAATTTATTTAAGAGAAATTAAGATAAAATTTTAATTTTATTTTAAAAATATTATTTAACTCATGTCTTGGAAAATTAGGGTTTTGGGCCCCTTTTTGATTTTTTCTTAAACAAAACTATTTATTAAATAAAATTATTAATTCTCTATTATAAAATTAATCTCAATAATCATGTTAGTGTGTTAAACCAAATTTTACAATTAATAAGATTAAATTATAATTATCTTAGTTAAATACTTAGAAAAATCCACACTTTTTCCCTAAGTTTAAACCTTGAAACTTTTGTTTCTAAGTAGTCTAGTTTTAGAAGTTTACATTTTAAAAACTATAGCTTCAAAAGTTCTCAAACTTAACAGAACGAAACTTGGATTTTCCAGGAAATAACCCTTTTTTCATAGTGAAATCTATTTCCAAAAGTTTCAATTCAAGGTTGTTTAGAAATAGATCAATTTTTTTAGTAAACTTCGGGACTTTATAAAATCCATTTGGTTTTATTATTTGGGTATGAAATTTCTTAGGCCCATACTAGGTTATGTAAATATTATTCATACCAAAATTCAGATCGTTTGAACCATTTCTACTTTGTAAAACAGGTCCCCAACATTGGCTGTCCAGAAGCTATGTGGAGCTTCCAGAAATTTTTGTCAAACTTTGTAAATTCATAACTCTCATCCTTTTCAACCTTTTTATTTGAATATTTACCATTTGGTTCATCAATATTAAAATAATGTTCACTCATGAAGCTATGTTGAGCTTCTAGAATGTTTTTTCAAACTTTGTAAATTCATAACTCTCACCTAGTTTTTTAAAAGCCAAATTCCAGATTGCACGCAAATTTCACAAAAACCATTTCATGGTAAATTAAAAGCCTTTTTGCACGTTTTTAAAAACTATGGACATCAACACATTATTAATTACAACAAGAAACCAAGAAAATTCAGAATCAGATTCACCCATATTGTGTTTGACCCATTGGATGTCAGGTCCTAAACATTTTCTTACAAAATCAAGAATTTGCCTATGGAATATTTGATTCCATCACTAAAAAACATCTAAACCCTTATGCATGTATAATCAGCCATCAATTAAATATTATCAGAGTTCCAATAATCAATTAAAATACATTAAATAATTAAAACATGGCGGATTTCACAAGATTCAACCAAAAGAATATATGAGGTGACCATTTACCTCTTGGTGACCTTAGTTTGGATTTTGGTCACTTCTAACCCGTTAAACTCCTTGATCAGCCTTTAGTCTACATATATTCACTCCCCAAAGTTACAAAATAAGATTATAAAATTATATAGTTGTGTGCATAAACTAACTAAGCACAAAACTTACACAAAGATAGTATGGTGTTTACCTTTGTGGAGCTAACTTGGTGTGTGATCTTCTTAGCTTCAAAATAGTACCTAAACTCTTAGAACTAGGTATAGAATATTTGAATGATGAGATATGAGAGATTTGTGAAGAAAAAATTCATAAACTTTAGGCCCTAAGGCAGTCGGCCAAGTGAAGGAATTGGAGAGAGAAATGAGAGAAACTTAGAGCTTAAGTTTTACAATTTGTAGATAACGAAGGCTTTTTGACACTTTTAATATTTATTTGTGGTAAGAAAATAAACCCAATACCCCTGATGTTTCCACCTCTCCCTAGGACCATTTAGCGTCTGATTTGTTTCTAATTAATCTAACTTAAGTTTAATCAATCTTAGGCTAATGGCATTTTTCTCCAAAAGTTACTTCTAGTCATTTTTCCTTAATTCTCTAATAGAGATTTTAATCTAGGGTAATTAAATAAAATAGGCTTTGAATCCTAATTTAAGTGGTCATACTCCTATATTTGTAACTCAAATAATTTAATTAGCCAAAATCACATTTTTGGCTAAGATGTGCATTTTTCACAAAAATGAATTTCTTGAGATTTTTCATACAAAAATCAAACTTTTTGACCTTAATTAAAATAAATCCATTAATTTAATGCAATTATTATTTTCCATAATTATGCTTCTCAAATAATAATTATCCGGTAATTTACTCGATTAGGATTTCCATTTCGGTCTCGGAATGCTCAGTTTGTCACCAAACCACACATATCACACCTTGGCTAACACTTGCAACATGAGTTTTTCTTCTCAAGCATATATTATCATTCACATACATCTGACCACCCTATTCTTAGCTATTCATAGGTGTTCAAAACGAGGGGCATTACAAGACCTACAATTTATAAAAAATTTGTCCTGTAACTTAAAACAAATGGGGATATTACTCTTTCATTTTGGCCTTAGTCTCCCACATGGCTTCTTCAATGTCGTGGTTGCACCACTGAACCTTCACTAACGGCACTACTTTGTTCCTCAAAACTTTGACTTTCCGGTCTAGAATTGTTGTCGGCCTCTCTTCATAGTACAGTGGAGGGTCAACTCTTATCTGCTCATAACTGAGCACATGCGTGGGGTCCTTCACATACTTTCTCGTAATAGATACATGAAACACATTGTGAACTTGGGACGATGCAGACGGAAGGGCTAACTTAAGAGTTTGAATTATCCTAGGGGTGCTTATGCTACATTATAATATGTTATTTTAATACGGTTCGCAGCCGTGAGAATTGGCTAGGAGATAATTAGACTATGTAACCTAGGAGTCTGAACGATCCTACGGGTTCTTATGCTCCATTGTGAAATGTTATGTTATTGGTCCAGATAGCTACTGTGGAATTTGGCCAGGAGGTAAGTATGCCAAGTAAACCTAGAGGTCTTCATGAGCTAGTGTGGATCCACTGAACCCGTTTGAAATTAGTATAAATGACCTACATAACCGATGGTTACCATCGAGAGGGATTCATGATTTATTGATCAGTGCAGAGACTTGAGTCTCCACTACGATTTGAGCTAAGATACTGGGGGATACTTTTGGAAACTCCCAAATTGGCTTCTAGGGTCAATTTTGTTATTGGATATTGTTTATGCTTCTACTCTATTCTGTTGTATTATGGATTTCCTGTAGATTTTATGTTTTTCTGATTCCGCTCAAGGTGTTGAGAAACCACCAAAATGCTTAGGCATTCTTGAATTGTTTGATTAGGGCTCGAATTTATCAGAAACCCTAAGTGTGTAATTTATTTGTTGTGAGGAAAATGACTAGGTCATTGGTTCATGTTGTTTGTTTTCACTTACTTAGTTGCTCATGTTGTAGGTAAAGGCAAGGAAAAGTTGACGAAGTGAGAGCCGGAGTTTTCTTGCAAAAGTGTACATTGTTGGGGATTCATGGCTTATGCTTTCTAATCCAACAGTGAATAATGGGAAGTAATTAAATATTTCAAACCCTAGAGACTAATCAAGAACCATATTCAAATTATGAATGCAAATCTTGATAATTGACGTACCATATTCAAAGTATGAATGTTAATCTTGATAATTAAATAAACATATTCAAAGTATGAATGAAAATCTTGATAACTAAATAACCATATTCAAAGTATGAATGCAATCTTGATAATTAAAGAAATGTATTCAAAGTATTAATGCAAATCTTGATAATCAAAGATTAAGTAATTAAATAATTATAACATGAATTTAGAAACATTTGATCACAATATAACCATGGATTTAATGTAAGAATAACATAAATTAGATCAAGAGAAAGAATAGACCATGGTGGAGAGAAAACCACAAAACTTTATCAAAAATACTACAAAGCTCTATCGAAATGCTAAGGTATTCTTAAAAGATTGAACCCAACATTCCTAGTGATAAAACTAGTAGTATCTCACACACATCAACCTCATTACTCATGTATTTCCCATTTTCCACCCTCAACACTTTTATGGCCTTGTGCTTATCCATTCATGAACCATCCGGAGAGAAAACTCCTACTCTCTTGAGAGGCGGCTCCAGCTCTTGGTTCACATAGGTGAAATTCTTACAACATCTTTGCTACCTTTAGAGATGCTTGTTGCTCTTCAGCTGAAATTCATTAAAAGCCTATGGCTTAACCCTCTTGTCTGGTAGTAACCAACATTAACTCATCCTAGATGGGACTTTTAAGTCGTTGATGTTGAAACTATTCCCTTATCAATGACTTATTTTAACCCATTGAACTCTAAACTTGATGTATACAAGCTTTGAGTTAGGTTGCCATCATTGGGGAATCCTATTTGTCAAGGGGTTTTTGTCCCATCCCTAAATTTTTAGAACTAACCAAATCTCTCACTAAAGGTTTGGTAAATGGATCCGTTATGTTCTCACATATGATTCCATCTTTGAATCAATTTTATCACATATCCATGGCTTAGACTTATATGTCTAGAATTTCTCATAGTCTATGCAATTGTTGGCTCTAGCTAATATGGCTTGACTATCACCATTGGGATATTCCTCATGCAATCCCTAAGCAACTTGGCCTCTTTGCCATTTCTCACTAGAGCTATAAACTTATTCTCCATGGTTGAGTGTAATATAAGTTTGTTTCTTTGGTCCCTAAGAAATTTCTCCTCCTTTGAGCTTAAACACCCAATCGATGGTGGAGAGATTGTCTCCTACACTAGATATCCAACTTGCATTGGAATATCCTCAAGTATATTAAAAAACTTTGAACATTGGAGGTCTATCTTCTTGGTCCTCTCTAGGTACCCTAGAATTCTCTCAATTGTCTTCCAATGTTCAATACTTGGTTTTCTAGTAAACCTACTTAGTTTACTAACCGTATATGTCGTACATTGGACTCCCTAATGCACTTGTATACTCAAATTGATCCACCACTGTACCATTGTTCTTTTCAAGCTTTATGCTTGAATCAAATGGTATATTCACCTAATCCTATACATACTTCTTGAGCATTGAGATTTGAAAAACATTATGAGTACTGGCCAATGCAGGAAGTAGGGCTAAGCGGTAAGCAATTGGTCCTATTCTCTCGAAAATCTCAAACAGACCAGTATATCTTGGGCCTAACTTACCCTTCTTCCCAAAGCTCTTGACGCCTTTAGTGGGTGAAACTCTTAAGAACACTTTGTCACCCACACCAAACTCAATGTCCCGTCTTTTGGAATTTTCATAGCTATGTTGTCGACTCTGAGCTATGAGCATATGCTTTCTTATATTCTTGATGACGCTGGTGGCTTCTAACACCAGTTCTAGCCCAGCTAGTCACCTTTCTCCCACTTCATCAAAATGTAGAAGAGATCGACACTTTCTTCCGTAGAGCATCTCTTACGGAGCCATATTGATGGTTGCTTGGTATCTATTGTTGTACGCACACTCTATATGGTACAAGTATTCCTTCCAAGAACCCTTAAAATCAAGAGAACGTGCTCTCAGCATGTCTTCGAAAATCTGAATGGTCTTTTCCAATTTATCATCGGTCTGAGGATGATAAGTTTTCAATTGTGTCCCCATAGCCTCTATAGAGGTAGGCATTGTTAGGGATTTATGGCTTACATTTTCTAATCATACAATGAATAAGGGAAATTAATTCAATATTTCAAACCCTAGAGACTAATCAAGAACCATATTCATAGTATGAATGAAAATCTTGAAACTTAAAGACTATAAATTATAACATGAATTTAGAATGAAAATAACGCAAATAAGATTAAGTGATAGAATGGACCTTTGAGTTGTAGAGCCTTAGTTACATAAAATCATAAGTCTATGATTTTATGTTAATCAATGGATGTTTCAAGGCTTGACACAAATTGTGATTTTTTGTCCAAAAATCTCTATTCCTAGCCTACCCTTTGAGATTGCTTAAAGGTACTACAATGGAATGAGATTGGGATTTACAAGCCTTGAATCTTCATGCAAGTCAAGCTTTCTTGATGAAGATCTTGGAGACTAGTAACCTTGAAAGCTAGAGATAGAGAGAGGGTTTTTAGAGAGAGATAGAGGAGTGAGTGATCAAGTCGGCAGGCGATACATTGCCTAGCAATAAAAAACACGTCACCTGGTCTATTATTTCTTGGTTGAGCGACACGTCACCTATTCCCAGAGGTGACACATCACTGATGCCTTTTACTTGGCACTCCAAAACTTGTCTCAAAACATCTCCAAATGCTCCCAAACTTTTTGGGTACTCTCATGTACTCTGAAGAAACACTTTGGACTCAAAAAGATGATTTATAAATGCCTACACCAAAAGTAAACCCGCTCATGTTGACTTTAGTGAAATCGTTATGGTTTTTGCACATTTTCATGCCCAACCAATTTCACCATGTATTTAACCAATCATAACAAACACACACCATGTAGACTGCCAATTTCCTTGACATACAACTTAGCAAATTGTTCCATAGTGTATGTCATTCTTACTGGTATGAAATGGGTCAACTTGATGAGGCAGTCCACTATTACCCACATGGCGTCATGCCGTTCGGTTTCTACTGGTAGACCGACCTTGAAATCCATAACGATTTCTTCCCATTTCCAACTGGTATTGGTTGAAATAACCCACCGGGTCTTTGGTGTTCTTCCTTAACTTGTTGGCAAACTAGACATCTAGCCACAAAGTCATAAATGTTTATTTTCAATCTCGACCACAAATATATCATTTTCAGATGTCCGTACATCTTGGTTGCGCCTGGATGCAACGAGTAGGGTTTTGTGTGTGCTTCCAAAATCCTTTCTTTGATACTCTGGTCGCCTGGCACACAAATTATTCCTTTGTACCTTAAAATATGTGCTTCCGACATTGTGAAGTCTCCACCCTTTACTTCTTGGAATAGAGTTTCCTACTTCACCAGATTACCATCGTCCTTCTGTTTTGATTTGATCTTTTCCAACAGTTCTGACTGCAAAGTAAGACAAGCTAGCTCGCAAGTTATTAACTCAATCCAAGTATTCCTTGGATACCTTTTTAATTAAATCAATGAAAGTTGTAGGAGAGTTGGTTAAACCAAAAGACATTACTAGAAACTCATAATTTTTATAACGCGTTCTGAAAATTTTCTTGGCGATATCACTCTCCTTAATCTTGAGTTGTTGATATCCCGCCTTAGGTCATCTTTGAAAACATCGCTGCTCTCTGAAGTTTGGAAGAAATCTCAGCGCTGAACAGAAGAAAAACCTAATCGAGTTTTTAAGGAAAAACCTTGATGTCTTTGCATGGTCTCATTAGGACATGGTTAGTATCAGTCCCAAGGTGATAATGCACACATTGAACTTGGAAAAGGATATACTAGCCAAGCAACATAAGAGAATGTTACTTGGAAAGGAAAGAGAAGAAGCACTAGAGGAGGAAGTAGCTCGCCTCCTGAGATGTGGATTCATCAAGGTAGAAAAATATTTGACCTAGATAGCTAACCCCGTTCTGGTCCCAAAACCTAAAAGAAAATGGAGAACATGCATCGAATTCTCCGATCTTAACAAATTCTGCCCAAAGGATTGTTTTCCTTTGTCAAGAATCGATCAGCTCGTAGATGCCACAGCTGGTCAAGAGCTCATGTCATTCATGGATGCGTAATCTGGATACAAATAGATCACAATGAACCTTGCTAACCAAGAGCACACAAGTTTATGACCAAGCACGTGGATACAATGTTATGCCATTTGGGTTGAAGAATGCCTAAGCGACATACCACAAGGTGGTGAACAAATTTTTTGTTAACCAGATCGGCCAAAACATGGAGATGTATGTCGATGACATGCTCGTAAATCTAAGACTTCCAGTAACCATGTGGCAAACCTGGAGGAATGTTTCATTTTTCTGAGGAAATACGACATGAAGCTAAACCCCATAAGTGCACTTTTGGAGTCTCGTGGGGGGGGGGGGGGGGGGGTAATTTTTGGGCTTCATTGTGAATTCAAGGGGGATCTAAGCTAATCCAGAAAATATCAAATCCTTGCAAGACATGCCTTCTCCTAGATTCTGTAAGGACGTCCAGAGTCTAACATGGAGGATAGCTGCTTTGATATGCTTCGTCTCAAAGTCTACTGATAAGTGTCTCCCCTTTTATAACTTATTAAGGGGGAACAAAAAGTTTCAATGGAATGACGAGTGTGAACAAGCCTTCTAGGATCTGAAGAAAGATCTAGCTAACCCCCCCTCCCCATTTTATCAAAGCTCGTTAACATAGAGGCTATGTACCTTTATTTGGCAATGATAGAAAATGCAATCAATAGAGTTTAAGTTCGAGAAGAGGACAGATCTCAAAAGTCGGTCTATTATACCAGCAAGAGGCTTTTGGGAGTTGAAACTCAGTATCCTTTGATGGAGAGACTCGTGTTTTGTCTTGTCCTAGCCTCAAGGAAGTTACGGCCTTATTTTTAGTCCCACACAATACATGTCTTAACCGATCAGCCTTTAAGGCAGGTTTTGCAAAAACCTAAAACATCGTGACGATTATTAAAGTAGGCCATCGAGCTTATCCAGTTCAAGATTCTTTATAAACATTGATTAGCCAACAAGGGCCAATCCTTAGTTGATTTTGTGGCCTAATGTATAGGTTTTCAGGACGAGCCTATGAGAGAACCTGTACAAGAATTGTGGAAGTTGTTCATGGAAGCATCAGAAGTTTGAATCATTTTAATCACTCCTAATGGACATCGCCTCCACACAGCATTAAGGTTTGGATTTAGCACCTCTAACAACGAAGCTGAGTACAAAGCCTTATTAGCTAGAATTTGAATCGCCAAAGAGTTAAAAGCGAAGGCCATGGTAAAGGGAGAATTATCAATGATACATCGATTCGCAACTCGTGGTGAACTAGGTGTTGGTAGAATATCAAGCTCATTGAATTAAGATGGCTGCATATTTAGCCAGGGTAAAGGGAAAATTATCAGAGTTCGAGTTTTACTCCATCGAGCAGGTGCCCCGCGAGCAAAACACCAATGCAAATGCATTAGCTCGGCTTGCCACAACTAAGGAAGCGAACACATTGAACGTTGTTCTGGTTAAATTTCTTGGAAAGTCGAGCATAGAAAAAGATACTGAAAAGATCGAGCTAATTCACATAAGATTGACCTGGATGACTCCAATCGTTAACTATCTCACCTCCGGAAGACCACCTGAGGATCGAAAGGATGCACGCAGATTGTTATACCAAATCTTGAGGTAAGTCTTAGTCTAGGGAATTCTCTACAGGCGATTCCATACCTTTACTTAGAAGTGTTTCACCAGAGGAAGCCCAGCTATTCTAAAGGAAGGCCATGAGGGGTTTTGTGGAGATCACGTTGTGGAGCAAAATATAGCCATGAAGATACTCAAGCAGAATATTTCTGGCTCACCATGAATAAAGACTCAATTTGTATGTTCAAAAGTGCAATAAATGCCTGTGTTTCTCAACGATAGCTTGGGCTACAACTGTTGAGCTGGCTATGATCTCGTTTCCTTCGCCATTTGCTTTCTAAGGATATATATATATATGATTGGATCACTGCCTATAGAAAAAGAAGGAGTACGCTATGTTGTGGTCGTGGTGGACTATTTTACAAAGTGGGCCAAAGTTGAACCACTGGCAACAATAACCTCGAAGAGAGTACTTGATTTCATAGTGAAGAACATTATTTCTCGCTACAGACTCCTAAGGAAAATTGTATCTGATAATGGGACTCAGTTCGATAGTTACCTATTTACAAAATTCTGTAAAAAGTACGGAGTTATCAAAAGTTTCTCCTCGCTAGTATATCCACATGCTAATGGACAAGTGGAGGCAATGAATAAAACTTTAAAGGCGAGCTTGAAGAAGATATTGGAGGACACTAAGGGGTTATGGCTCGAACAACTCCCACAAGTACTTTGGGTGTACATAACATCTCACCACACATCCACTGGTCATACCTCGTTCTCATTAACGTACGGAAGTTGAAATGGCTAAATAGCAGCACCTCAAATTAAAAAGAATACAAGCATCACCATTAACAAGCCTAAAGATATTGTCATGACCTCGGCCTGGAAAAAGAAGTCTAGTCAAGCTTCTGATAAAGATGTGGCTGGTAACTTAAAAAGCAAGTCCATTGTTTTAGGCAATTCCAGCAAATCGAAAATTTTGCAAGATCTCTCCAAAATAGCAACTACTAGTGAGTCAAATTTATAATCTCCTTGTGATGGGGAGGTTGATGAATCTAGACTTATTATGAAATCTCCAAATCCTAATCCTGACCTAAGTAGACCCATGATTCTAGGTAATACGTCACCAAATCATGAGAATTTAAGCACACGTTGTGCATTAAGTCAATTTGGCTCTTTGGGCACTAACCATGTTGGAAATGACCGTTCTACCCCTGGAAAATTTTGGGCAACTTGGCAGTCACGTGCACTGAGAATAACCAAGTTCCTGAAGCAATATATGCACCCGATAAACATGTTTTTACATGGATCCTTAGTCCTCATGCACACGTTGAAGAGTCAAAGTTGCAAACTCAGGATCTGTTTCTTCACTGATTTGGTTAATATACCTATAATAGAAGATCCCCACATACATACGCCAAGCCGAATTACTCTAGTGGTCATATCATACTCGCTTCCTTCAGCTTGGTTTCAGATGTCAATACTAAACCTAGTAAGCCTCAATGTAGTAAAAAAAATGGCCAACAACAACTCACTTAAGCTGACTATGAATAATAAAAATGTTTGCTTCTCTTCTCTGGTATATACTAGACCTATTGTTATGGATGAGGAGTCCTTGGTACCTCTACAAGTGACTCCATCAAAATCTAAAGTAATTCTTCTTGTTTCCTTAGCTTCATATTTATCCCTGGTTGCAGTTGATGATGCAGTTTCTTTTTCTGAGTTATCAGCGACGCCTGCGAAGCAGGGTCGCCGGATGCCATGAATGTGCTAGCATGAAACGTTCGAAGTGTGGGTCAAGAATGAACGTTCCAAGCACTACACACCTATGTTCAGGATTATTGACCAGATTGTTTTCCTTTCCGAGACTTTAAGTAATCATCATCAACTTGAATTTCTTAGAGTTAAGTTGGGATTTCATGGGAAGTTGGTAGTAAACAAAGTGGGACGTGGTGGAGGTTTATGTCTTTTTTGGATGGAAACCGTTCAAGTGCATATTTTTTCCTTTACGTCCTCTCACATAGAGGTATCTATTTTATTGTCTAATTTTCCCCAGTGGAGATTTACTGGTCTTTATGGTGAGCCTAAGGCTAGTGAAAGGCACCATTTTTGGAAGTTAATGTCTTCGATTCATCTTCTATCTCCTGGTTTGTGGCTTTGTCGTGGAGATTTGAATGAGATTCATTTTAATCATGAGAAAGATGGGGGAGGAGATAGACCTCATTAGCTCATTAATAACTTTCAAAATGGTCTTATGGATTGCAACTTATTGGATTTGGGTTTCTCGGGACCAAAGTTTACTTGGAGCAATCGCCATTCGCGGGATGATACTTTTACACAATGTCGTATAGATAGAATGCTTTGTAACACAGAGTGGCTCACTTTATTTTCTCATTCTACGGTGATCAATTTGGAATTTTGGGGCAGTGATCATTGACCGCTTTTAACAAAAGTGGTAGAAATACCGGGATAGGTATCATTTTCCACTTTGAATCAACATGGACTGATGAAGTTATGTGCAAAGAACTCATTGAGCGTGAGTGGGGGTTTACCCCGGCATTCAATATAAAGGTCTGACTGGTAAAATAAAAAAAGTTTCTGATTCTCTTAAACATTGGATTTGAAATCAATTTTGTCACCACCAAAAAGATATTAATGGATGAAAAAAAGAACTACCTATCTTGGATTTGAACATCTCTACTGCCTCATGGTCAGCATACAGGAAATTTAAAGGGAGCTAGATGTTCTCTATTATAAGTAGGAGAAATATTGGGTGCAAGCTCAAGCATGATTGGCTTAAGCTTGGTGACAAAAATACTACTTATTTTAATCAGAGTGCAACTTGTCGTAAGTGGAAGAATGGTATTCATATTTTTTTAACTCCTGTTGAGATTCGAGTGGAGGGTAAAGAAAACATCACTAGAATTTTCCAAAGTTATTTCAACACCTTATTCACTTTGAGCTGTCCTTTCGATGTTACAATGAACTAGGTAATAAATTCCATTCCTTGTCGTGCGACTCTAGTAATGAGCGAGCAATTGGCTGGGCCTTTTGCAGGTGAGGATGTCAAGTTTGCTTTGTTCCAAATGCATCCAAATAAAAGCCCATGTATGGATGGCATAAGTGCTGGATTTTATCAAAAAATTTGGGATATTATAGGTTCTGATGTCTGTAATATTTCCCTAAACTTTATGAATGGGAATGGGTGTATTAGAAGTATTAATAAAACTCATAGCTCTTAACCCCAAAATTGATAAACCTTTGTATGCTAATGATTTTAGGCCTCTTAGTCTTTGTAATGTTATTTATAAAATTATTGCCAAAGTTTTGACTAATAGGCTTACATAAATATTAGGGGGTGTGAATAGCGAAGAACAGAGCATTTTTTTACCTGGGTGCCTTATTACAGATAATTCCACGATTGGCTTTGAGTGTGTCAATACATTGAAAAGAAGATTACATGGTTGCCAGGGGGTTTGGCTCTTAAATTAGAAATGTCAAAAGCCTATGATAGAGTTGAATGACCTTTCCTCTTTGGTATCATGTCTAAACTGGGCTTCAGTGATTAGTGGGTTCAAAAGATTCTTTCTTGTATTTCCTTAGTTGACTACTTATTTATTCTTAATTGCAGGTCATATTATCCCTGAGAGGGGTCTTAGACAAGGAGACCCTCTCTCCCCATTATTGTTTCTCCTTTGTGCATAAGGCCTTTCTTCACTTATGAAAAAGGATTGTGAGAATAATGTGTTGTCTGGAATCCAATGCGGTAGCGCAAGCCCTACTATTTCTCACTTATACTTTTTTATGATAGCATGTTCTTTCTTAAAGTCAGTGCTTCTTCTTGTCATCTTTTTAAGGAATTATTAAAGTGGTACAGTTCTGCCTCAGGCCAAGTGGTTAACTTATCAAAATTTGTTGTTTGCTTTAGCCAGACAGTTGTTAGTGAGGACAAATATATTATGGCTGTCATTCTTGATGTGAATGTTGTGGGTTGCCATGTGTTGACGAAGTTTTTCGCCAACAGTAGATTTAGAAATCTAATAAGAGTATTAGCACTTATTTGTAAATCGTAATGAACTTATATTACCACACATAATCTTATGTGGTTCAGTGGTTAAAATTCAACTAGTCTACGAGACAATATTATTTCTCTCTCACAATTTCTATAGAGTTTCGGTGTTACAAAAAGGTAGTCCCCTTCGTTGTCCATTGCCACTGATATTTATAGTGGAATTCCCTGGACAGGTTTTGGGTAATCGTGTGCATAAATATGGTAAACATTTTGTAACGACCCAACTCTTCTAAACTTGGACCATTAGAAACTACTATACTAATCTTAAGAAAATGTACATAAGAAATAACCATAACTTCATTTAAAATTGTAAAGTAAAGGTTCAAAAATACATAAATTCATAAGTAGGATATGGGATCCCATAGTTTTTAAAATAAAAACATAACATAACTTAAAATAATTGGTTTACAAATTAAGTGCAGAAAATACATATAAAACATAATTTTTAAAAAGACTAGGAAGCGACTTCATCCTCGAATCGAACACTCAATCCACCGATTCCATCCTGCCTCAATACACATCCCCAAGCTGCCAAGAATCTTCCCACCGCCATAGCTATTTTCCTGCACATACAAAACATAAAGGAGTGAGCCTAATGCCCAGCAAGGAAAATCTACTACAACATATCATACACATAACTATAAACTATAAACATATAACATATAACATATATCTATAAAAACATACATCATATAAGACTATACTATTAATGGTCATTAAAACATGTGATAAACCATCTACTTCCCCTTTCTAATATCTGAGGTAGGTTAGATCACATGGTAGGTTTATGATAACCCATCTACGTCCCCTGTCTAATATCTGAGGTGGGGTAAATCATAACCATGAAACATAAGAAAACATAACATAACATACTATAGCATGACTTATCATAACATATCAACATAGCATATAAGCATATGAAACTATCCTATTTTCCTTACCAATATACCAGGATGATGAGAACAAAGTTGGGATTTTGGAACACTCCTAAATACCATAATAGAGAAGTGAGTATACTAAGGAATAAAGATGAAAAGAATAACTACACCATCGAAATGATACTTACCAACAAGAATCTTACGTTCAAGATCTTAGGTGCCTGGCCAAGAATAGAGAATACGAGTTAGGATTTGAGTAGAAAAACTATAAGAACTTAAAGAAACAATACATAAATGATCTAGAATTTTGGAATACCTTGAATGCTTCTATGACCGAACTACACCTCGAACCGAAATATACTATAAACCTTACTTCCCAAGTGTTTATTAAGCTTATAACCCCAACCCAAGTGTTTAACACTCTAAAGTAATCCTAGCAGCTTGTAGGCTCTGAACTCAGCTTGATGAATGAAGAAATGGCTGGGTACTAGGTCCTATTTATAGAGTTCAAGAATGAAAAGATCTTCATTTAACTTGAATAAAATAATGGCTTTTTAATTGAAAAACATTTGAATAATCGTTCAGCAGAGGCTGAAGACTCGATCAGAAAGATGCTGGACTTATCAAGAGGTTAAGGATTAAAATGAGCTCGGTTTCAAAATCATTCAAATTTTATGCCCATGGGCCGATATATCACCCACTATAGGAGATATATCGCCTGCCTTCATATGCCCGAGGCTCGTCGAGGTTGTCGTGCGAAGCTACATGTTTTTCGTATCCCCATATGGCGATATATTGCCACCTATAGCTGCGATATATCGGCATACGCTGAAATATTAAACACGTAATTACACTTTTTCAGCCTATTTTGAATTGAGTAAACTTCCTTGACTAAGTCCTTTAACGGTTTCAAAGCTGCTGACAGACCCTAGGATATTCAAATATTACTCTTAATAAACTTATTCCTCAAAAATACTTAATTTCTCATTAAACCTTCATATGACAAGTGTTACTATCTTATTGGGTCTATCTAAACCTTATAGTATAATAATTATCACCTTCATAATCAGTCATATTAATCAAACCTTAGGTTATAATTAATATTCTTAAACTATAGGTTAAACTTAGAAAATCTACAAGTGTTACTACGAGTGTCCAATTAAGTCCCGGCTTGAACCTAAAATCCACGGTCATAAAAATACTACAACTATCACTAGCTATTACTATTACTACTACTATCTAACTAGCTAAGTAAAGTTATTGGACTCTACACATTTAATAAAGATAATTCCCATTTACATAGGGATACGGTTGCCTAACAGATTATACCCATGTTATCTCGAACAATAAATGTGCAATACAGCCTGGACATTAATGAGCGTATAGAGTGCCTCTGAATCACTCGGGATCCTTCAGTATGTATCATGACTAGGTTTCCACGAGCTGAACATATTCAGGGCACCCTAAAGGGGATCTTTCCATTACATGTATCGAACTAGACCGTCATCCTAAGAGGTGACCTTTCGACTACCTGAATGTCGTGCTGCTACGTCCTAACTTGAGCTGCTCACATCATCATTAGCTAGATGTTCTATTCGTATGCTCTCCCCATATATTCATCTGCTAATTGTACCCCTAGATGAGTGATTAAACTCTTGCTAATTTTTAGGGTATAGCTTTTTTCCCCCAAGCTCTTGCTCATGCTTGACATCATCACTTTCTGACGAGCAGAGTAGGGGCTTTTAGGCTTTTGTCATGTAAAATCGTGTATGCCTACTACTCGAGTGTTGAACACGTGGTCGTCTGCAATTGGTGTCTGTTCGGGTTTCAAGAACTGTGAAACTGTCATGTGAACTTTTTGCCATCGCATTGGTCATTTAATCTTGGCCTTTGGATCTCAAGCTAACCCAATCGGATGGCCTGAATTAATTCCCAAAGTTTACGTATAAATAGGGAGATCAAACCTAAACCTTACAACCTTTGAATTCAAAAACTTTCATTTCAGAAACAAAAATCTGATTTTTCTCTCAAAAAAATTTCGAAATACCTTCATCGCCCTTCTATTTCTCAGAAGCTCTTAAGCTCCTGCCTCTGGACGCATCAACATTTTCATCAAACAAACGTATACAGTGTAAGTATTTCCTCATCTGATCTTGAATCTTTCACTTCTTTAATTTCCAATGAGTTTTTTTTACTTCGAAAAACATATTTTGTTTAGTGCCATTTTGTGTTCTGGCCATGTCTGAGTTTAAGTAGGGTTCGAATTAGGCTAAAATAACAATACAAGACTTGTTTAGAAATAAGGTATTTGAAAAACTGGGCACATTTTGTTTAGAAATAAGGTATTCAAAACTGAGCAAATTTCAAGGAAAATGTCACTGATGAATCAATTAGGATACCTGTTTCGGTGTAGAAGTTGAGAGGTTTTTAGGTTTGGCTTTGGGTAGCTTAAGGGTCATGACTCCTTAAGTGGTTTTGCATTAAACCCCTTTCAAAAGAAAAGTCGTGGGTCTGACGAATTTGACACACGAATCCTGAAGTATCAGGGAATTTCTCGAATTCACAGCACATGGCCTAGAACTATGCATGGAACCACGTGTTGATGCTAAGACATATCTTAGCTCGTATAAATTTTGAATTGCCACAAGTAAACCCACTCAAGCCCTTGGGTCACCGTACCTTTACCTCCATAGCTAGTAATTGTCTTAGGTCACCACTAATAGGCCGCTTTGTCGTCAAGCAAGCTAGATCATGGCCCCACCATAGAAAAACATTGTGAGCTCCTCTACCCAAAACAAGAATGAGGGCAAGAAAATTGCATCCGAATCTCCAATTCCTTGCTTTGGCCCAATGGTGGAGATGGAACTTGTTTTCGACCCTAACGCTTTCTTCGAGGCCAAGCACATCGTGTCCCGAAAAACGTCGCTGAGGAAAGTGAACAAAATAATGTTGAGCCATGGGATCGAGATGGAAATTGATGGCCTCCTCGCCTGACCTCTGTTGGAAGGAGAACAGAGTTGCGCCCCCCTTCAAGATGACTTTGGGGCTTGGAGCGATGAACATCTAAAGGCAGGTGCCTTCCTCCCATTAAACTGGTACTTTGTGGATTTTCTGAATTACATCAAACTGGCTCCATTCCAGCTCCCCCCAAACTCGTATTGACTTTTGGCGGGGTTGAAATATATGTTTCTTAGGCACGAGTGGGAGGTCCCCACCCCGGGAGATCTGCCTCAAGGCCAGTCCTGATCAGAAGGGGTGAGGTGACAGTTTTTACTACCTCACTCACTTCCCCAACTCGACATCTGTTATTGACCTCCCAACCACCCAAATGACTATAAAGACCAATTCTTTATGTCAAATGGGTTCAAGAATTGCGATCACCAATACTTCAACCACCCTCGTAAGTCTCCTAACTTTCTAAATTCTATAGGCAAACTCTCTTATCATTTTTATTTTTTTTAGTTTAGTCCCTCTAACTGAGTTCGTTCCTTGTGCAGCTATATTCAAGATGACAGATCGGTCTGAGACCCTTGGGGGTCAATACGAGACGCTGTCCTGTCTTCCTTCAAATGAGAAGGACTTTGGACAGGTAGTGAATGATGCTACCATGGTGGCTGCAACCTGATCCACAAAGGCCAGATGCTTATCAAGACCTGAGGTCGACCTCCCGTTCTCCACAAGCTTCCTCGTCCTCAAGAAGTCTTGCCCTCCATTGAAGACATAGAGGAGGAAGAGGATGTGGCACTGCTAGTGCGTAAGAGGAGAGCTCCTGAAGATTATCAGGTCTTGATCCAGAGCGAGCTCCATCCGGGGCAGTAGCCGACACTTCTGACCAAGGTAACCCATATAGAGAACTAGATCGGGTTGCATCCAGTTTTAGGCTAATTCGCTTCAACCCCCATCAGCTCGTTATTCGACATCCCACTAACCCGGACCTGAACACAACACTCCTCATGTGTGTGGATCATTTGGTGGTACACTATGACCATAGCTACCCCAGATGCACCATTGTGGGCCCGTGGTAAAAAAGGCCTAGATTGCCTAAGAAACATGTATCCAAGATTGGAACTTCCACCGAGTCTCCGGTCAATGACAAAGGTGCTAGCTCCGCCCAGAAGCAGTAACAACAGACTCAACCCCCAGGCCCGGTGACAACAATCACAATTCTCGAGGCTCCTCCTCCTCTCCCTCGACATGTACCTCCTTCAGTTCCTCAAGTGATCCAAGGCGAAGCTCCCTCTGTTCAGATTCCAGTAAAGCCACTCGAGCTGGCAAGGATCCCTGAAGCATTTCCAGGGACTGTATACGAGATGGTGATCCATATGGTGGGTCATGTGTATAGAGCCAATGTCAAGGACCTGAGGGCCATGGAGGAGCGTACTCCCGAAGATGTTCTCAAGTCCACTATGGGAATGAACCTCACTATGAGCCCCTTTCATTTTTCTAACATTTCTTTTTCTTTCCTTCTCTCTTTTTTTTACTAACCTTGACTTGCCTTTTCCTTTTGCAGTCTGTCCTAGCTCAACTCTGCAGAATTTCTCGGGTTCAAGCTAGTCTGCAAAGGCTGCTCTGACTGCTTCCCAGGAAGGCGAACAGATTGCTAAGAATCAGGTCATGGAAGTGAGTCGTCGACTGGACCAGTTGTAGGCCCAGAATGATGGCCTCAAAACTGAGAATGATGGTCTCAAAAAGAAGCTTGGCAAGGTCGAGGAAAAATCTAAGGAGGAGGCCGAGAAGACGACGTTGGAGCTTGCGGAGTCGTCGAACTTGATGGAGGAGATGCTTTACCAGTGTTGGGCTTTCAACCAGGATGGGAACTTCACTTTCATGAAGCCAGGGTTTAAGAACCTTTTCTAGCTTAAAGGTTCCTTCGCGCTGGATCTCCACGATCTGGTATGGTCCTTCCCAGTTCGGCCGTAATACACCGTCCTTGGGATCTTTACTTGCCAAAAACACCCTCCAGAGAACCAAATCACCAATCCAAGTCTGTGTCCTTTAACCTTCAAGTTGAAGTAACGAGTGATTTTCTGTTGATAATGGGCAAGCTGCAATTGTGACGCCTCTCATTTTTCCTCGATTAGATCAAGGGATGCACTGAGTAGCTTGTGGTTCTTATCTCGATCAAAGGTCTTTCATCTGTGGGTCATCACCAACGCCTCAATCGAGAGCATAGCCTCGCTTCCAAAGGTAAGAGAAAAAGGGGTTGTCCCGTGGAGGTTCGATGTGAAGTTCTATAGGCCCAAAGTACTTGCAGGAGCTACTCGGGCCATAGTCCCTTGGCCTCATCTAATCACTTCTTTAAGCTCGCCTTTAGGGTCTTGTTTACGGACTCGACCTGCCCATTAGCCTGTGGGTATGCTACCGACGAAAAACTCTTGGTTATGCCATATTTTTCACAAAAATTTGTGAAAAGATCACTATCGAACTAAGTTTCGTTGTTACACACGATCTTCCTTGGGAGCCCAAACCAACATATGATATTTTTTATGACAAAATCAAAGACTATCTTCGAGGTGATGGTTGCCAGAGGTTCGGCCTCCACCCACTTTGTAATGACCCAACTATTTCTAAGACCTTGGACCATTAAAACTACTAGACATAGCTACTATTTTGAGAAAACATACATAAGAAATAATCATAACTTTATTAAAACTCCAAAATAAACATTGTGAAAATTACAAAATAAAATGTAAAATATGGTATGGGTACCCATTGTTTAATAAAACATAAACCATAAACTTTTATTCTATTGTTTGAAAAAAAACTAAATGCGGAATTTCAAAAGAAACATAATTCAAAAGAATAAAATAAACGTCATCCTCGATCGACACGCAGTCCATTCATTCCATTCATCCTTAACACACAAGCCAAGCTACCAATAATCCTTCCACCTTGCATATCATTTTCCTGCATCACACTAAAAATAAAGGAGTGAGCCTAATGCCCAGCAAGGAAAATCTACTAGCAACATACATCATAAATCAAAAGCATAAGACTATATCATAACCACATACTATAAAACATATATCATAACTCTAACCCATGAAAATGGTAATCTTGGGGCTTGCTATCTAAGCAACTATAAGCCCCAAGCAACATAAAAAACGTTGAGGTTTGCTAGTTAAGCAATTATAAGCCCCAAGCGACATAAAAGCATTGAGGTTTGCTAGCTAAGCAACTATAAGCCCCAAGGACTACAAGACATATTCATATATATCATAACATAAACATATCATAACATATAAGCATATAAAATCTATCCTATTTTCCTTTCCAAAAACCAGGATATTTGGGAACAAGAACGAGATTTAGAAACTCCTATAAGCAAACAGTAGAAAAGGTGAGAATCTCTAAAGAATAAAGATGAAATGAGAACTAAACCATCAAGAAGAAACTTACCAAGAAGGATCTTAAGTTTCAAGAACTTAAATACCTAATCAAGAATCAATAACAAGAGTTAAGATCTGAATAAAAGAAACTAAAGAATTATATAGAACTGAACTTAGGAATAGAAATACCGTGAATGACCTTATGGATTGGTCTAAACCTCAATACCTAAATCACACTATTTCTTACTTCCCAAGTGTTTAGACAAGCTTAGAAAGATAAAGCATTAACCCAAAACCCAAGTGTATCTCTCTATAGTAACACTAGCACCTTGGAGACCCTGATCAAATGCTTGAAGAATGAAGAAAATGGCCGAGCACTAGGTCCTATTTATAGAGTTCAAAGAGTGAAACTAACCCCTTTTAATTTGAATAAATAAATGATTATAAAATGAAAAATATTTGAATTTTCGTTCAACTGACGCCCAGAACTCGGTCAAAATCGTTCAAAGGCGGGTCTAGGTGATTAAGGATAATTTTTAAAATAAAAAACTAAACCTTTCAAAAATCAAAACTAATGGTGATATATCGCCCCCCCTATAGGCGATATATCGGCTCTACCCTAATCCCGAGCCCCCGTTCTTACGTTCGTGCAAAGTCGACGTGTTTTCCGTATCTTCCGTAGGCGATATATCGGCCCCTAAGCTGCGATATATCGGCATACGTTGATATATTAAACATGTAATTACACTTTTTCAGCATAATTTGAATTGGATAAACAGCTTTGACTGAGTCATAATACGATCCTAACAACTGCTGGAAGGTTCTAGAGCATCTAGATCTTTCTTTTATTAAAACTATTCATCAAAATACTTAATCTCCTTAATAATCATGATTATGACAAGTGTCATGCTCTTAATGGTTCTATTTAAACCTTAGGTTATAATAAATATATTTCTATGACCAGCAATACTAATCAAACTTTATGTTATAATTAATATTCTTAAACTATAGGTTAAACTTATAAAATCCATAACTGTTGCTATGAGTTTCCAACTAAGTCCCAACTTGAACCAAAATCCACGGTAACTAACATACTACTAACTAATACTAACTACTACAACTACTATCTAGCTAGGCTAAGTAAACATTCTGGGGCTCTACACACTTCGTGAAGTAAACGATGGCGACAACAGCATAACAACTCCTCCTTTTCCCGTTGGCAAGGAACCAATCAAGTCAATTCCCCATACTGCAAATGGCTTAGGGGAGGAGATCATGGTTAGCTCAATGGGAGATGCTCGGGCAAGTGTGGCGAAGCATTGCCATTTATCACATTTCTGCACATACGAGATCGAGTCCTTTGTCAGCGTGGGCCAAAAATAGCCATGTCTCAGTACCTTCATAGCCAGGTTTTTCCCCCTAGCATGGTCTCCTCAAAATAATTCATGTATTTCTTACAAGATAGTTTGTGCTTCCTCGAGCAGAACACACCGTAGCAGAGGTAGCGAATGTCCTCATCGATATAGAATCCCTTCAACCATAACTATAATGCCCCATGTCATTATGGTTGCTTCCTGGAATGAGGGCTGGCCCTGCAAACCAACACGAGTCTTTCCAGCGTGCTTTGTCCTCACTCGCACGCTTCTTGGGAAAACTTCCCAGGAGGTCACCCATCATGAGATTACTCCAGGTCAAGCATGCTTAACTTTGGAGTTCTCAAGTGATGGGCTACCGAAAATAAGATGCATCTTGTTGGCATAGGTAGTATTCATCAATCCATTTAAGCATTCTTCAACTATGTAGTCTCATACGTACATAGTCTTAGAATCATCACACTTGACCTTCCCCAGGCGATGTGGGATTTCACAGCATATACCCAGTCTTTCCCCTTGCGGATAATGGGATTCTAACTGTCACAGTCACCCCCCTTAGGGGTCCGACGTCCCCGTCGACCACACTTACGGCTGGGTCAAGGCTCTGATACCATTTGTAATGCCCCACATCACTATGGCTGCTTCTTGGAATGAGGACTAGCCTTACAAACCAACACGAGTCTTTTTGGCGTGCTTTGTCCTCACTCACACGCTTCCTAGGAAAACTGCCCAGGAGGTCACCCATCATGAGATTACTCCAGATCAAGCACGCTTAACTATGGAGTTCTCAAGTGATAGGCTACCGAAAAGAAGATGCATCTTGTTGGCATAGGTAGTATCCATCAATCCATTTAAGCACTCTTCAACTGTGTAGTCTCATACCTACACAGTCTTAAAATCATCACACTTGACCTTCCCCAGGCGATGTGGGATTGCACAACTTTTACTCGATCTTTCCCCTTGCGGATCACGGGATTTTGACTATCACAATAACATATCGCGGAGCTTGATATAGCAGCTTTCTTGCGCCCTTTCGATCGTTAGGTAACATTTTGGTTGTGAGATACTCCACTATGGCGGGGGGGTCATCCATGTCAGTTTTGTGTCTATCATTCTGACCTCAACCGTTTCTTCTATTATGCTCGGGCTTTCCAAGAACTCCACCGGAACTACATTTAGTGTATCTGCCTCGTTGGTGGTTGCAAGTCGAGCCAAAGCATGAGCATTGGAATTCTGCTCGCGGGGTACTTGTTCAACGTAGCTAAACTCGAATTCAAACAACTCACCTTTTTTCTTGGCTAAGTAGGCTACCATCTTGATACCGCGAGCATGGTATTCTCGCAATATGTAATTGACTACGAGATGGGAATCACCATAACATTGGATTGCCTTTGTTTTTAGCTCTTTTGCCACTCTTAGCCCTGCCAATAAGGCTTCATATTCTGCTTCATTGTTGGATGCTTCGAATCCGAACCTGAGAGCTGTATGGAATCGATTCCCTTCAGGTGAGATTAAAATTATCCCAGCTCCCAATCCATTTTCATTAGAGGATCCATCAACGATGATTTTCCACAATTTCTGCACTGGTTTCCTTATCGGCTCATCCTCAAAACCTGCGCACTCAACCACAAAGTCAGCGAGGGCTTGACTCTTGATTGTTGTGCGTGGCACATATAATATTTCGAACTGGCTTAGTTCGATGGCCCATTTTAGTAGACATCCCGACGTTTCAGGTTTTTACAAAACCTTCCTTAAAGGTTGGTCAGTTAAGACATGGATAGTGTGGGACTGGAAATACAATCTGAGCTTCCTTAAAGCCAAAATAAGATAGAACATGAGCTTTTCTATTAATAGATACCGAGATTCAGCTTTGAGAAATCTTTTACATACATAATACACTGGTTTCTGCACCCGATTTTCCTCTCGAACTAACACAGCACTGACCGCATTTTTTGTCACGACCAGATACAGAAACAAACATTTCCCAGATGCTGATTTTGATAGTATGGGGGGTTCAGCTAGATGAGCTTTCAGGTCGTGAAATGCCTGTTCGCATTCTTCGGTCCACTCGAACTTCTTATTTCCTCTGAGCATGTTGTAAAATGGGAGACACTTGTCAGTGGATTTTGAAACGAATCGGTTTAGGGCTGCCACCTTTCCGGTTAAACTTTGCGCTTCCTTGCGCAACCTAGGCAAAGGAATTTCCAACAACGATCTGATTTTCTCTGGATTTGCCTCTATTCCCTTTGTGTTGACTATAAACCCCATAAACTATCCCAAACAAATTTTAAAAGTACACTTCTGGGGATTTAACTTTATGTCATACCTCCTCAGTACACCAAAACATTCTTCTGGGTCAGATACATGGTTATTGGCAGTCTTTGATTTAATGAGCATATATCATCAACATACACCTCCATGTTTCACTAACCGTTGGCATGTAGCACCGGCATTCTTCAGCCTGAATGACATAACTTTGTAGCAGTATACGTTATGCTCAGTCATGAAGTTGGTATGCTCTTGGTCTACAAGGTTCATCGCAACCTGGTTATATCCAGAATACGCGTCTATGAAAGACATGAGCTCGTGACTGGCGGTAGCGTCTACCAACTGATCAATTCTAGGTAATGGAAAACAGTCCTTAGGACAGGCCTTGTTGAGATTGGAGAAATCAATGCAAGTTCTCCACTTCCTGTTTGGCTTCAGGACCAGACGGGGTTAGCAACCCAGATCAAGTATTTTGCTTCCCTGATAAATCTGCATTTAAGTAAGCAAGTTACTTCTTCTTCTAATGCTTTCGACCGTACTTTCCCCAAAAGCCTTCATTTTTGGGACTTTGTAGGCACATTCTTGTCCAAGTTCAAAGTATGCATTATTATACTCGGACTGATTTCCACCATATATCTATGTGACCAGGCAAAGACGTCAAAGTTCTTCCTCAAGAATTCGACCAGCTCCTTCTTCCTTTCAGCCCCAAGATTTATCCAAACTTTTATAACTCTTGAGGGTGTTTCTGGGTCGGTACTAATTTCCTTGAGCTCCTCCACAACTTTGAGCTCAGATCTATCTTCGCCTATTCACGGGTCAATGTCGTCCTTTTGGGTGACCTCATTATCTTCTTCTCGAGGTTCTTCCATCCCATGGGTAACTTCAATTACCTAATGTGAATGCCAAAAATTGACCAGAGCCATAGTCAACACTCAAGAGAAAAATTGAGGGTTACCCTCATTAGCCTCGAGCAAACCAAGCAACCCAATATCTTGCTCCACGCGAGACCCATGTCTCATAAGAGGCCTTAGAAAAAATGCCTAGAAGGACCCAAGGGCCTTGCTATGCGAGGCTGCCCTTCACACGCGCGCGCCTGCCAAGGCCACAAGGGCCTCGCTATGCGAGGCTGCCCTCAACCCGCGCGGGCCTGCCAAGGCCCCAAGGGCCTCGCTATGCGAGGCTGCCCTTCACCCGCACGCGTCTGTCAAGGCCACAAGGGCCTCGCTATGCGAGGCTGCCCTTCACCTACGCGCGCTTGCCAAGGCCACAAGGACCTCACTATGTGAGGCTGCCCTCACCCACGCGCCTCGCGACCCAGCTGCGCGACAACGCCTTGCACAGCAAGACACCATCTCACCCGCGCACCTCGCGACCCAGCTGTGCGCCAAGGCCTTGCACAGTGAGACACACCTCACCACACCCGTGTACGTCTCGCGAGGTACGAACACGCTAAGGAGCCTCGTGCCACCACCGTCTCTTAGCCCTCATGCAACCCCATCACGCCTTGTGAAATCCATCCCCGAGCCTCATGAATGCCCGGGTCACGCATGGGTACTCACTTAGGCACCAAGGGTCTCACCTTGTGAGACCCATCCCCGAGCCTCGTGAATGCCCAAGTCACGCCAGGATACTCGCTTAGGCACCAAGTGTCTCGCCTTGTGAGACCCATCCCCAAGCCTCGTACATGCCTTATTCTAAGCCTCGTACCTGGAGGTAAGGTCGGGATAAAAGAAGTATGGATCGACACTTACTAAAATATAAAGAAACCTAGAGAAGATGTTTAGGTAAGGGGGACCACTAAGCATGAGATAAATGTACAAGCACGAGATGTACAACCCTGAAAGAGGGCAAAGGCATGACTCTGACATCTGTGTCCTACAAGTAGTGGAGGTACGGATTTGTACAGAGAGTGGAAGCACTACATGCATACCTCTGATTATGTTCAGGCCGACACCATAACCTTCTGCTCCACCACAACCTGTGCCACTACCCTGACAATGTACCTATGTACAATCTTGTCCCCTGGGACCACAATGTATGAGGAGCCATTAGAGCTCCAGTATAAATAGATCATCACCTCTCCAGAAAAGGGGTTGGAAAATTCCTTGTATGCTGAGGCTATTAAGCAATATACGATCTTACTCCATTAGGGTTCTGCATATTTACTCTTTCAAGTTTTCTCCATCTTCTTCTAAGATATCTCTTGCAATACAATCTCATTTTTCTAACCTTATATCATTGACGAGATTTCACCGTCAACACCCAGGACTCCTCACCTTCTTTGAATATGACCATTGTCTACTGCCCGGGTTATGATTTTCCCTTCATGGCTATGTTGTAGCATTCTCGGGCGACGAGTTGGTTTCCACGCACTGTGTATATCTTCGATGCTGAGGGGAACTTCATTGCTAGGTTTCGGATCAAGGTAATGGCTTCAAAAACCATCAATGGGGTCGTCCCAAAATCGCATTATACGCAACCGGACAATCAATTACAATGAACTCAAGTATTTTAGTAACAGCTCGTGCATCAACCCCTATCGTAACCACCAGTCTAATTGTCCCTATGGTTGTCGTCCCTTCACCTAAAAATCCATACAATGCCATTAAGGTCGCCTTTAGATCGGTCACGGATAATCCCATTTTTTCCAGGGGGACCTAAAAAGCACATTTATTGAACTTCCATTATCTACCAATATCCTCCGTACCCTTCAATTAGCGAGCTACATGATTACTACCAGTGGGTCATTATGTGGGAACTTAACGTGGCTAGCATCCTCCTCTGTGAAAATGATTGGTTTTTTTCGAACCGCTATTGTTTTGATAACCGTTGCTCCAGAATAAATTCCATATCGTTATGAGTTTTCAGCTCTTGTATATACCTCTTTTGGGCTCCATTACTCGTGCTTGCCAAATGAGGTCCTCTGACAATAGTAGTTATATCTCCTCCTACTATTGGGGGAGGGTCGACTTGGTTCTGATTCATCTGATCCATCTGAGTCCTCGGCTGACTTATCGGGGTTTTCCGAGCTGGACGAGAATTCTTCCTAGTAGATTGATTGGGAGCAACTTAATTTCGGGCGTACTGGACTAATGTTCCAACTTGAATGAGAGTCTCAATTTCATCCTACAGTTGTTGGCAATCATTGGTATTGTAACGCCCTAAACTCCAGGGACCGTTACGGTGTGCATTTTTAAATAGTGCTAAATTCGCTAACTGAGTCATTTGGCCATAATCGTGTAAATAAGTATGATTAGCTATTTAGGATTTAAAAATTTTGGTTAAGATATAATGTTTCACTAAAATGTTTACTGTATACATTGGGATCCCAAAAATATAATTTAAAGGTTCATTACAAGAAAATATTTACAATCAGCCGATCTAAGCGGCAAAACAGGGTTTAACCCTAGTTCCTCTTTCAACCCTCGGTCGTGGCGGTCGAGCAGCTGCATATGTACACATCATCTCCTAAGCTCTCCAACTCAAGGATGGTCCAGCTTTGTTTTTCCTTTACCTGCACCACACAGCACCCGTGAGCCGAAGCCCAGCAAGAAAATCAATATGCTCATGAACAGTAATAACATGTCATCAAATCATAAAGTGCATGCCTAGCAATAATAGCCTTAATCACGCATACAAATAAGTTCAAATAAATGTGGTGGAGTCCTGCGCTCTGAGTAGATGACTAGTAAGTCTCTCACTCTAAGGTAGATGACTAGTAAGTCAATCTCAGTCAGATGACTAGTCTCTCAATCTCGGTCAGATGACTAGTAATTCAATCTCGGTCAGATGACTAGTAAGTCAATCTCGGTCAGATGACTAGTAAGTCAATCTCTGAGGTCCCATACCCTCCTAGCCATGTGACGTGTAGGTCACCTTAGTCTTTCTGACTCTGGCTCTAAGTAACTAGCCTTTAGACTAGACAAGCGCTTTTAGTTTTCATCAAACTTGAGGTCGATCCGGCATTAATGCTCATGATGAGTCATTCAATGCAGGTGTCGATTAAATCTAATCTTTTATTGGATCTGTGTTCATGATGATTATGTCGCTCCTGACTCTTTGGTCAATAACACACGACCAGTGCTCAGTACTACTGTTGAACTTGACTAGTAAGTCACAGCTTCACAGTCAGTTCTGACACCATTGCCGATTCTGACTAGTAATTCAGTGCCACGCACAAGTAAGCAATGCTACCAAGCATATATCATATGTCAAATATACGAATGTAGGGCATTCAGCATGCTTACTTAACAATTGCTAGCATAATTAGGATCATGCACAAACACAGAGACCCAAGCTATGATCAATCTCATATTCAACATTCATGGCATGCCCTAACCACATGTTTCTCGTGCATCACATACGGGGTGCAGTTTTCTTACCTCTGGTTCGAGCGAGAAATAATAATTGAACGACTTTTGAGAACAATCAATCCTTTGATCCCTTAGCGGTCACCTAGTCATAACCAAATATGGGATTCCATCAATAAAATCAATAATAAAGGTTCTCGGACCAAGACCTAGCCTCCGGGACAACAAATCCCACTAAACCGGATAGTAGGAACGATCCCGAGACCTAAGGTTTGAGTTCCCATGACCAAAACACACTTCTGGCCAAAAATGCCACTAAGGGTCGCGGCCCTACATCAACCATGCCGCGGCTCGCCTCCCCAAACAGAGGCGCCAACCTTCAATCCCCAACACGAGCCGCGGCCTTACCTTTCCCATGTCGTGGCCCAACGGCCTTCTTACATCCTCCTGCTTCTTCATCGAGCTTGGGCCGCGACGCTCTAGAACAGAGCCGCAACCCCACCTAAAACCCAGCCAAAAACCCTTATTTTTCCTCCTCGAACCCAATTCAAAACCTCACTAAAACACTTCCAACATCACAAATCAAAGTTCCCAACTATTACCACAACTTGTCCAACATATAATCAACAAAACCCAAGCCTTAAACCATCAAAAACCACACCAATTACTCAATTCTATAATCAAAAGTTCTAACTCAAAACTAACTCCAAAAACAGAGTAAGGAACTAGGAAATTGAACTAAAACCTTACCTTGAACCCAAATTGAATCCTCATCTATGGCTGAACACAAGCTTAAATTCTCAAGCCTTGATTCCCACACTAGAATCCTCAAAGTTGAGCTTCAAAACTCAAAGAGAAGGAAGAGGAAATGATGAACGGTTGAAGGAAGAGGAGGTGCTCTATTTTTTTTCTTCCTAAAGCTTCTTAAGGTGATATATATCCTTTAGGTCAAAAGACCAAAATGCCCCTAGGCTTATCTTCTTTCCTTAACAGCCCCCAAGGGTAAAATTGTCCTTTCCCATCTAATCTCGCTAATCATAATTAACGTGCTCCAATTCCCAATATTCCCAAATTCTAATAAATCACACCCCATTATCCTTTAATTCCCAGCAATGTTCTAATCACCAAATTACCCCGAGACTCACCTCGAGCCCCGAAACTAACCCCGTTATGACCAGACCAATAACTTACATTCTGAGATCGTCTCATGCCAATGGCTTGAACAAATCCACATATAATGTGGTATTAATCATAATTCACCCACATGCATAAAAATACACAATTATGCCCTCAATGGACCAAATTACCAAAATGCCCTTATAATTAAAAATGGACCCATATGCATGCATTTATCATCATATTGTAATATAATTCACATAGACATGCATATAATCATTTAATGGCATAATAAATCAATTATCGCCCTCCCGGCCTCCTAATCAAGGTCCTAAACCTTATTAGGAATTTTGGGGCATTACAAGTATTATGACCAATGTCATTGTGGTACCGACAAAACTTTGAGGGATCTCTCTTCGCCCTCTGATGCCTTAATGGCTCTGGTTTCTTCCACGGAAGGCGATTAGAGTTTGCCAGAAAAATATGTTCCCGTGTATCCGTTAGGTCAATGTAGGTGGCATAAATGGGCTTGAATTTCTCCCCAGACTTGTTTTTCTTTGTGTCGTTCTAGTCGCCCTTACCATTCCATTTCCTCTTATTGTTTCCCGCTTGGTTATTCTGGGTAATAGGTTGAATCGTAGCTGCATCGCCTGTCACTGCTCCAGTAGGCTGAATAAGGGCATGGCTGGTTTCTGCGACGGCAGATTGCGCCTCTTCCAAGTTTATCCACTCCTGAGCTCAGGCCAAGAACTCATCTACACTTTTAACCCCTTTTTGTTGAAGCTCTTGCCATAAATCACCTCCCACCAAGATTCTTGTTCTCATCGCCAAGAGCTTGGAGCTATCATCAGCATCCCTAGCTCATGCTGCAATGTTGGTGAATCTGCTCAGATATGCTTTCAAGGACTCACCAGGTTGTTGTTTTATGTTGGCCAATGAGTCAGCCTCTACGCAGGTTGCCTTTAAAGCTCAGAACGCTTTCTTGAACTCAGAAGAAAACTTCTTCCAAGAACTTATCGAATGTTTTTTGTACTTTTTGAACCACTGTCTAGAAGTTCTAATAAGAGTTTTGGGGAACAGAATACATCTTAGGTCGAACCCAACATTGTGGGTCATCATCAACATATTGAACATCCCGAGGTGGTTGGATAGATCTGTGTTTCCATCAAATGTTGGCATGTTCGGCATCCTGAAGCCAATAGGATACACAACAGCTGCAATATTTGGGGCGAAAGGTTTTAGCTCCTCATCAGAGTCACAATCATCAATCCTTTTTCCAGATAAGAGCTTCTTCATTTGCCCCTCCATCAAGGCCAGTCGCTCGAGGGTTGGGTCTTTGGTCTCTAGGTTAGCTGGGAGCTGTTCACCAGCTCCCATCCTATTGTATGCGTTTAATGGGTTGTTTTCCCTCCAAGTTTGAGCTTGGTTAGGTGGGACATTCCCATTGTCGTATACGATAGATGGACCTCCCTCATGTTGAGTATAACTCATATCATTATTGCGAGATGGATACCTCCTTTGTGAATTCAAATGATCACGCAGGTCGGGATGTGGATCGAAACGAGGACTTTGTGCTGAGCTAGGATGATTCCTCGGGCCACTCTCAGACCTGCCTCTATGTTGGCTCCCCGTCCAGTAACTTCCATTTGCAAAACTTACAGCCCGTAGTTGAGATTGAGGACCTGGATTATCAGCACATGCCCGTGGGACATAAGTGTCTACTGATGGGGGAGGATTTCTCCTACTATTTCCATGAGCTGGAATGTCTCTTTGTGGGCGCGGTGGTGTAGG
The DNA here is from genome assembly GCF_963169125.1 of Humulus lupulus. Lineage (NCBI taxonomy): Eukaryota > Viridiplantae > Streptophyta > Magnoliopsida > Rosales > Cannabaceae > Humulus > Humulus lupulus. Next base: position 130,288,062 of record NC_084793.1, read on the forward strand.
ATGTCTAACCAGCGATAGCGGATGTATTATCAGTGAGGCTATCCTCGTTCCATCAGGACGAACTTAATTTTCACATCTTTGTTCTACCCTGATGTCCCGTGTTCTCTGTGCATGGGGTTCTAATCGCGGTGCAGGAGGATTCACTGGGGTGTTTTATCTCTGTGAATTTTCCCCAACTCGCCCTGTTGGGTTGTTATGGACATTTCTGGGAATCTGTGCGGAAGGCACGGAGCTGCAGATTGCAGTTTTGACTGACCGACTGACATGCAGATGATGGTTCCTTTGATGATTAGTGGACTGAGCACTTCGGTGATTTTGCTCTGAAGGTATAGAGCTCAGAGTGGCGGTCCTGACAGAATGACTAGGTTTGGACCGATTATTCCTATGGAACTTATGGGACCCACTTTGCCTCTTTCCGACATTAGTATTAGTTGCAAGAGGGGGTAAATGAGACAAGACTTCCTCGATCTATCTGTTTTCCCTAGCGAGATGGCTCCTTAATTGGGCATTCTCCATCTCTACAGCTGTTAGATATCCTAGATTAGGATTTGGTGGGCGTGACGCTGAACTCCCAACGTCGTCTTGGCCCACCGGTTGTTTCATAGGACGTTGCTGAACATCTGGGCCCTTTTCAGTGGGAACGGTTGTATGATGCACCTCTTGCCCACCAGGCTGTTCCATTTTATTTTCATGCATCAATTGAGTAACCACCATGATGAACGTCAAATGAAACTTGTAAAGGGTTAAGCATTAATTTGCTCTCAACGAAAGCACCAAACTGTTGATGCAGTTTTTTGCCAACAGTAGATTTAGAAATCTAATAAGAGTATTAGCGCTTATTTGTAAACCGTAATGAACTTATATGAACATACACAATTTTATGTGGTTCAGTGGTTAAAATCCACCTAGTCCACGAGACAATATTATTGCTCTCTCACAATTTCTGCAAAGTTTCAGTATTACAAAAATGCAATCCCCTTCCCTGCCCATTGCCCCTGATATTTATAATGGAATTCCCTGGACAAGTTTGGGTAACTGTGTGCATAAATATGGTAAACATTTAATAAAGATAATTCTCATTTACATAGGGATAAGATTGCCTAACAGATTATACTCCTATTATCTTGGACAATAAATGTGCAATACAGCCATGACATTAATGAGCGTATAGAGTGCCTCTGAATCTCTCGAGATCCTTCAGTATGCGTCATGACCAGATTTCCACGAGCTGAACATATTAAAGGTTCCCTAAAGGGGATCCTTCCATTACATGTCTCGAACTGGACCGTCATCCTAAGAGGAGACCTTTCGACTACCTGAATGTCGTGTTTCCACATCCTAACTCGAGCTGCTCACATCATCATTAGCTAGATGTTCTACTTGTATGCTCTCCCCATATATTCATCTCCCAATTGTGCCCCTAGTTGAGTGATTAAACCCGTGCTAATTTTTAGGGCACAACACCATGAGAAGTACCTGGGTTTGCCTTATTTTACAGAATTACAAAAAAAAAAGAGTTTGTTTCAATCTCCTCAAGATCATATCTGGAATAAACTCTTCAGTTGGAAACTGAAGTTATTCTCGGCAAGGGGTAAAGAGGTTCTTCTGAAAGAAATCATCCAGTCAATCCCGACTTATTCCATGAATCTATTTCACCTCTCGTCCAGTTTTATCATGGATATACAAAAGTTTTGTGCCCGAATCTAGTGGATGGAACTAACACTAAAAGGAAGACTTACTGGTGTACTTGGGACATGCTCAGTTGGAATAATAATGATGGTGGTTTGGACTTTTAGAACCTATCTTTATTTAATCAGGCTTTACTCACGAAGCAAGCATGACGTATTCATAATTATCCTAACTCTCTTATAGCTCAAGTGGTGAAAGGTATTTATTTCCTTCTTCCTCTTTTCTACATGCTACTATTTCCTAAAACGTTTCTTATTTGTGGAAAAGTATTATGTGGGGAAAGGAGCTCATGGTAAGTGGCTCTCGTTAGCAAGTCAGATCAGGAAGTAATATTGATATTTATAAGGACAAGTGGATTTAGAGAAGGAGTGTCTTTCGTTCAATATCTCCTATAACTCTTAAGGAAAATTCCAAGGTGGAGTGTCTTATGCTTTCTCTTGGTGAGTGGAATGTTCAACTAGTTAACCATACTTTTATCAAGGAAGAAGCAGAAGCAATTCTTTCAATCCTTTTGTCTTTGCAGTCTGCTGATGATCAATTGGTTTCACATTTTGATAAGTTGGGATAATACAATGTTCATAGTGGCTATTGGAAAGTAGTGTGTGTGAAGGGTCTAGGCCAAGCTTCTTCTTCTATAGGCTTTCAAAATGGTGGAAATTTCTATGGTCTTTAAATATTCCATTGAAAATTAGATGTTTGTGTGGATGGTCTTTTTAGACTGGATCTCAACTATGCTTAATCTTATCAATTGTGGTGTTCCTTCATCACCATCTTGTCCAATTTGTTTGGGTGAGCATGAGACTAACTATCATGCACTTTGGGGTTGTGGGAGTTTAAAAGCTACTCGGCAGCTTCTGTCTCAAGTGGTAAGCTTCAGTTTCCCAAAACAGTCTCAATTTTATCATTTTATGTTGGAGTTGTTGGAAGTTCTTTCTCAGGTTGATATTGAGACATTCCTAGTTGTTATTTGGAGAGTGTGGCATCGAAGGAATAAGAAAATTCATGAAATCATGTTGCTTGCTGATGAGTAGACTCTTAATTAGGATTTGAATTATCTAAATAAGTTTTAAGTGTCTAATTCTACGGAAAAATCCCATCCTTGTGCATTTTCTCATGCTTGGCCTACCTAGCAACAAAAGTGACAGCCCCCTCCCAAACCTCATGTTGAAACTCAATACAGACGCAGCCGCTAGCTTCACTACTCAAAAGCTTGCTTATGGGGCCATCTTGCGTGATCACAACAACTCCCCATTAGCTTCAGCAGTTTGGCCAGTTTCTACTACATTTCCACCTGACATTGCAGAAGCTTACACTGTGCTACATGGCCTTCGATTATGCAAAAGATTGGGCTATAAGAATATCATTGTTGAGTTGAATTGCTTAGTCGTTATTAATGCACTCAAAACACAATGTGTTTTATCTTCTTATCTAGGGATCGTTGTTAGAGAGAACAATTTCCTTTGTAATGATTTTATTGTTATTTCTTTCTAGCATTGCCCTAGAGTTGCCAATAGTGTTGCTCATTCTTTTGCAAAACTAGCACTCACAAAGGAAACTCATCATGTATGGCGGTCTCTCCACCCTCTTTGTATTGATAATCTCATTAGGACTAACACGCCTCATCAATGATATTTGCTTGATACTCTTTTTCCCCTCTTGAGATTTTCCCATTGGGTTTGCTCTTCAGGATTTTAATGAGGCTAATTTTCAAAAAAAAAATTGGTAATTACGCTGGTTATATCTCCAAATATAAATTATAATATATAAAAAATATCATTGCATATTGATATTATACGATAATATTTGTTTTTTAAAAAAACGATTCAAAGTTAGAAAAAGCATTTAAAAATATAAAAGATAGAAAAAAGAATTTGTTTCAGCAATTTTACACATGGTGAGTAAAACAAAAAAAAAAAGCAAAAAATGGAGCTCTCTCCCATTTTTATCTATACTATTAATAAAAGAGTGCATAAGCAACAGCTCTTCAATCATATTTTCTCTCATTTTTAGCCTGCTTTTACTTTAAATTTTACATTTCATATTTCAATATAGCCATAGACTTTCTAATATAAACATAACTATTTAGGTAATTTCACCTTTTTTTGGTTTTGGACCGTTCTGTTTTGCTTCAATATTGTTTTTTTGTCAGGATTTTTTTGTAAGCTTCTCTCTCTCTTTTTGTGTACCGCCACCTGTAGTGAAGCTTGCTTTTTCAAACTGATCTCTTTTTTTTTTTTTTTGCTCATTATGTTTATATATCTACCTCTCAACATAGATTTAACTTATGCACTCTACTTTTTATTTTACTTTTCACATTTTCATATTTTTTGTTTTAACGGAGAATTATAATCTATAATAGTGTTCTCTCAAGTAAATTTGAAAGCCAAATGTTTTATTACTCTAAAATAAAAAGAAAGCCAAATGTTTTGTGAGCTTTGATTAATCAAATATATATTATTTATAGAATTGTAATATTATTAGAGTAATGATTTATTTATAATTTTACATTTTTATATTCACATGAGATTGATTACTAAAATAAAATTTATGCTTTAATATATTAATTTAATTATTATGACTTGCCTAGAATTGGATGTGTTTAAAAAAATATATATTTATAAGTAGTTTGTAAGTAATATTTACTATGAAACTTGAGTAACGTAAATAAATACTAAAATAAAAAACAGTAATATAGCTTAAGTTGTCCCAAATTTTAAACTAAGCTTTTAGCTTAATTAAAACAAGGTAGTTTTTTAGCGACAATACTTTAGTTTGACTTAGTTATTATTTTACATGACATAGTTTTGATTACTTTTAGCATAGTATGTATAGTTTTTGTGAAATATTAGCATCCAAATCAATTTAGATAGGACTACCTTCATCTAATATAGGTCAAATTAAAGCTCAGGACAAATACAAAGCAAACTTTGTTGCTTTATTCCATATTTTCTTCTTCTATATTTTAATAACTACCTTAATTAAATAAATTACTTAAAGATTATTTATTAAAAATAATGTCTTCTTTCCATACTACTTACCATTATTTACTTTTATTTCTAGTTCATGACAACATTTTTCTAGCAAAACATATATATAATTTTAAAACTAAATTGGTTGTTTGTAATTACATTAAAGCTTAATAAATTTAAACAGTATGATAATTTTATAATGCTATAGCATAGCACGTGTGCACACTATACTAGTAGTAAAAGATATATGTTTGGATGTTTGGATTTTTAAAGGATCCTTAATTTTACATTGTTGTGGTGCTCGGGTTTTTGTGATTTCTCTTTCTTTTTTATATATTCTGTTAGCTGTTAAGGGCATAGTATTTTTTTAACTATTTTTTAATATTATGCTCATGGTGGATAAATAATAAAGGATGAGGATCTGAGGTGGTCGGAGAGGAGCCCACAGCGAGGCTCCAATTTCAGTGTTCAACTTTCTCAAACCTAAACAGTAAACTCAAACCCTCACAATGCTATCCCTTAATTAAACATATAAAATACCAATGTAACTATGTTGGTAATCAAAATTTTGAAATAACCAAGTCTAACGACTAAGTAGAATAAATCTAAAATAAGTAACTCATAAATAAATAAAATACAAAATAATATTTTAATAATTCTTTCAAAATAATTTTTGGAACATAATATCGAGTAACTGTGACAAGGTATTGAATTTGAATGTATTCGACAAGGTGTGAAGTATCAAGAAAATTGTGTTGCAAATCATTATAAAAAAAAAAGTAAAAACTTATTTTTTTCACTCACTTTATATATATATATATAGAAGCATAGCAATGTCATATATAATAATACACAACCATGACGGTCGAAATACTACTAAAAGTGATTTTAGAAATATAAACTTTGAAGAGGGAAAAAAACTACCAATATCTAGAGGCAGAGATTCTCACACAAAACAAATTAATTTACAAAACATTGTTTGAACATTACAAAAAGAATATATATATTATACATTTCACATTGACAAGATATGTTCAAAATAATTTTCTATGTTTCTCGTGTGAACTTGAACTCAAATATATGACAAACCCAACCAACCAAATGAAATCAAACAAACATAAACAAAACAGCAAAAGAAAAAAAAACAAGAACAAAAAAAATAATGAAGTAAAGAACTTCCCGTCCATTGGAAAAAAAAAATAAAAATAAAATAATAATGCCCCGCAGACCAAAACTCTCTAAAGTATTTAATGCAAATACAAGCAAAGACAAAAAGTTGAGACACCAATTCAATCCAGCTACAAAATTCAGGATTTACTACAGATTCAGCTAAAGCAGCAGCGCTAAACCCACCCTATTTCAATCACGATTGATATTCATAACTATATCTAAGAAAGCCACTCCTGTAAGAAGTTCACTTTACACGACGCGTATGATTCATCGTCTCCTGTCAAGAGGCCCCATTAGCCACAGCTGCAGTGTGCTGCTGAACTGAATATCCATACCCACCATAACCTTGCCCTCCGTGATGTGATCCGTTCCACTGGTTACTCGAATCTCCTCTCCACTGTTAAATTCAAAAAGTCAATCATGGACAACAAAGAAAGAGAGATAGGAGGCATAGGAAATTTGTATCATGAGAACATAATTCAATTGTGACATTATTTAAGGACCTGGAAAAACAGTCACGATGATGCACGAAACTTCAATAAGAGCTTAGGATACTAAAGTAGATAAACTATAGAAAAAAGATAAAGCCTAACTCTGGAGCAGAACGTTAAATTTGGGTAAAATGTTCACATACACCAATTGAACCAAACTAACGCATACGTGCAATTAGTGAAAATAACATTATTTGTATGTATAATACAGCCAAACTAACAGACTTTTTCTTTTGTTGACACAAAACTAAACTACACAGATATTAATCGAAAGAAGTTTTTCTTTGGAAAGGTGGACAGTCAAAAAAACCAGAGAACAATATGCAAAAACAAATTTACCTGCTTGTTTCCCGGTGTGCGACCCCATGAAAGGCGAACCGTTTGCTTGCCAATTATTGTTCCATTTAATGTCTGGATTGCACTTTCAGCGCTCTTTCTGCAAATACAGACATAATCGGCTTCAGTCTTGTAATTTTAAAGTCAGGCGTGCTTTCTCTCACTAAATTTCCAACATATAATGTATAGAATTGATGTTATAGATTTTTAATGCTGATTGAACAAACGTAAGTCTTATTAAATAACTGCTAACTAGTCGCCATGACATCAAGATAAGAAGGTTACCTATTAGCAAACTGTACAAAACCACAAGCTTTTCCAATGGGAATTTTAACAGAGACAATTTCACCAAACTGGGTAAAAGGCTGCCTGAGGTCCTCATCACTGACATCAGCATCAAGCCCACCAACGAATATCTGAAACGAACATCAGGTTAGCAAATCAGACATCATTTCTATAAAAATATACCATGGAAGACTTGGACTCACAGTTGTGTTATTTGACTCGCTGTCAGACTGAGGACTTTGGGATACGACACCATTTGAACCATGTCCACCAGCCAATACCAGAGCTAATGAAGAGAGAAAAATGAATGAAAATTATTCTCTCACTACAAATCAAGGTGAAAACAAACAGATATTGAAGATCAGCACTTTTTTTCAGTAATGACAGCAAGTTAAACATGTGTCCTTTTTATGGGATAGGACGAAGAGCAATTAGACGAGAGCACTTTTTTCAATGAAAACAGAACATCTATACTTACAAATAGAGATATGATCACATTGATTCAGAAATTCTGATTATTGCTATTTTTTGTACGGTAGAGTAAAAAGAAAATTTGCTCCTAAACTAATGACGCTGCACAATATACATTACGAAAAACCATTGACGATTTGAAAGCTTCTCCCTTTTGACTATTAAATAAGGTGATGTCAAACCAAGTGAGAATGAGAAAGATAAAGAAAAATATATTGAAACAAAGGAATTTAAAGATTAAAGAGACAAAATACTAGAAAGAGAGCAAGAATGCTGGTAAAGAAAAAAAAAATGTGGGTTTTCAGGGAACGAAGAACAATTAGGTCTACACCAATTGATGTAAAAAAAAGTGAGAAACAGACAAGCGTATAACATATAAATATATAGGAGTCAGTAGAAAAAGAGCATGAATGGTAAAACAATAAAATTCAAAATTAGAAGAATTTGAAAACGGGACAAGCATATAGCGAACAGCATAACAAATAAATGAGTGAGAAATGGTATAGATGCTGATAACTTGAGAGACCCAAAAAAAAAATGCCAACATTATATCACAAGAACTTGAAGCATTTATTTTACAAACCACCCCAAGTCCCTCAAACCTCAAACATACACAAAGATACATGCAGTTTTTTATAATATTTTCGGAATTACCAAAAATGAGGGGGAAAAAAATGGTAACACAAACATTGAAAAGAGGTAGCGGACTAAAGGGAATGAAGTTGCGTAGAATAACACAAGCAACAGGACAAGCTAACCCAAAGTATACAAGACTGGTGTTTCAAATGAAACAAATATTACTAAGTGATGAAAGAAACAGGTATTATGGTGCATTATATTTATTCAAATTAGTTGGAAAGGTGAACAAAAATTAACAACACTTAATACGGCTTCTTCTAATTCTTGAAATATCTCAAGAAGGAAAAGGAAAAAGGAAATAAGAGTTGTACAAAGATTTAGCACAAAAAACCGAAAGCCAACATGATTGACCTAACAAAAAAAAATGGACTGTTCCATAAATACTATAAATGGGAGAATTTAAATCACCTCACATGTGTATCTATAAATATATTCATTCTCAAATCGTGAAACCAAGAGCTAGAAGCAATAAAAACAGACCTTGTGAATTATATTGTTGCTGGTACCCAGATGATTTTTTGGGAGTAGCAACACCGATGCGCATGGGTCTGCTTGAACAGTACACGCCATTCATTTCTGCTATGGCCCTTGTCCTCTCATTTTCATCACTAAACCTAACAAAACCATAACCTTTTGAACGACCAGTATTTGAATCAATAACAACTTTAGCAGCTTTAACTGATGAAAATCTACTAGAAAAGGTTTCCTGCAATACTGCATCAGTCACATCTGCAGCCAAATCTCCTACAAATATAGATAAATCAGAGCCAGAATCTGATCTCTTTTCACCCGCACTGAAAGTCGCCCAATTTAAACGGAACGGCTGCTCTGTGTTTGGCATCACTGTACCATTAAAGCTCTGTAGAACTTTCTCAGCTGCTTCACGTGAATAAAACTCCACAAAGCCATATCCCTCTGACTGACCGGTTTGCTTATTGCGTATGACCTTCACTGAGAAGACCTGCAATATTAAGATCAAAAGTCTGAAATTAATTATAAAAAAAAAAAGTGCTTGAGAGCAGCTAACTTGACACTTTATAGCAAGTATATATAGGAAACAAAACCATAACCTAATTAAAAAGCATTTAACATAAATACTTCTTGTGTCTAGGTTTTGGATGAAGTATGAACTGTGAGAGAGAAGAAATCAAAAAAATAAAATCGACAGTAAAAAAAAAGATCTGTCATTAGTAATCTCAATTCAACCAAAACATTTAGTCGTCAAATCAAAACTTACTCCTGCCTCAGTCTCCTCTCCAAAATGGATGAAATGCAGACAGGTCGAAAAAGTCTTCTAATTCTATGAATACTTATTAAGTACATATTTAAATAGCAGTTTCATCCGTCTTTATTTAAGTCAAACCAACAAGGCTAAACAGAATTTGGGGAAAGAAACAAGAAATGTCTTCATAACAAGATAATGTCATTCTATAAGCAAAAATCACAAAGGAACGTTAGTATCCTTCTGAATACCAGTGTGCCAAGTATATTTCTCAATCACCTATATCTCCTTTTACTTGAAATAGTTTTTCCATGTCAAGAAATTTTGGAGAAAAAACTTCACTACCTAAATAGATTCTAAACAAACTCGATGCAGAAAATGACTTGAATATAGCCAAGATTCATAGAATAACATATTAGTTTTCTTCAATTCATGTCACAGCTTGTGCTCTGATAGTAAACATATTAGTTTATAATCTTAAATAACTAAACCATCATGACTACTTGGAATGTCGATCTACAATTCATGGTCAACATTTAAAAACAATGAAGTACATTCTCAATCACAATATTACAATTAAAGCAATTAACAAAGCACTCAAATCACTAATAAGTATCTAAAAACAAGTAAACGATCAAATATCGAAATAGGTTAAGCTTCAAACCCACAAGTTGCAAGTTTCCATAAGCAAGAACGAAAGTCAAGATTCAAAAAAAAAAACTAGTTTTATTGAGAAAGCAGGAAAATCACCCAAGTGGGTACCTGGCCGGTGTGAGCAAAACATCCATGGAGGTAAGTCTCGTCCATCCAGTGATGAAGGTCGCCAACCCAGATCGTTCTGATCTCGTCCTGCTTGTGGGACTGGGAGAACTGCTTGTTCTGATGATAAGGATGCGGCGCCTGCTGCTGGTAATGGGGTTGTTGGTTATAAGCCGCCGCCGCCATGTAATGCTGCGGGTACATCATCATCTGTTGCTGCATCATAACCATGGCCGCCGCCGGGTACTGCATAGCCATCCATTGTTGCTGTTGCTGCTGTTGCTGAGCCCACTGTTGTTGCTGCTGCGGCGGCTGCTGCTGTTGTTGTTGCTGCTGCTGCCGAGTCAGATCCCCACCACCACCGTTAGCTGTAGGCTGCTGCGCCATGAATATAACTCAAAAGATTTTGGTTATCGGGGCTCTCTCCCTCTCCCTCTCCCTCTGAATCTTGTTGGGGGTGTGGGTAATTTTTGGTAGTTTCAACTTGGTGGGCTCTTAAGAGAGAGAGGAATAAGAGGAGAGAGAGAGAGAGAGAGAGAGGCTGAGTGAGTTTAGGATGGGTTATAAAGGAGGCGAGCGAGGGCGGTAGAGATAGTTGTAGATCTTGGATTTGGGGTTTGTTTATGTGTGTTAAGATGTATGTTAAGTATAGTTTTACTTGTTTTTTTTTTTTTTGAAAGTATAGTTTTACTTATTATTATTAATATTACATTTTACGACCTCGTTTACTACGTCGTCCTATTCCCTTTGTGGGAGAAATATTAGAAAGAAAGAAAGAAAAAGAGACCACGTTCGCCGTCCGTGACTTTATGGGACCCACACAACCCCCTCACCTCGCCTCTTGGCCACTTGCAAATCTAACAATAATTTTATTAGATATTATTTACTACTAAAATCATTTTTTAATCAAATTTCTTTTTTAGTAAAAAATAATAAACATTTGTTTTTTTAGCTAAATGTTAGATATATTTTTTTAAAAAATCTTATAACAAATTATATGTGTTGTATTAAAAAAAAAATACGAGTCGAACTACTCAGTACGGAGTACAGCTGGCAGACAAGCGCGTAAAGAAAGCAAGACGCTAACTCTGGAGGAAGCAGCTCGAGTCAAACTTGACAGCTTATGACAACTAGATAGTCTCCAAATCACCTCTTGCGCTGACAACTTAGTTCGAGAAGTGCATCATCCAGATCGTCTTCGTGAAGCTCTGAACATGACACGTGTCAGTTTAGACTAGTCCTGTGACACCCAACTCGAAGGAAGGGTTCAGCTCGCAGAAGCCTGGTCATGATGCACAATGAAGGATCCCAAAAGACTCAGAGATTCTTTATATGCCTCATAAAGGCCCATATTTTATTATGCATTTATTACTCGAGATAACGGGTGTAAATTCAATAGACAATCATATATTTATGTAAATGGAAAGTTACCCAAATTTGTCAATTACCAAATTTATGTACTGTTACCCAAAAATGTCCATGAGAATCCCCTATAAATACCAAGGGAATGGGCAGTAAAAGGGATTGACTTTCTGTAAGCAAAAACTCAGTTGAAATTGTCATAAACAATTTCCTTCAGAGTCCTAAACAGATCAATAAGAGTGACTCGTGGACTAGATAGATTCTTAACCATTGAACCACGTAAAATTGTGTGAGCATTTGCATTCTTGTTTTTTGCTACTTTTTATATATTTGGTTTACAAAAAGCCTAATATCTCTATTGTCGGATTTCTAAATTCCGTGTTGCCGAAAAACTGCGTCAACAGGTTTGTGATTTCATTGATAGCATATTAGGCTTAATTCCACACGCATGTTTCACCCAACAGACACTATGGTGGTCACCCGAAATATGCGCGACAACGAGATAGAGCAACCAGATGATTAGGAGACTCACCATGCGGCCATCCCCACTAGAGAAGGTACATCTGCACAACGTCGTCCTAGAAAACAACGTATGGACCAAGACGATGCTGGGAGCCCAGCCTCACGCACACCAAATCCCCATCTTGGGTACCTGACAACTATCGAGATGGAAAACGCCCAGTTAAGGAACCATCTTGCCCAGGCTAACAAGCAGATTGAGGAGATTTTGGCTCGATTACCCCCTCCTGCAACCGATGCTAATGTCGGAAGGAGGCAAAGTGGGTCCCACATATCCCACAGGAATAATCGACCCAATATCAGTCGCTCTATCAGAACTGCAACTCCGAGTTCCATACTTTCTGAACGAACTCTGCGAAACACTCAACTTGTCAATCCCCACATGAATCATCGACCTCTAGTCAGATGTTCTATTCGAACTGCGACCCTGAGTTTCGTACCTTCTGAATGGATTCCACATAATGCTCAACCTGCCAACCCTCGCATGAATAACAATTCAACTCACACTCCTAGGAATCAGCCTGGCCAAACAGGGCGAGCTGAGACCGATTCGAGGAGAAGAGACATCCCAGGAAATCCATTCGTGCCTCGCCCAAAATCTCTGAACAGAGAAATGAACTTGCCCTGCCTCCAATCCGGGAAATTGGAGTAGACCAAGGGCGAGCTATTCTAGTTCGTCCAGATGGAATAAAGATAGCTTCACCAATAAGGTATCCTCTATCGCTGATTCGACATCTGACGCCACCTCGCCCACAGCGGAATGCTTCAGCCTAAGGGAATAGCAGGAGAAATCCTCCCCCCTCAAAAAATGTTTATATCCCACGGCCTCGCATTAATAATCCAGGTCCTTGGTCCCAGCTATGAGCTGTAAGCTTCACGAATGGAAGCTAGTAAACAGAGAGCCATCGCAGAGGCAGGCACAAGAGCAACCTGAGGAATCATTTAAGCTTCGCACAAAGCCTTCGCTCCGACCCACATTTAGACTTGTGTGATCATATGAACTCATAAAGAGGACATCCAACTTGCCACGATGATTTGAGTTACACTCAGGCCAGGGGAGATACGTCTATTGTACGTCATAATGGGAATGTCCTGCCTAACCGAGCTCAATCTTGGAGGGATAATAACCCATCTAACGCATACAATAGGATGGGAGCTGATAATTATCTCCCAAATAACCTAGAGACCAAGGATCCAACCCTCGAGCGGCTGGCCTAATGGAGGAGCAGATGAAAAGACTCTTGTCTAGAAAAGGCATTGATGACTGTGATTCTGATGAGGAGCTTGAGCCTTTCGCTCCCCATATTGTGGCACCCTGTATCATGTTGGCTTCAGGATGTCGACCATGGCCACATATAATGAGAACCACTGATCCGTCCAATCACTTGCGGGCCACCCACAACGTAAATGTCAACCTAAGGTGTATTTTGTTCCCTACAACATTGACTGGACCAGCCAAACGGTGGTTTAATAAATATAAAAAACATTCAGTCACCTCCTGGAAAAAAATTGTCTTCCGAGTTCAAGAGACAGTTTTGGGCTGCAAAAGAGAACCGAGTAGAGTTCGATTCATTGGCTGACATCAAAAAGCAGCCCGGTGAATCCCTAAAGGCATATCTCAACTGATTCACAAATGAAGCGGCCCAAGCTAGAGACGCTGACAATAGCTCTAAGCTCATGGCTATGAGGACAAGAATCACTGTAAGAGGAGATTTGTGGAAAGAATTACAAAGAAAATGAGTAAAGAGTGTAGATGAGTTCTTGGTTTGAGCTCAATAATGGATAAATCTAGAAGAGGCAGAGTCTGTTGTCGTAGGAACCACCTAGACCCTCGTTCAGCCCAGTGGAGTGGTAACGGAAGCTATAGCTGTAGCTCAGCCCGCTACCCAAATTACTAGTCGAGGGGTAGTAAATGGAAAGGGAATGGTGAGGGCGATCAAAACAGCTCCAAGAAAAATAAGCACGGGGATAAATATTCCTCCATCTACACCGCCTATACATATTAAACGGATACACGAGAACATATTTATTTAGCTAACTCTACTTGCCTTCTATGGAAGAAGCCCAAGCCCATGAAGCATCAAAGGGTGAAGAGAGATCCATCTAAATTTTGTTGATATCATAATGACATTGGTCACAACACTGACGATTGTCGTCAACTGAAAGATGAGATCGACACTCTCATCTGGGCTAGACCATTAGGACAATATGCTCGAAATAGGGTAGCTCCTAATCAACCGGTGGGGCAGAATCACAACCAGCTCAGGCAAGCTAGGCCAACCCCCAACCTGCTCAAGGAAGATAGGTTATCCCTCCTTATGTTGAAGGAAGGGATGTAGCCACTATCGCTGGGGGGGCCCCATTTGGCAGGAACGAGCAATGGAGCCCAGAAAAGGTTTATCCAGGAGCTGAAGTTGCACAATGGTGCTGAGTTTATACTAAAGCAGAGGTTATCAAAGCAACAACAGTTGGAGAAACAACCAATCATTTTTACGGAAAAGGACACTAGCCATGTCTAATTCCTGCATAATGACTCGTTGGTGATAACCATCCAACTTGCAAATCGAAGAGTACGAAGGATACTCATCGACCATGGGAGCTCTGTAAACGTGTTATTCAGGTCAACCCTTGAAAATATGGGGTTATCTGTAGCCAATCTTAAAGCGACCTCAATGATCCTCTATGGATTTTCATGAGAGGGAATGGCAACCATAGGAACAATCGAGCTCGTAGTTACATTGGGTGAGGATACACGAGTTGTCGCCAAGATGCTTGAGTTGTAGTAATTTATTGTCCGGCCACCTATAATGCAATTTTGGTAAGACCTGTGTTGATGGCGTTTGAAGTTATAACTTCGGTTCCCCATCTGGCCATGAAATTTCCCTCATTCTTGGGGATATGCACAATGAGAGGAGATCAACTCGCTACCAGGGAATTCTAAAGCATTGTCATGAGGGAAAAATCACAGCCCGCGCAGCAGGCCATGGTAATAAACAAGGAGAATGAGGAACCTCAGGCAATGGTAGTTGCCGAAGAGGTGGAAGAACCTCAGGAAGTCGGAAATGAGGTCGCCCAACCCGACGAAATTGATCTGAGGTTAGGCAAAGAAAGATCTAAGCTCCATGATTTAGAGGAGCTAGAGGAAATCATCATCTACCTAGAAGTACCCTCGAAAGTGGTAAAAGTTGGGAAAAACCTCAAATCTGACAGAAAGAAGGAGTTGGTCGAGTTTTTTAGAAGAAATCTTGATGTTTTTGCTTGGTTGCATGATGACATGGTAGGGATCAGTCCGAACGTGATGATCCACACGTTAATTTTGGAAAAAAACGTACATGCGAAGGCGCATAAACATAGACTGCTAGGAAAATAGCTAGGAGAAACTCTGGAGGAAGAGGTAGCTCACTTATTAAAGTGCGGGTTCATTAGGGAGGCAAGATATCCAACCTAGATAGCCAACCCCGCTTTGGTCCCAAAACCTAATGGAAAGTGGAGAACTTGCATCGATTTCTCCGACCTCAATAAAGCATGTCCCAAGGATTGTTTCCCACTACCTATGATTGATCAACTAGTAGACGTAACTGTTAGGAACGAGTTTCCTAATACGCAGCGGAATAGTGGTGGGGTTGGCCTAGTGTACAACAAAAAATTTGTATCATATTTAAACTACATTTAAATATGCGGATCCATTAATATACATACATTAATCATAAGCAAGATAGGAATAGAAATCATGCCTCTTGAAGCCTATCAAGTGTCATTGCTATATTTTCGTAATAAAAACGATCTTCCTATCCAAGTTGCTCCCAAGTACTCACACCAAGATCTTCCATAGCGTTTTCTCCACCTCAAGAAGTGTGTGGGCACTTAGAGAATAAATTATAGTTAATTTGTGATTCTACTTTATGTACTCAACACATGAGATCAAGAGAATAGGTCTGAGAATTGGTTCTTTATCTTTTCAGGGAGAGATTGAAAAGTATCGTTCTATTTTTCACAGAACGAATGACTTAGTTTTGATGTCTTATCTTCTCTTTACATTTTTCTGATAAGTCTTACTCAAAAAGAAAATATTCAAATTTTAAAAAATAAATATGTACCTAACTTACAATTTATCTTTTAATTAATTAATTATCTTATTAATGAAAATATCCAAAAACTAATTTTTTTAATTATCTATTAATTAATTAATTAAATAAATAAAATTGAAAAATCTGTCCCTGAAAAATATGCCGTACACGCCACACACAATCCACGGACTGTGTGTGGTCGTGTACCACCCTAATTTTTAAGAATATTTGATTTTTCTATTTTTATTTAATTATTTATTCAAACTACTTTGTTAGATAAAAATTTAACAACCTGATAACTAATTCAACTTTGAATTCAAATTTAAATTAAATATATTATTAACTAATTATCAAATATAATTAATTATTTGAATAAATATCAATCTTTTAAATTCAAATCCAATTTGAACTTATCAGATTATTATCTCTCACTCAAATAAAAATATTTAATTAATTCTACCAATTAATTAAAACCAATAATTTCGAAAATAAATATTTAATTTATTATAATTTCAAAAATTATCATTAATTAATTATTCTATATAATTTCGAAATTAATTTAATTATTTAATATAATTTCAAAAATTATATTACAATTAAATATTAATTAAAACTAATTTGTAATTAATTAATTAATCACTATTAGCAAATAATTGCATATTTGGCCAGAAGAACAAATTTCTTCTTAAATATATCTTTCAACTATGTTTCCATTTATATCAACTCTTACCTTGAATAGTGTTGATAGAGCTGATGTGGGACCTATGGACCTATAATTCCAAGCTCCAATAAATTTGAGATTATTAATTAAACTCTTTAATTAAATAATCTTAATTTATTAATCTCATGATTACTCCACTATAAATATGAGACTGCACTCTTGTAATTATAGACATTTCATTTACTGAGTACTTTATAATGATAAAGCGTTCATTGATATAATCATTGCATACAAATTAACCCTTTAATAATAGTTCATAATTAATCGGGAATAAAATTACTGTTTTACCATTTTAATTATATCTTATTTACTTAAGTACCATTGACTTTACTAGTGAAGGTTAATTCATGACTAAATTATGAATTTGAGCTCAATAACCTTTCAGTCCCAAAAGTCAACCCTTAAGAGAACCATTATTCAATCTCTTGCGAGAAGGCATAGATTCCATATCTGTATACCATGTCCCCAGCCATTTACATTAATGAGTTCCCAAAACAAAAGTTTCTAGCCGGATCATTCTGACAGACCCTAACGAGTGAATCAAAGAACTCATATAACATAAACAGGAGTTCATAGTAACTTTAGGATTAAGATTTATTTGTATATGATCATCAGTTGATATATTTAATTAATAATTCGAAATAGTATTTAACTAAGTATTAATAAACATATCTGGTCCAGTTCTATATATTCTCTAATATATAAAATACCTCCACTAAAGTGTCCTACTACACTAGTGATCCGGATCTAGATCACATGTATTCATAATACTAGTGGACCGTACTTGCAGTAATTAATCTAAAGATTCCATAACTTTATTTTACTGTGAATTATTCAAATTCATTTATCTCAAACACAATCCTCCCGTACCAATACGTGTTTGAGATCACATGTATGAACTTAGGAATTTTTCTCATATTTACATAATATTATCACAGAATAATATAGTCCATAAAATATATGCATAACAAATTCAATTTATTTATTTATTTCATAAAACAATGTCTACTACATATGCTTTCAGGGCACAATTCCCAACAGTAACGGCTAGTCACGAGCTCATGTCCTTCATGGACGCATATTCTGGATATAACTAGATCGCGATGAACCCTACGGACCAAGAGAACACTAGCTTCATGACCGAGCATAACGTATATTATTACAAAGTTATGTCATTCGGGCTAAAGAATGCATGTGTAACTTATCAAAGGCTGGTCAACAAGATGTTCATTAACCAGATCGGGAGAAACATGGAGGTGTATGTCGATGATATGCTTGTCAAGTCAAAGACGTCCAATAACCATGTATTCGATCTGAAAGAATGTTTTGACGTGCTGAGAAGATACAACATGAAGCTGAACCCCTAGAAATGTACATTTGGGTATCATCGGGGAAGTTCTTAGGCTTCATAATCAATGCGAGGGGGATCGAGGCAAATCTAGAAAAGATCAGGTCGCTATTATAAATGACCTCACCAAGGTCGCGAAAATATGTGTAGAGCTTAAGTGTAAAGGTCGCTGCCTTAAACCGATTCGTACCGAAGTCCACGGACAAATGTCCCCTTCTACAACTTGCTTAGGGGAAATAGACAGTTTGAGTGGACAAAGGAATGCGAACAAGCACTTCAAGATCTGAAGACTCATTTAGTTGAGCCCCATGTGTTATCAAAACCAAATGTTGGGGAAAGTCTATACGTATACCTAACTGTAACAGAAAATGCGGTCGGCGTTGTGTTAGTTTGAGAGGAAATTCGAACACAGATGCTGGTGTATTATGTTAGCAAGAGGCTTCTGGGATCTGAATCCAGATACCCTATAATCGATAAACTCTGTTTGATCCTGGCTTCGAGAAAACTCAGGCCGTATTTCTAGTCCCACGCTATACACGTCTTAACTGATCAACCTTTAAGGCACATCTTGCAAAAGCCTGAGACATTGGGACGTCTACTAAGGTGGGCAATCGAACTTAGTCAGTTCGAGATACTATACAAACTGCGAAGAACAATCAAAGGCCAAGCTCTCGCTGATTTCGTGGGCAAATGTACGGGATTCTAGGACGAACCAATGAGAGAACCTGTACAAGAATTGTGGAAACTCTTTGTTGACGGATCGTCAAACAAGAACGGGTCTGGAGCTGGAATAATTTTAACTTCTCCTTAAGGACATCGCTTGCATACGACTCTCAGATTTGGTTTCAATACCTCCAACAACGAAGCGGAGTACGAGGCATTATTGGCTGGAGTTCGGATAAAAAAATAGCTGAAAGCAAGAGCAATTAAATGTGTTGACGCTGTTTTTCGTCAACTTAAATCTGAAGAGCACCAAACAAAGATTTAGAAAATAATAAATCTGCCTAGTCCACGAGTCAATATTATTGATTTGTGATACTTTCTCAAAGCAATTTAACAGAGTATTCTCTATACAATATTGTGCGTGCCTACAAATGAAAAATATCAGGCTATTTATAGACCTGGTTAGGAGAATATATTCCACTAATTCAGGGAAGTTACAATCACTTATATAGATTTGAAATAAATGTAAATAAATACATTAAATGCATAATATCCCATGATAATTGAGATTTAATACCAAATAATAGCAAATCCCTAAGGAATAAGGATCTCCTAACAATTGTCGTGTGCAAAACGCGTTGCTGACCTCGAACGCAAGGTTAACGTGCTTTCGAGATCGACCAACACTTTGAGCTCGCTATTCTAGTCAACTTCCTCCTTAGCCAGTGATTTCATCGAGCTCAATCTTCAGAGACCAACATCTTCGAGCTTGCAACTAAGGCTCGAATAACACCCACATGCATCGGAGAAGATTCGTTCTTTCGAGCTTGATGCTTAAGCTCGAGCCTTTTAAACTTGTGCTCGATCGCCAACAAGAACAAGTCAGGAATTATGCAAATTTTTACAAGTGTCCAGCCAGTGCTTGTCATTTTCGAGCTTACGCTTTACGAGCCTACATTTCGAGGCTCATTTATGACTATGTCGAAATTTAGGTGTAACATTTTTCCCCCTCAAAAGTGTTGGTTCGAATCTTATGAGAAGGAAACTTTTGAACTCCACTTTCGGGAATCGTGTCACCTACCATACTCGAGTGCGGACAAGCGTCACTTAGGGATTGAATACCTAGAGTACTTGAGTATTCTCCTACCTACACACGTCTTTTCCTACTACCTTTTTGCTGCTAGTTTTTGTAATCAAACGTGACATCCCCACTAGGGTATATATATACCCTCTTCATCTTCATCACTCTCATTTTTACTCCTCAGAAAGCACGAACCAGAGAGAAAAAAAGAAAAAACCAAGGTTTTCTTTGCATGTTCTCTAAGCCCAAAAGACAGAGTACCCTTTCCTCCTTTGGCTTTGTGAGGTTGTTCCTGCAACTGCTCCTCCAATCAACAATCTCTTCATATCCCCAATCCAATTTGCGTAAGTTCTCTGATCTTCCTTTGGTATACATAGATGTATATATATATATATTTTAATGTGTTTCATCTGTTCATGAGAATAGTTCTCTGGTTTCTACCAGATTTTTATGGCTTTTCTTTGCATTAAGAATTTTTTTGATTTGGGTAGATTTGAATCATGGTTTAGACAAAAAAAATTTTGGGTAGAAACATGTAAAAGTGAAGTTTTTCTGGTTATGGGGTATTTTTGATAAACGAGTTTTAGGCTCGTTTATGGTCTAGTTTTTAGGTTGGTTTTCGTTAGTTTAGGGTTATTTTATTGCAGAATTATGCTCGTTTGTTCATGTTTCAGGTTTTCCATGCTAAGTCGGTGAAAAGAGTGAAATGAAGTGAAAGTGGAAGAAAATATAGTTAATTTGGAGAAAATAGTGTTTTTCGGGGTCGATATGTACGAGCTTTGATACTGTCAATAGCGCTACAACGCTATTAAAGTGGTGTCATGGCGCTAGGAAGGATATGAAGGAGCATGTCGAGTTTGGAAGTAGTGCCCCAACGCTACAAAGCTATAGCGCTATCAAGGCCAGAATATAAGCGCCCCAGCGCTGCATCAAGGGCGCTACAATGCTAGTGGAACATTTTTTAGGGGATTTTGGCTCTGTTTATAGCGCTACAGCGCTATCAACGCATTTTTCAGATTTTAAGCCACTTTTTGAAGGGCAAAATGGTATTTTTACTTGGGGACCTTGGAAAACTATTTAAGCAACATTATTCTAATTTTGTAAAACCCTAGATCTAGAAAAGACTGCTGCTTTAGATTGTTTTTCTGGTTTTAACTTTCTGGATTTTTTTTTTCATCTGAATTCCTTAGATTATTTTCTATGAGTAATTATTTTAATGTTATTTCCATCATGTTATCTATGAACTAATTTCATTTATCTAGGGATTAATGTAGTCACTGGGATTTCTATTTAATTTTATTATGATATTTTATTGATACTTCCTCTCTATTCTAATCTATATGATGTTTGTTTAATGCTGGTAAATATTTGATCACTATTTACTTGATTTAATGGTGTTGACGGTGAGAACTCGTCAACGAAGCTAAGTTAGAAAAATCAAAGTCTATTGCTTATCAATGAAGAACTTCAACTATATAATCAGAAACTTAGAAAATAGTCACAGAAGAAAAATGGGGAAAAGAGCTTGTATTCCTTTGTTGTCTCAAGCTACAATGTTTTTTCCAACCCTCTTCCATGTGGAAGTGAGGTTCCCTTTATAGTGGGCTCTAATGGCCCCTGATACATTGTGGTCCAGGGGACCAGATGGTACACAAGTACATTGTCAGGAGAATGGTCTTAGGGGTAGTGGTGTTGGCTCCAGTACATGGTCAGGTTCTGTGGGGATGTCTCCACTACATGGTCAGGTTCTGTGGTCGTAGTAGTGCAAGTGGTGGTGTCGACTCTGACATCTGGTTAGAAGCACACAGGCTGTGTCCCCTCTCCTAGTGCTCCCACTACTTGTCTGGCATGTCCCCTCTCTTAAAGATCGTACCCCGTACAAGATCGTACTGGTACGACCTTTTCAAATTATACTTGGATTTTTACCTCTGAATGTTGAGGTTTCCATAGGTCTTCATAAGAGACACCATCTTGAGGTGCAGGGTGCGAGACACCTGGTGCATGTAAGGGTCGTGGTGCGAAATGGGGCTCTTGGGCCCTTGGCGTGAGATGCCCAAAGCACCTTAAGGCCACCCACAAGATGTGAGTGATAGGCACGCGAGATGGGTCTTGCGAGAGGCCCTCGCGCGAGGCGCGAGATGGGGCTCTTGGGCCCTTGGTGCGAGACGCTGGCCCTTGCGAGGCGCGAGGTCACCTGGGCAGACACGGGGCGCGCGAGGCGCTCCTTCTCGCGAGGCCCCTCGGCCGTCCGGGCGGGTACGGGGCACGCGAGATGTCCCTTCCCGTGAGACGTGAGACGATGGTGGCCCGAGGGCATCGCGCCTCAACCATGTATGTAGGCATTCATGGGACCTAAGCACGTACTTTGGGTCCTTTACAAGCATGGAATTTTGAGCATCTACACTTGCCCCCCAGTCTAGGAGAGGGCCTTTAGGCACTCTAGTAGACTTTCCGGTATGGTGCCATGAAAGTATACGTGGTGTTAGTGGTGATCCTTGTGATTGAACGTGAGCATATCACTTTGCTTCATGGATACCAATGGACATGCCAAGCTCCCTTCTTGGCCATTGATCAGGCCTTAGGTTCGATGGTTAGGATGAGCTTATGGCTCCTATAAATAAGCCTTCATATCTTGCCTATTGTTTACACCTTACCTCTTCAGCTTAGTGGTTTTGAGATCCTTGCTCCTTTCAAGAGGTAAGGGATTCAATCCCCCACAACCTCACTTTTTCTATCTTTTCCTTTTTTTTATTTGAGTTCATTTCTTGTATGTCTATATCCATGTAGGTATTTGAGGACTAAAACACCTTTTTCCTATGTTTTTGCAGACGCGTACTTTCGACCACTTGCTTCTCTTTGACCGTGACGATGCTTTTGGCCCTCGACCTTCTTTTGACCACGATAGTGCCCAATTTTACTTGCTTGAGGTATACTTTCTTTCTCCCTTATGTTTATTGGGTCCAAATTAGCACCACTCAGGATGGGGTACTTTGGCCTGAGCTCGTCGTGAGTTAACCCAGTTGCATGCCCTCACTCATACCCCGTAGTTGGTTATTTAGAGCGCTTGTGCCTAGAGGTTTTGAGCCCATTCCTTTGTGTTTTGTAGCAATCCTCTCATTTATACGTGAACCCTTTTTGCTTTCGGGACGAGGTCTCATGGCATGTGAAGGACCATTCGATGAGATTTAATGTCATGAATATAAAATAAAAGATTTAAAATAAAGAAATTTAAGACAATAAATAAAAATAAATTTAAAGTAGAAATCAAGATAGTAAAAGAAGATTATTAAGGTATTAGAATCCACAAAATATAAGTTCAATAATATTTATAAGTACATTGATTCCTAATTTTTTTAATAGTAGAAATTTATCAACTATCACTTATTCAAATTAGATATTCTATTTAATCACAAATTACTATATAATTGTTGGATTTATCTTCACTTTTAAAATTATAATTTCAAAGCATTTAGTGTAAATCAATCTAATGAAATAACAAATAAATCAATGAACATTATTTATAAGGCAAAACATAATATTTTTGTTCTAAGCATTGGATGTGTACAATTTAATGACACATCTTACACAAGGAATATTATGTTTTTGCACTAATGAAGAACAAATTGTAAATATGTGCTAACAATCCAAAATACATGATATTTAAGATGAAAGAAGATATTTGAAGAAGAAAATTCCATAAACTTTGTTGCACAAAATAAGAAATCAACATACAAAATAAACACTATCTAGTTACATATTGTTTCATCATCACCTTAATAATCTTAAAAAGATTAGAAACTCATAACTAGAATAGAAAATACAAACATAATTTAGGAAAATTTGGAGGAAAACCCCCAAATTGTTCCTCTAAAAATACATAGAAAAGTAATTAAAAAGAAGAAGAAGATGAAGAGAATAGAGAGGTTTGAAAGTGTAGAAACTTTGTGGTATGGTAACCTCCTCCAAAATAAGCACTAAAGTCGCTTATTTATAGCCAAAAAAAAGGTATTGAAATAATCAATTTAAATTGATTAAATTAATTTAATTAATTATAATATGGCAAATAGGAGTAAATTATAGGGTGTAATGATGATTTTGGGGTAAAATGTGTAGAAAAGTTTGGGTAAAAATGTGGTATTTTTAGATAAGGGGACAAAGTGACAATTTGTGGGCTCAAGGAAAAACAAGGGGAAAAGGCATGGTGGCTGCTGGCATTGGGTGGCTGCACGGTTGGGATGGCTGGTTGGGAGGCCCGAATGGGCTGGGCTGAATGGCTGATGGAGCAGCTGGAGGGAAATGGCCAGGCGGGCCTGGTGGAGTGATTGGGTCAAAGCTGGAGAAGCTGCTGGGCGGATGACCGTGGGGTGCTTGCTGCTGGGGCTTCGTTGGAGTTGAGTGGGGCTGGCTGCTGAGGAAGGCTACTACGATTGGGCTTGGGCCCGTGTGGTGCATGGCTGGGCAGGGGCCTGAATTTCATAAATGCCACAATTTTTCCTTCTTTTTCTTGTTTTTCAAGAACCCAAAAATACAACATATCTCCTATAAAAAACACATAAACTAAATATTTTCAATAATCAAATATACAACATAACTTCCATGGAAATATTAATTAAAACTTAATTTTTATTTAACATTTAAGTTCAATAATACAATATTTTTTTACCTCAAATTAAACAACAATAATTCAAATAATTAACTACAACATTTTACAACAAAATAACTATAAAAATACACAAAAATCTATAAAATTAAAATAAACCTAATAAATTCAAAATTACTTTAAAACTTAATAAATCAATTAAAAACTCAAGAATTAAGCAACAATTAGCACATAAAAAGTGGTAAAATAACTTTATTTTGTAGAGTTATCAGTCAAGTCTGTTGACTTGTCTTCAGACTCGGAGTCCCTCCGAGGACAACCCTCACCAAGACTACGACACCTTAAGGCAGGCTCGTATTCGTCATCTTGAGCACATGGTTGAACTTAGACATAAAATTTGGGTGGTTGAGAGCGAAATAGACTCAGTTTTGAGGGGAGACGGAGTATCTTTCCCCCTTGACCTTAACGACCATATAGTGAACCTTAGGGTGACCCTTTTAGATTTGCAGATGGAGTTGGAGTTTATGGAGGGAAATCTCCCGCCTGAGCCTCCTACCCCGTTTTCCCCTAATGATTGTCATGGGGTCGTCCCGTCTTCTCCTCAACCCTTGTTCTCGGTCTACCCTTGCTTAGCGCTTTCACACTCAGTGCCTCGGTGGAAGACCCTTGCTAGGACGAAAAAATGGAGGGTAAAGTGCCCTATTTCCACCTCACCTTTTTCTTTTGGTTTTGCAGATATGCTGAAGAGAGCACGGCGACAGGTGACCGCTGAGAATCAAGACACTGGCCCCCTATTGGCATCCACCCTAGTGTCCCATGTGTCTGAAAATAAATTGTTGGAATTAGCGGAGAACTACCGTGTTAGCCCGGAATACAAATTATTAGTTCCTTCGAACAAGTGTCGGGTTGATCGCCCAAGTCCGAGTTATGTGGCCATGAGCGAGCATATCTTGAAAGCAGGTGGCACAATCCCATTACACCCATTTTTCGTCATGGTTCTCAACCATTTTGACCTTGCTCCACTCCAGTTGGCGTCCAACACCTGGCTGACCTTTAGTTGTCTCTTTATTGCGTATATGGAGCGCTTTGGGCGTGCTTCCACGGCCCAGGAGGTGCATTTCATGTACAACCTCATGCCCTCTCCTAAATCCAAAGGCTTTTATTTCTTGCAAAAAGCCAATTCTTCGGTCTCCTTGATAGAGGGTTCTGTATCCAACCCAGGGTCTTGGAAGCAGGACTTATTCTTTGTGAAAGGTCCCCTCTCTGTTCGTGAGCACTTTCGCTCAGCTCCTAGTAAGTACTTCAAGTTTTTTTAATTTTTTTAATTTTTTGGAACTTACTGTTTTGGAACTTATGTTCGTGTCGGCAACTATGTTGATTGTGCAAAGAATTTTGCCGTGCCTGAAGTTCTCGGGTTGGAGGCGGATGCAATGGATAAATTTCTCGAGGCTAACCCTGCCAAAAAAATGGTTGTATGTCTCTTCACCGTGACCAACCTCAACCATTACAAGTTGTCCCTGGCTTCAGAGCTTGAGTTGTTGTGGACTATTTCTGGAATGCGGAAGAAAAAGGCTGTTTTGGCTGAACCTCACTCGGACAGGGGTGAGGCAGAGTGTGTGCCAGTTGGGGTCTCCCCAGAACATAGGCAACCCCACCGACCATCTTTGTCTCCTAGGGGGTGCCCTCCTTTAGCCCCTACAGACCATGACATGGCCTCCCACTCCCACGATCAACAGGCCATGTCGAGGGGCTTCGTCTGTCCCTATTCTGAGGACTTCGATGCTTTCCCTCAGGCTTCCCTTGATCCTGGTCCATCGATGGCTCATTTTTCTGATCTTCCAGCGCCCCCTCCTGGTCCATCAGGGGTTCATTTTTCTGATCTTCCTGCGCCCCCTCCTCCTTTGGCGAGTGGGCCATCTGTCCCTACCTAGCCAAGTGCCCTTGGCTCAGAAGGGGCGCCCTAGGTGGGCCGCATGGCGGCCTCTTATGGGCAACGGTATGTCCAGGTTGCCACAGATCTTCCTGAGGCTGATTGGAGAGTTCTTGGGAATTTTTCCATGTCGGAGCTCGGGGAGACTCTTGTGCGTTCCGCCACTTGGGTGAGTTCATGCATCTTACGTCGGCCTTATCCCTTTTCTCTCTCATTTTTTTCTTTTTTTTTTTGCTTATCATCGTTATTGTTATTTTTCTTGTGCAGACCTATACAGTGGCTCAGCAATTCGCCGACTCGACTCAGGACCTTTCTGCGTCGAATGCTGAAAGGGACCGTCTTACGGTCCAGGTCTAGGGGCTTGAGAGGGAGCTTGCTGAAACCAAACTTAAGCTGGAGAAGGCCTTGGCGAAGGCCTCTTCATCATCAAAAAAGAAGAAGAGGGCGATTGCCAAGGCCGTGATGTTGAAGGAGAAGGTCACTTGCTTGGAGGCCGACCTTGACGGTGGTCCCCATCGCAACGTTGCAGGGGAAGGTCACTTCCTTAGAGGTGGATAAGGCTGATATTAAGTATAGATCCATAGAGCGCGCCCTCTATGGAGTATGGAGGCAAAATCCAAACTTCAATTTTTCCTCCTTTGGTAAGCATGTTGTTGCCAGGGCAGCTGAGTGGAATGCCTACGGCAGGAGGCCTTGAGATTATCATTCTGCGATTTTTGTCATTTCAGTCCAATGTGGTTTTATGCTCATTTGAGCCTTATTTTGCTTGTAATTTCTCTAAGTCTTGTTACATTATCAAAACTCTTTTTATATATATATATACATATGTGATCACTCATCTTTATTCCTCTATGTTAGAGGTCCTTTTGAGCCCGCACAATGGGGTTCGATAGGTTCTCTTTTTTACTTATCAGGCTTAAGGTCCTTTGGAGCCCATGCGAAGGGGTTCAATAGGTCACTCTTTGGTGCCTCTTGATTGTACCTATAAGGATATATTGACCACTTGGGTTCTAGTTATCTTTTTATATGTTTTTGCGCGCGCTTATTATCATTTGCGAGAAGTGTCCTTCTCGTCGTTATTCATAGTACTATTTTTGCAAGGGTCACTTTTAGGACCCTTTTTGGCTAGACGGCTTGGTGGCCGCTCTAGGCTTATTGGTGGGTGCTTCTCCTGAGGTACTTCCTCTTGTGGAATCATTTACTCTTATTAGGATGCTTTTCTTGTAGGACATTTTGACCTCCTTGATGTTCATAAGGGTAGCTAATCCTTGTGAACTCAAGCAATGCCCTACAAGGTCTTCTTCTTTATTTGTAAGGGGGGGTCCTTTTAGGATCCTGATATAAGGGATCCTAAGGATCCTGATATAAGGGGTCCTTTTAGGATCCTCCTGATAAGTGGTCCTCTTATGATGAGGGGCCCTTTTAGGACCCTCTTGATAGATGAGGGGTCATTTTAGGACCCTCCTGATAGAGGGGGTCCTTTTAGGTTGAGGGGTCCTTTTAGGACCCTCCTCTTTGCTATATATTCTTCCCCCCAAGTGGTTGGCGAGATTTATCTTGGCAAGCAATTTGATCATTCCATTCCTGCATCTCGATAATCATCTTGGTTAAATAAGAACTTTTACTACATGTTTGTCTAATGTCACATCATATTCATTGGAAGCAGGTGAAATACATGGTAACTTAATGTGACTTCATTCTTACAACATATTAAGGAATCTAATTTAGCCTCCTACATCATAGCTATTACATTAGACTTGCACGTTAGTGTTGGGGTTTTATGCCCTAATTAAAACTCAAATTCTTTGTAATCTCATTTTATTATCAATAAAAGAATAGAAATCATTTTTTGACTTGGTCAATCACTTTGCTCACATGTTTTATTTTCATGATTATTTGTTTAATATAAACTTCTATTAAATCCTGAGCATATAGCTAATCTTATTTATAGTGACGTAATCACAGTGGAATATAAATATGATTATATGTTCAAAATAAGTTAGTCCTAAGATTAGTCAGTGCACCGGATTTACACTGACTTGCCAATCTACGATATGATCTACTTACACATTACAGTGTTATGTTCTTTCCAGAATATTAGCAAAGTAGATAAGATCGGATGTATTTGTTACATCGGACAGGACCGATATTGACAGTTGATAAGATAAGTAAACATACCGTTATTATCTATTCTAGTCATATCATATAGTTGACCATAGGTCAATTCAATCTTAATTCTGAGTGGTTAGTATTCTAACTGATTGTATTATTTGAGTTCTTTGACTTGTTCGTTACCAGCTTACCCTACGGACTAGCACATACTTACATCTTGGGAACTCGGTAGTATAATTGAGTGGGAGTGTTAATCATAGATATGAACATCTATAGCTTCTGATGAAGAAGTGAAACGATGGTTTCCTTTTAGTTTGGTTCAAGGTGATAAATGATAGAGATCTCATTTCAGTAATTAAATTAGTTTACTGAAATATCATTTACAAGGAACTAAGTGTTTTAAGGATAAGATACAATGAGGGGTAAAACGATATTTTAGTCCTATCTCATTGTAGACCGTCTATAGAGGATTGAGTGACAATTATGGTTGTAACAATGGATAATTAATAGCGTATCTATATTTGTTATAGAGCGTTCTATGAATTCAAGAGTGCAATTCCAAGTCTATAGTGGAGTCACGAGGAATTAATAAGTTAGTAAATTTATTTGTTAGATTTATGATAACTTATTGGAGCTTGATTTCATAGGCCCATGGTCCCCATTGTACCTTGGATAAAATCATCTAGATAGTCTCAATTAATTGATTTAATTATCAATTAGAATTATCAAAGTTGACCAGGTCAATTTTGGATAGTTTCACAGAGTTGTGTAATTTTGAGAAGAAAAGAGAAATTATGGCAGATTTATTAATTAAGATAAATTGGTATCTAAATTAATAAATAAGTTTAAATCAATGTTCAAATTATAAATAATTAATTTGATAAAAGATTTAAATAATTATTTAATTAATTAAATCAATAGAAAATAATACAGGCCTTGATTTTAAGTCCAATGGGCTTATAATCAAATGGGAAATTTCACGGG
The DNA here is from genome assembly GCF_963169125.1 of Humulus lupulus. Lineage (NCBI taxonomy): Eukaryota > Viridiplantae > Streptophyta > Magnoliopsida > Rosales > Cannabaceae > Humulus > Humulus lupulus. Next base: position 130,317,480 of record NC_084793.1, read on the forward strand.
CCTATAGCCCATGATAATTTCGACCTAGGGCTTCAAAATGTTTGTTATTTTATTGATTTTTTAATTAAATTAAATGGCCTAATTGAGTCTATAAAATGAGTGCTTAGAGAGAAGATTTAAGAGATGACAGATAAGTCACAAGTCAGATTTTCTGATAGTTTTATATTCTCTCTAAACACAAGTCATTTTCTAAGCCACTTTGTTATTTTCTCTTCTTCTCTCTATATCTATCTCATGTGTTGAGAATTGCCCACACTAGTTTAGGTGGTTCTAATGATACATTGGAAGATCGTGAAGAAAATAGAAGATCGGTTCAGTTTCTTGATAATACTCTGCGACGGAGAGGATTCAAGAGTTAGAGAAACTGAAGGAAGGACTCTTAATTCTGCTGCGTATACTGTAAGTATTATATTTCTTTTGTTTCTCTTTGAATTCAATTTTAGAAACATGTTTTAGGCTATCTTGTATTAATTTGTTTAATATTAGATATACATGAAAATAAATAAAGATCATGTATAAGCTTTTTCCAACAACTGGCCTCAGAGACTTTGGTAATATTTATTTTCATGCATGAACATGTTTGAAATTGGATTATATGATATGTTTGAATAATTGGATGGTTTTTCATGTTTTTATGAACATATTGATTTTATGTGAATTTTAGCAATTTTTAGGTTATTTTGTTGTGTTTTCTATGGTATTAAATTTTATATATGCTTTTTTTTGTGTAAAACATGTTAAAAATTAATTAGAAAATAGTTTTGGTTTGAAAAATTGCTCAAAAAAATTTTTGGGAAAATTTTGGCCTGGCTCCCATGCGCGCGCGCGCACCCTCGCCACCCGCACGCACGCCCGCGCGCGCACACCAGCCACCAGCGTGAACAGTACCCGTGAACAGTACCACAGGTACTATTGATTTTTTTTTTTCAATTTTTTTTTAAAAATTTGTAGAAATAAATTATTTATAATCAAAACCAAAAATATCTTTTTTGTTTTATCATTTAATTTTTTTTTAAAAATAAGAAATTTTTGTTAGTTGAGATTTAAATAATTAGATATTTTCTACAAACATTCAATTTCAAATTTAAAAATAGACTGACAACTTAATTTTAAATATTTTAATATATTAAAATATTAGACTTATGATATCAGATATTTAAGATATTTTCTTTAAATTCTTGATATTTTTATTAAATATTTATTTGAAAATATAAATATCTTTTTATTCTATAGTTTTTAATATTTAAATTATTTGAAATTTAAATATTGTTAGTTAGATATTTTTATGGATATTTGAATTTGTTTAACTATTTTGAGATATTTTAGGGTTGTTATAACTATTTATATATATATATATATTTTAATGGTTAAAATATTAGCTAATAGTTATAACAACACAATATATTTTGGAAAATAGTTAAGATATTGATTTTAAAATTGGTTAAATTTTGAAAAATATCATTTTTTTTCAGCCAATTAATAATTTTTTTTAATGGGATTTAAATTAACTTTGGTTAATTGTTGATAAATCCTATTTAAATTAAATTAATATTTTTTTATCAAATTAACCTGAAACCAAGTTGATTGTTGATAAATGAAATTTAAATTAACAATTGTTAGTTGTTGATAAATTTCATTTAAATTGACTTATTTTTTGTAAAAATTTAATTAATTTGAATTTTTTTTGATAAATTCTAGATAATTAATTGTGGTATTTTTGCAAATGAAATAAATTGTGGTATTTTTGCATAAATTCATAGAATTGCTCATATAGTAACATGATTAGGCCCATCCAATTATAACATGTCTGTGTTGCACTATATGTGGTATTTTTGCAATTGGGCTTAGATGCATATAGTGGCCCATATGTTTGTTAGATATATAGTATTTTGCCAAATAAAATATTCATAAAATGATAGGTTTTATTTGGGCCCATTAGAAAATGTAAAGTTTAAATTCCTCTCTTGTGGATGATTCCACTTGTGAAGGCCCATTTTCTTTGCTGACTATAGTGGGCCTAATCAATTAATAACAATTAATAAAACGAAGGTTTAAATTCCTGTCTTTTGGACCTTGTATGGAAGATAGGGGGCCTTTGTAGTGGGAACGACATATTGGACCCAGCCCTCCTCCATACAAGCCCAATTGTTAAGGCTCATTTACCTGAGTTGGACTTAATTGTATAGGTTCATTATATTAGTTAAACCTAAATATTGATTAGCAACAAATTAATTCTAAATTAATTGAATTTGTTTCAATGTGATACTTTAGAATTAATAAGAAATTATAAGACTTTGGTTTTAAAAATTTTAATCTGTTTAATTTTTTTTGGAAAACCATAGTCATTAATTTTCTAAAAATAAATAATAAAAATACTTATTTTAATTTTATAATGAGCTTATTTTAAGAATTTTATTCGATCTCCACCGTTGGTTTAACATAGTCAATAGCTTAATGGGGCCTCGAGGCGCTTTGATTCGTCCCCCTACGGAAGGTGTTCATTAGTTATTTTGACAAGGTTAGATTTCAAAAGATAGATAATTATAGGTCAAATTCTACTAGACTCACCCCTACGGTGACTACTAGGACTAAATCTATGATTATTGAAACCGTGGGTCTAGCTCATAAAATAAGAGATTTTGTTTTCTTATTTTGATTGAATAGTAGGTTGTTAATAATGGTGTCCATTATTAAATGAGTTTACAACTCTATTTAACTAGTGGTATTTTTGACTCTCGCCAACCGGGACAAGGATATCATAGATTAGTTAAAAACCTAAAGAAATAGAGATATGATTGTTTTTGGTGTTTTTTCTCATATCTTACATATTTTTTGTATATGTTGTGCTATTTCTTGAAATTTGTGTGAATAGAAGTTTTATTGAGCAAATGTGATTGATTTATATTTTATTGGTAATTTGTAGTTTTAAGTTAAGTAGTGTCTGTGTCTACTCCCATCCTTTCTCAACTTTTGATGGAGAAACTCACTGGAGAAAACTTCCTTAATTGGAAGCAGAATATCAACATAGAGTTGATTGGTGACAACTCTGAATTCGTCATGATTGAGGAATCCCCAGAACGAGCATCGTGTCTGCACGTTAATGATGGCACCGTCAATGCTCGTGATGGTACTGTAAATGCTTGGATAACACCATCTCTGCACGTTCGTGATGGCACCGTAAATTCTCGGATGGCACCGTGTCTGCACGTTCGTGCTCAACTCAAGTATGGTCTGGCGCAGCTCATGAACGAGCTTCAGATTATTGAACCTGTCATGGGTGGACCTAGTAAAGGAGGTGAAAATAAGACTACTGATGTTGCTGCACATCTAGCTAAGGCTGAAGCTAACCAGGCTTCGTCTTCGAAAGCTGGAAACAAGAGGAAATGTGGACAAATAAACAACCCCAAGCCTGCAAAGGCTGCAAAGACAAGTGCACAGACGCCTAAGGGGAAGAACAAGAAAAACAAGAAAGGTAACGATAAGTGCTTTCACTGCAAAGAGAAGGGGCATTGGAAACGAGATTGCTCTAAGTTTCTAGCAGCGAAAAACAAAGGTAATGATTATAGTTCATTTATCTTGGAAACATGTGTTTTAGAGAATGATAAATCCGTTTGGATTAATAATTCTGGAACTACTAACCATGTTTGTAACTCTTTACAGCTTCTTGAATAGTGGGAGGAAGTGAACGAAGGTTGCTTAAAGCTTAGAGTTGGAAACGGAGCGTTCGTTGCGGTCCAAGCTAGAGGAAGAGCTCGTCTGAAGTTCGGAAATAAATTTTTAATTTTAAAAGATATATTTTTTATTCTGGATTTTAGTAGAAATTTAATTTCAGTTTCCATGTTGCAATTAGAACGATTTGTTATGACTTTCACAAGTTTTAATATATCTATTTCTTTCAATGGATTACAATTGTGTATTTCATGTTTGGAAAACGGGCTTTATATTCTGCGACCGAACGAACCCTTCGCTCTTAACAATGATTTATTCAAAGTAGCTAAACCTAGGACCAATAAACGTCAAAAGACCGATAACAAAAATATGACGTATTTATGGCACTTGAGACTAGGTCACATTGGCTATGATAGGATTCAAAGACTTACAAAGGACGGACCTTTGAGGGAACTCACCTTAGGTGAATTACCTGTCTGTGAATCTTGTCTAGAAGGCAAACTGACCAAGCGTCGATTCTCTGCAAAGGGTGATAGGGCCAAAGAACCACTTGGTCTTGTGCATTCAGATGTTTGTGGACCTTTGAATGTACAAGCCATGGGTAGTTTTGAGTATTTTGTCACTTTCATTGACGATTACTCTAGATACTCATGTCTTTACCTAATGCATAGGAAATCAGAAACATTTTCAAAGTTTCAGGAATTCCTAGCAATGGCTCACAACCAATTAGGTAAAACGTTAAAGATCTTGCGATCTGATAGGGGTGGAGAATATTTGGATATGCAGTTCCAAGATCATTTAACTGAACTTGGGATTTTATCACAACTTACTGCCCCAGGTACTCCGCAACAAAATGGTGTAGCAGAACGCCGAAACAAAACTTTATTGGAAATGGTTAGATGCATGCTTAGTTACTCAACTCTACCAACTTCGTTCTGGGGACATGCAATTGAAACCGCAAATGACATTCTCAATGTCGTGCCGTCAAAATCAATCCCCAAAACACCTTTAGAACACTGGAATGGTCGTGAACCTAGTTTACGCCATTATAGAATCTGGGGGTGTCCCGCTCACGTCCTGAGGAAAAAGGAGGGAAAGCTAGAACTGCGAACTGAAGTGTTTGTTGGCTATCCTAAAGGTACTCGGGGTGGACTTTTCTATAGTCATTCAGAAAAGAAAGTGTTTACTTCTACAAATGCTACTTTTCTGGAAAATGACTATGTCCAAAACTTTAAACCTCGCAGCAAAGTAGTTTTAGAGGAGATGGTTAAAGAATTGACTCCAACCAATGTTCCATCGTCATCAACACGAGTTGATGATGAAATTCCCACTCTTCATGTACAACCGACGCAAGTCGATTTAAATGAAGAAAGTACCACTGTTCCTGAGCAAACAGTCACGGAGCCTCGTCATAGTGGGAGGGTTTCTAGAAACCCAGTTCGCTATGGTTTGGATGGTGAAACCAATATGGTTGTTGGTGACACTAGTGATGATAATCCATTGTCTTTCAAACAGGCAATGGCTAGCCCTGAAAAGGAACTATGGCTCGAAGCCATGAAACAGGAAATGGAGTCTATGTACTCAAATTCCGTCTGGGATCTTGTGGAAGCACCTAGTGACTTTAGGGCCATTGGGTGCAAGTGGATCTACAAGAAGAAACGAGGTGTTGATGGAAATATCGAGACTTATAAAACTCGATTAGTGGCAAAGGGTTATACCCAAATGAGAAGGCGTGGACTATGAGGAAACTTTTAGTCCGGTAGCCATGCTCAAATCCATTCGCATCCTCCTATCCATAGCAGCCGCTCTCGACTATGAGATCTGGAAAATGGACGTCAAGACAGCTTTTCTTAATGGAAAGCTTGACGAAGTCATTTATATGGATCAACCAGAAGGATTTAGAGTATCTGGACAAGAAGGAAAAGTTTGCAAGTTGAATAGGTCCATCTATGGGCTTAAGCAAGCTTCTCGTTCCTGGAATCTTAGGTTTGATGAAATAATCAAAACCTGTGGCTTTGAACAAAATATTGATGAGCCCTGTGTTTACCAACTGAAGGCAAATCAAATAGTGGTATTCCTGGTTCTTTATGTAGATGATATCTTACTCATTGGAAACAATGTTAAGAAATTATCAAATGTGAAGAATTGGTTGAGCACTCAATTCCAGATGAAGGATTTGGGTGAAGCAAGTTATGTTCTAGGTATCCAGATCATCAGGGATAGAAAGAACAAACTTTTAGCTCTATCTCAAGCAGCTTACATTGATAAAGTGCTTGAACGTTTCTCAATGCAAATTCCAAGAAAGGGCGTCTACCGTCCCGCCATGGAATTCATCTTTCAAAGAAGCAGTCTCCCCAGACTCCTGAAGAGGAAGATGCAATGAGAAAAGTTCCTTACGCATCTACAGTTGGAAGTCTGATGTATGCCATGTTGTGTACTAGACCAGATATCTGCCATGCAGTGGGAGTAGTGAGCAGGTATCAGTCAAACCCAGGACCGGAACATTGGATAGCAGTTAAGCATATCCTGAAGTATTTGAGACGGACTAGGGATTATATGTTAGTCTACAAGGGTGGTGTTCTGAACCCTGTAGGCTACACCGATTCAGATTTTTAGACTGATGTCGATGATAGAAAGTCTACTTCTGGAATGGTGTTTACTCTTGGGGGTGGAGCTGTGATTTGGAGAAGCGTAAAGCATTCTGCAATCTCAGATTCCACCATGGAGGCTGAGTACATAGCTGCGTCAGAAGCAGCTAAGGAAATAGTTTGGCTAAAGAAGTTCTATTAAGATCTTGGTGTTATTCCAGAAATGGATAAACCGCTTGTGTTGTTTTGTGACAATACAGGAGTGATAGCCAACTCGAAAGAACCTCGAAGACACAAGAGGAGTAAGCATATAGAAAGGAAGTATCACATTATTCGAGAATATGTGGCCAGGGGAGATGTGAAGGTTATAAAGATTGCAACTGAAGACAATCTTGCAGATCCGTTTACAAAGACACTACCAGAAGCTACATTTGATAAGCATATCAAGGAGATGGGATTAGTAGAATTAAGGCATTAGTTTCAATTAGTGCAAGTGAGAGTTTGTTGGGGTTTTATGCCCTAATTAAAACCCAAATTCTTTGTAATCTCATTTTATTATCAATAAAAGAATAGAAATCATTTTTTGACTTGGTCAATCACTTTGCTCACATGTGTTTATTTTCATGATTATTTGTTTAATATAAACTTCTATTAAATCCTGAGCATATAGCTAATCTTATTTATAGTGACGTAATCACAGTGGAATATAAATATGATTATATGTTCAAAATAAGTTAGTCCTAAGATTAGTCAGTGCACCGGATTTACACTGACTTGCCAATCTACGATATGATCTACTTACACATTACAGTGTTATGTTCTTTCCAGAATATTAGCAAAGTAGATAAGATCGGATGTATATGTTACATCGGACAGGACCGATATTGACTGTTGATAAGATAAGTAAACATACCGTTATTATCTATTCTAGTCATATCATATAGTTGACCATAGGTCAATTCAATCTCAATTCTGAGTGGTTAGTATTCTAACTGATTGTATTATTTGAGTTCTTTGACTTGTTCGTTACCAGCTTACCCTACGGGCTAGCCCATACTTACATCTTGGGAACTCGGTAGTATAATTGAGTGGGAGTGTTAATCATAGATATGAACATCTATAGCTTCTGATGAAGAAGTGAAACGATGGTTTCCTTTTAGTTTGGTTCAAGGTGATAAATGATAGAGATCTCATTTCAGTAATTAAATTAGTTTACTGAAATATCATTTACAAGGAACTAAGTGTTTTAAGGATAAGATACAATGAGGGGTAAAACGATATTTTAGTCCTATCTCATTGTAGACCGTCTATAGAGGATTGAGTGACAATTATGGTTGTAACAATGGATAATTAATAGCGTATCTATATTTGTTATAGAGCGTTCTATGAATTCAAGAGTGCAATTCCAAGTCTATAGTGGAGTCACGAGGAATTAATAAGTTAGTAAATTTATTTGTTAGATTTATGATAACTTATTAGAGATTGATTTCATAGGCCCATGGTCCCCATTGTACCTTGGATAAAATCATCTAGATAGTCTCAATTAATTGATTTAATTATCAATTAGAATTATCAAAGTTGACCAGGTCAATTTTGGATAGTTTCACAGAGTTGTGTAATTTTGAGAAGAAAAGAGAAATTATGGCAGATTTATTAATTAAGATAAATTAGTATCTAAATTATTAAATAAGTTTAAATCAATGTTCAAATTATAAATAATTAATTTGATAAAGGATTTAAATAATTATTTAATTAATTAAATCAATAGAAAATAATACAGGCCTTGATTTTAAGTCCAATGGGCTTATAATCAAATGGGAAATTTCACGGGCCTATAGCCCATGATAATTTCGACCTAGGGCTTCAAAATGGCTGTTATTTTATTGATTTTTTAATTAAATTAAATGGCCTAATTGAGTTTATAAAAGGAGTGCTTAGAGAGAAGATTTAAGAGATGACAGATAAGTTACAAGTCAGATTTTCTGATAGTTTTATATTCTCTCTAAACACAAGTCCTTTTCTAAGCCACTTTGTTATTTTCTCTTCTTCTCTCTATATCTATCTCATGTGTTGAGAATTGCCCACACTAGTTTATGTGGTTCTAAGGATACATTGGAAGATCGTGAAGAAAATAGAAGATCGGTTCAGTTTCTTGATAATACTCTGCGACAGAGAGGATTCAAGAGTTAGAGAAACTGAAGGAAGGACTCTTAATTCCGCTGCGTATACTGTAAGTATTATATTATTTTTGTTTCTCTTTGAATTCAATTTTAGAAACATGTTTTAGGCTATCTCGTATTAATTTGTTTAATATTAGATATACATGAAAATAAATAAAGATCCTGTATAAGCTTTTTCCAACAGTTAGAACAATAACACTCTTGCCTCAGACATGGGGGTCTCACCGATAATATTTTTTTAGATGCTCCGCATTCCATGCTCTAGGTACCATGGTATCATCCAAGCGTGCAAGCTTGTAGGTGTTAGGGGGCACAACTTGGGCAACTTGATAGGGTCCTTCCCAATTTGCTCCTAACACACCCGTGCTCGGATCTCGAGTGTTGGGCAGGAGTTTCCGCAACTCAAATTATAGTATCTCGCGGCTCGTTGCTGATATGTGGCTAGCCTCAGTTGTGCCCTGTCTCTCTTAGCTTCCAACGAGTCCAGATTCCCGGCCAATGCTGCGATATTGGCCTGGTCATCATATTCTTGTGTGCGGATGGAGTTAATCTTCATTTCTATTGGAAGGACAACCTCACAGCCATAGGCCAAGGCATAAGGCGTCTCTCCCATGGTGGAACGAGGTGTGGTCCTGTAGGCCCAAAGCACATTGGGAAGTTCTTTGACCCAGGCCCCTTTCAACTTCTCCAACTTTGTTTTCAGGTTCCTTTTTAGGATCTTGTTGATGGCCTCCTCTTGTCCATTGGCTTGTGGGTGCACTACAGCGGAGAAACTCCTATTGATTCCTTTTTCCCTACAATATTCCTCGAATACTCCTCCTTCAAATTGTGTCCCATTGTCGGAGACTATCTTGTAGGGTACTCCAAACCTGCAAACGATAAATTTGTTAACGAAGGTGGTGATTTGCTTAGCCGTTATGTTGACTAGAGGTTCTGCTTCCACCCACATAGTAAAATAATCGACTGCTACCACCGTGTATTTTGCTCCTCCTCTTCCTGCTGGCAACACTCCAATCAAGTCAATCCCCCACACAGCGAAGGGCCACAAACTGGTCATGCTCACTAGCTCATTTGGTGGCTGTCTGGGGTAGTTTGCATTCCTCTGGCACTTGTCACACCTTTTCATGAAATCACTCGCATCCTTTTCCATGGTAGGCCAATAGTATCCCTGGAGGATGGCCTTTTTTGCCGTGGACTGCCCCCCAGCATGATTTCCACATTCCCCCTCATGAATCTCTTGTAAAAATTTTAAAGCCTCTCCCTTATTTACGCACCATAGGAGTGGGGTAGAGAAGCCTCTCTTATATAAGACCCCGTCTACTAGGGTGTATTGGGTGGCTTTGTAAGTCAGCCTGCGGGCATCTTTTTTGTCCAAAGGCAAGACCCCATCAGTTAAGTACTTCGCAATGGGTGCAAACCATGACTCCCCCGGGCTATTGACCATATGGATCATTTCTTCGGCTATGCTCGACTTGGAGAGGTATTCGACTAGGATGGACTCAAGCATGTCTTCGTCTCGAGTAGAGGCGAGTTTTGCGAGTGCATTAGCGTTTGTGTTTTTCTCCCTTGGGATCTGTTCTATGGTGCATTTTTTGAACTAATTCAAATACCCCTTCACCTTGGCGAGATATGCAGCCATTTTTGGGCCTCTAGCTTGATATTCACCTTTCACCTGGAACACCACGAGTTGTGAGTCGCTAAAGACATGCAAATGGGTTACTTTTAACTCCTTAGCTAGTCGCAAGCCAGCCAAAAGTGCCTCGTACTCTGCTTCATTGTTGGAAGCTTCGAATCTAAATCTTAAGGCGCAATACATCTTGTGCCCCTCAAGTCTCGTCATTACTATGCCAGCGCCGGCTCCTCTTTCGTTAGATGCCCCATCTACATGGAGGCTCCATTCTTCAGGGTGCTTTTCCTCTTCATGCGCCAGTTCATTTTCTTCTATTTCTCCCTCCTCCTGGGGTCGGTGTGCAAACTCTACTATAAAGTCTGCAAGTACCTGCCCGTTGATTGAGGTCCTTGGGGTGTAAGTGATGTCAAATTGACTCAATTTAATCGACCATTTTAACAATCTTCATGAAGTTTCCGGCTTGTGTAAGACTTGACGTAAAGGGGTATTGGTGAGCACCTCGATGGCATGAGCATGAAAATAGGGTCTCAGCTTTCTAGAAGCCACTATCAAGGCATATGCTAACTTCTCTATTTCTGGGTATCGGGCTTCTGCGTCTACCAACCATTTGCTCACATAGTACACAAGCTACTGATGCTTCTTTTCTCCTTTGACCAAGGCGACACTTATAACATGCTCTGATACAGCTAGATACAAATACAACTTTTCCCCTTTTTCTGGCTTGGCCAAAAGGGGTGGTTTTCCAAGGTGTTCCTTTAGCTTGGTGAAGGCTTCTTGGCACTCATCATCCCAAGCGAACTTTTTGCTCCCTTTTAAGATGTTGAAGAAAGGGAGGCATTTGTTAGTGGACCTGGAGATGAACCTATTGAGGGCTGCTACTCTCCCTGTTAAGCACTACACCTCCTTCTTGCTTTGTGGTGGGCTCATTTCCAGAAATGCCTTGATTTTCTCAGGTTTAGCCTCGATACCTCGGGAATTCACCATAAAACCTAGGAATTTTCCTGATGAAATTCCGAAAGTGCACTTGAGCGGGTTTAGCTTCATTCTGAACTTTCGGAGGGTGTCGAACATCTCCATGAGATCGTTTGTGAGCTCTTCTACCTTCTTTGTCTTTACCAACATATCGTCCACGTATACTTCCATATTCCTTCCTATTTGATTTGCAAACATTCTGTTCACCACCCTTTGATAAGTAGCACCAGCGTTCTTTAAACCAAAAGGCATCACTTTGTAGTAATAAAACCCATTGTCTGTTATGAACGAAGTGTGCTCTTCATCGGCCGAGTTCATGGGTATTTGGTTGTACCCAGAATATGCATCCATGGAGCTAAGTAGCTCATGCCCCGCTGTGGCGTCTACTAACTGATCTATCCTAGGAAGAGGGAAGCTGTCCTTAGGGCAGGCCTTATTGGGGTTAGTAAAGTCCACACAAGTCCTGCACTTTCCGTTGGGCTTTGGGACTAACACTGGGTTTGATACCCATAGTGGGTAGAATGCCTCTCAGATAAACCCATTTGCCTTCAACTTATCAACCTCCTCTTTTAGGGTTGCGTATCTCTCTGGGTCCAGCGCTCTCCTTTTCTGCCTCACAGGCCTTACTTTTGGGTCGATGTTCAAGTGGTGGCACATGACCGCTGGGTCTATCCCTACCATGTCCTTGTGACTTCAGGTGAATACGTCGAGGTTGGCTTTCAAGAATTCTACCAGCTTTTCCTTCACGTCACCCATAAGGTTTTTTCCTACCTTCAACTTTCTCAACGACTCATTCATGACCGTGACTTCTTCCAACTCTTCTACCGGTTCGGCTCTAGGTTCCTCCGCGACTCGCGGGTCCAACTCATGTGGGTTTGCACCTTCATGCACAACCATTGCCATAGACACCGAAGGCTTCGTGGCCGTGCGGAGGGATGCGTTATAGCATTCCCTCACTTCCTTCTATTGGGGTTTTATGCCCTAATTAAAACCCAAATTCTTTGTAATCTCATTTTATTATCAATAAAAGAATAGAAATCATTTTTTCACTTAGTTAATCACTTTGCTCACATGTTTTATTTTCATGATTATTTGTTTAATATAAACTTCTTTTAAATCCCGAGCATTTAGCTAATCTTATTTATAGTGACGTAATCACAGTGGAATATAAATATGATTATATGTTCAAAATAAGTTAGTCCTAAGATTAGTCAGTGCACCGGATTTACATTGACTTGCCAATATACGATATGATCTACTTACACATTACAGTGTTATGTTCTTTCCAGAACATTAGCAAAGTAGATAAGATCGGATGTATTTGTTACATCGATCAAGACCGATATTGACAGTTGATAAGATAAGTAAACATACCGTTATTATCTATTCTAGTCATATCATATAGTTGATCATAGGTCAATTCAATCTCAATTCTAAGTGGTTAGTATTCTAACTGATTGTATTATTTGAGTTCTTTGACTTGTTCGTTACCAGCTTACCCTACGGACTAGCCCATACTTACATCTTGGGAACTCGGTAGTATAATTGAGTGGGAGTGTTAATCATAGATATGAACATCTATAGCTTCTGATGAAGAAGCGAAACGATGGTTTCCTTTTAGTTTGGTTCAAGGTGTTAAATGATAGAGATCTCATTTCAGTAATTAAATTAGTTTACTGAAATATCATTTACAAGGAACTAAGTGTTTTAAGGATAAAATATAATGAGGGGTAAAACGGTATTTTAGTCCTATCTCATTGTAGACCGTCTATAGAGGATTGAGTGACAATTATGGTTGTAACAATGGATAATTAATAGCGCATCTATATTTGTTATAGAGCGTTCTATGAATTCAAGAGTGCAATTCCGAGTCTATAGTGGAGTCACGAGGAATTAATAAGTTAGTAAATTTATTTGTTAGATTTATGATAACTTATTGGAGCTTGATTTCATAGGCCCATGGTCCCCATTGTACCTTAGATAAAATCATCTAGATAGTCTCAATTAATTGATTTAATCATCAATTAGAATTATCAAAGTTGACCAGGTCAATTTTGGATAGTTTCACAGAGTTGTGTAATTTTGAGAAGAGAAGAGAAATTATAGCAGATTTATTAATTAAGATAAATTGGTATCTAAATTAATAAATAAATTTAAATCAAGGTTCAAATTATAAATAATTAATTTGATAAAGGATTTAAATAATTATTTAATTAATTAAATCAATAGAAAATAATACATGCCTTGATTTTAAGTGAAATAGACTTATAATCAAATGGGAAATTTCACGGGCCTATAGCCCATGATAATTTCGACCTAGGGCTTCAAAATGGCTATTATTTTATTGATTTTTTAATTAAATTAAATGGCCTAATGGAGTCTATAAAATGAGTGCTTAGAGAGAAGTCAAAACATAAGTCACAAGTCAGATTTTCTGATAGTTTTAGATTCTCTCTAAACACAAGTCATTTTCTAAGCCTCTTTGTTATTTTCTCTTCTTCTCTCTATATCTATTTCATGTGTTGAGAATTTCCCACACTAGTCTAGGTGGTTCTAAGGATACATTGGAAGATTGTGAAGAAAATAGAAGATCGATTCAGTTTCTTGATAATACTCTGCGACGGAGAGGATACAAGAGTTAGAGAAACTGAAGGAATGACTCTTTAATTCTGCTGCGTATACTGTAAGTATTCTATTCTTTGTTTCTCTTTGAATTCAATTTTATAAACATATTTTAGGCTATCTCGTATTAATTTGTTTAATATTAGATATACATGAAAATAAATAAAGATCTTGTATAAGCTAATCTAACAATCACTGATGCAGCCACTGATGTGGAGCATAAAAAAATTGGTTTTGTTGCAGTTGCCAGGAATGATCAAGGCATAGTAGTTGCTGGTTTCTCCAGTCCTAATGAAGTAAATTTTAGACATTATTACAGGCTCTTAAAAGATGTCATTTGGTGTCCTTTCCAATTTCTATTGTTGAGACTGATTCAAAAATGGTTGTGGATAGAGTTATGTTGTAACGCCCTGGTTACCCCAGAACAGTTACGGTGAACCGGAAATTTGACCTGCTACCCGAGTCCTTTGGTTAAAAACGTGTTCTAAGTGTCATTAACAGGCTAAGGTGGAAAATCAATAAAAAGGAAATGATATATTTTATTGAATACATAAAACTGTTCATGGGCCCACAAGAACATTTACAACTCAAAAAGGTCATTACTGTTTCAAAATATCAAACCCGCCGACCTAAGCGGCAAAAATAGGGTAAACCTCCTAGTTCCTCTGAGAACTCCTTGGCCGTGGTGGTCAAGCGGCTGCATATGTACACATCACCACCTAAGCTCTCCACTCAAGGCTGGGTGAGCTTTTCTTTCCCTTTACCTGCACCACATAGCACCCATGAGTCAAGGCCCAGCAAGAAAACACAATAAAGCATGATATAATATCAACAATGACCGTAATAATCATTCAGGACCATCAGTCCAAACAAATAGGTGACAGTCGCAAAAGTCACTAAAATGGGTCCAGCTCCCTTTAGCCTTGTGACGATAGGGTCACCTGGGCTTTATAGATAAGTGAACCTTTATTAGTTTGAACAGGATAGGTGCATGGTGACTAGTCACCAACATAACCCTCCTCATGATCTTAAAGTCATAACCCTGGAACAGCGCTCCTTAGCCATGTGACAAACAGTCACCGGGGCCATAAGCTCTGGCTCTAGTAACTAGTCTTAGACTAGACAAGCACTTATAAGTTCATCGACCTTAGGGCCAGTCCAGCGTTAATGCCTTAGAGCCATTCAACGCTGATATCGATTAGATCTAATCTTCATTTGGCTCGACGTTCATGATGCTATGCCATTTCTGACTCTTAGGTCAGTGTCCCTGACTAGTCAGTACATATACAAGTATACAACATTAGCTAGCATTTAATAGGCAATCCATGTCCACATTTATCAATCAACATGCCTCAATACAATCGCGCATGTCACATATACACAAGGTGCAGTTTTCTTACCTCGGGTTCGAGCGAGAAATAATATAAGAACGACCCTTGAGAACGATCAACCTTTAGATTCCTTAGCGGTTACCTAATCATAACCAATTAGAAACCATCAATAAAGTAAATCAATGAATGGTTCACAATCTAACCACACTCCCGGGATCAATCCCTCACTCTCAAGACTCTCAAACTACTCAAAAGGGGCAAAGGAACCAACCCCCAAGCCTTAAAAACCATCCCGGGTCCTAAAAAAAACACACCCTGAAACTGACCTAGCGCCTAGGCGCTGCCAACCAGCACTGGGGCGCTGCCCCAGAAACAGAGAGGGCTACTCTCTTCCCTGCATAGCGCTGGGGCGCCAGCTTCAGACCAGTAGCTACACTGATTTTCCCTCCTTGCGATTCCCCTTGAAACCAACCTTCCAAACCAATCCCAAACCTTACCAAAACATCCAATTCAACCCCTAAATCTCATCTACATCACCCCCTCACCAAAACCCAATCAAACATACACAAAAACTCCCCTTGATTCCAACTTTCCACATCAAAATCTATAGGCTGAAAACTAAAAGAAAAACAGAGTAACACCTTAAATTCATGGATAAATCCTTACCTCCAGCTGGTTTTGAATCCTCCTTAGTAGATGAACTAAGTCTATAACCTCCAAGCTTTGATTTCGTAGCTTGCTACTTCAATTTGGGACCAAAATCTTCAAAGGGAGATAGGGAGAAGATGATGTACGGGAAGGAGAAGCTTGCTCTGTTTTTGTTCTATATGCTTCTACAGCCAACTTAAAACATATATAACCCAAGCCAAATGAACTTAATGCCCCTAGGTCATTTAAAGCTTCTAAAGTCTCCTCAAGGGTAAAATCATCATCTTTCACCTATTTCGTTAATCATAATTAACACTCTCCAACTCCCGCTATTCTCAAAATTCCCAAACACCAATAATTCATATCCCGTTACCATTTTACTCTCAGCAACGTTCTAATCATTTAATCATCCCGAGACTCAACCCAAGCCTCGAACTTAATCCCGTTATGACTAAACCGCTACTTAATATTCAAAGATCGTCTCATGCCGAATAGCTCGAACAAATCCATATTATAATGTGGCCTCAACAATATATCATCGACATGCATACAAATATACAATTACGCCCTCAACGGGCCAAATTACCAACATACCCCTGTCATGAAATGTGGACCCACATGCATGCATTTAACATCATATCATAATATAATTCACATAGACATGCATATATTCGATTAATGGCACCTACTAATCCCGCCATTAAACCATATCGGAGAATTCGGGGCATTACATATGTCATCTACCTTGGCTCTTTCTCATTTTTTAGATATAGTTAGGGATATCAAAAACTCATTATCTTTCTTCCCTTCAATTGTTCTTTCTTATGTACCAAGACAAGCTAATGTATTAGCTTATAAATTAGCAAGAAAAGCTTTAGTGTTAGATAGTGAGTTGGTTTGGAATGGGTGCATTCCTTCCATACTTAATATTGTGTAACTTGGTACTCCTTTGCTTGTCAATAGAAGTTACACAATTCTCAGAAAAAAGAGAGGCTATTATCTTCTTAGAAATATAAATATGTGAAGTTAAGAAAACCTTTATAATATTCTCATAAATATAAGGGTGTGTTTGGTTACAAACTAAAAATGGAATGGTAATGGTAATGATAATATGAATGTAATAGAAGAGAATTTGATTTTTTGTTTGATAGAGATTTTGGAATTAGTAATGGAATGGAATAGAATAGAATAAAATTTATATTATTTGACCAAAATACCCTTACTCTATTCTTATAAATATATATTTTTTAAATTACCCTTATATAAATATATTTTTTCACAAAAAAATATATTTTAATTTTAGAAAATAAATATTTTTTTTTATAAAAAAACTAATAATACAGCATAGGCAGTTTAGTCTTCATATTGCATGTTATAGTAAAATTAATACATAATTTTTTTTGGAAAAATTATGGTAATTATTCTTAAAAAATATTACAGTATTTATAGATTTTCTTTTAGAGAAAAACATATATGTATAAACTTTTGTCTAATTCAGTTTTTTTTTATTCTTTATTTATAAACATATATGTTATTTTTGAAAAAAGAAAATGTTATGAAAAAAGAGCCATATGATAATAACATTGGAAAATAATAATTTTTCCACCTAATATTTTATCGAATGACAATTTCTATAATTGTGTGAATTGGTAATCCGTTGGATAGTCAATTCAGGAGGAAAAAATGAAATCAAACAATAGAAAATGAAACAATTTCATTCAATTCCAAAGGTTTCAATGGTAACCTAAGATTATCTTCATTTGGGTGGTTAACAAAAAATCTATTATCCTTCTTATAAAATGTAATTTTAAATAGAATAAATATTTTTATTTTTCTAAACTCTTTCCATATTTTTAAAATTAAAATTCTTCTTTCATGCTATGTAGATGTATAATTTATAAATAATGATTTTTTTTCTTTTCAATTTCAGCTTACAGTAGTATTCCAATTAATTTTAAGACGATTTAATTGAAAAGTCTATCCTTCAACATATTTATTTCATTCTTTTCATAAGAACTTTGTGTTGCACTTCTATTTTTCATTTTGCATGTGGGTTTACTTTTATTATTATTAATAATATGTATATTACAGTGATTTTCTTTTTGTGAAATTGGATCTTATTTATTTGCATATGTATGAATATCGATCAATGCGTAAACATGTCACTGTATCTTTCATAAAAGAAACTAAGAATTATGTTAATTATATATATATATATATGTCTATTGGATCGAATTCATTGACATTGATCAATGTGTTCATTAATTTTGATAGGATGTTTAACGGATTTTTCCCATTTTAGTATTTCAATGTTTGTCAGAATTCTTATTATTAAGTTAAAATAGTATTAGCAACAACTTTTACTAACCTTAGTCAACCTTTTATTTTTAAAAATATATATTGAAGTATTTTTATTTTATGAAGGTATTTTTTTGTAGTTGCCATACTATTTTTTGTAAATTTTAAAATAGTTTACTGCATCGAAAATATAGTTATTGATATTCCAGTTTATTAAGTATGTTCAAAAAAATACAAACATGTTTCAACACAGTAAAATATTCTAAATTTTCGAAAATTTGTAAAAAATATATTGTAACTACAATGAACACCGCCGAAAAAAATATATACTTTGACATATATTTTTAAGAGAGAAAGTTGATTAAGAGATTAAAATATGACATTTCTCATTGAGTTAATGCCTTGTATATAGAGTGAAAATATTGCAAGTTACTTTTGACATAACATTGAGTAATTAGTGGATTTGCCCACACTTCCTAATATAACAAATTATTATTTTTCTCAACACCACCTCACACGGTATACTGTTATTGGTGTAATATAAAATATATTTCTACATATTTTAATTTAAAATATAATATGTGACTCGATACTAAATTGCACCATTCAATATAATAATACTACTGAAAATTTTATTTTTGTAATTATTTTTTAAAAGAAAAATTCTATCTTAACTGGAATATGTGGGTTTCTTACATTTCTAGAAGAATAGTGAAAAAAAATATTGCAAGTCTGAAATGAATTAATTGAATTTTGGTTATGCAAGTAGCTGAAACATCTTTATTAACTAACTACTCTTCTATTCAACTCATGAATCACACTGACAATTCTTTTTTTTTTCTTTCAATTTTTTATTATGCAACACCGCAGAAGAAACGACACTATAATACCATTATACCACACTTGCACATATGTATAGAGAGAGGACTGTTTACACTGATGCAACATGACATCTTTGACCAGCTCAGCTCCTGTTTGATTTGGTCTTAGCCTATGTTCGGTAAAGGTGAAAAGAGAGATGAGGTCTGGTTTGGACTTGAATTTTACGAGAAAAGAAAATGTTCGGTAAAGGTGAAAAGATTTTATTTTGTGGTGTTTGGATTGAGTCAATAAATTATCAATTGTTTTTCTAAAATAATTTAAATTTAATTGTATTATATTTTTTTAAAATTTACAACAATTATAAATATATTAAAAAAGAAAATATAAAAAAAAAGTTTCTTATTAAATTTATGGAAAATATTTTCCTCTATTTTTTTTCAATCTATTTTCGCTCATAAAATTTTTTCTTCCTAAAATCCAAGATCCAAACAAAATCGAAAGAAAAATTGGGAAGAAAAGAAAAAAAAAAATTTGGTAATTGGTACAAGAGAAAATAGAATTGTAAAGAAAAGAGAGTGAAAAGAAATAATTTGGAGAGAATAAATTTTTTAAAAAATATTCTTACTATTTTAATTTTAAAATTATAATTTTTTAGTATAAAAGTAATTATAAAATAATCTAATTTTTCTTTTTTCTACCAAATAATTTGAGGTCCATTTTAAATATATATATATATTTTTCTCAAGGCCTACACTTGAGTTTAATTAGCACTATTCTGCATACATTATTCATAGTTTGTCAATTTAATCCTTAATAAAATATTATTTTTACAATAAGATTTTAGCGTTAAATGAAAGAATAACAATTAGATCCAATTGCTTAACATCCTTCTAAATTATTTTTCACATATCAACAAATAAAAGGAAAATTGTATTATTTTTTTTTTTTTAGAAACAAACAACTTTATTGCTGAGGCTAAATCAGCCAACAACTCTTTAGGAACATTAGTCCCTCTAAGCACCAGACCTGAGTTAGAACAAAATGCATATTTTTAAGAGAAAGATGAGAAATAATCATTTTACATTCTTTAATGATCAAACCAAAAGGAGACAAAAACTCAGCTTTACTATGAATGGCTTGAACCACACTTTGGCAGTCCAACTCTATGTCCACGCCGACCAAATGATGATCTTTTACCCAGCTTAGAGCTTCCTTCAGCCCTAAAGCTTCAGCTACATGAGCTTGTATTGCACCTTTAAAACACTGCATATGGGCTTCCAACATATAACCTTGGTGATTCCTAGCCAGCCAACCTATACCAAAAGAAGAATCAACACCAAACAGTGCAGCATCCACATTAATCTTGATCTTTCCTTCAGCAAGTCCATGGAGCTCTAACAATCCTCTTTCCATCAAGGTAAATTGCCATTGTCTTCCCCTGATTTTGAGATGCTAACCAGTGATAGAGATACGAAGTGGCAGATCTAATAACTAAGGCCACTGTCTAGCGATTCCCTTTCCAAACTGACTCGTTTCTTGCTTTCCAAATCATCCAACAAATTATCCCAATTAAACAAGATTTCTCGCCCACACCTTGGGAAATAAGCTACAAAAAACCACTCTCCAATCTCTATATCTGCTTTAATATGGAAATTAAATTCTGCCTGAAACCAACAGGCTATAGCAAACGAGCAATCCAGCAGTAAGTGAGTCACAGACTCCTCGGTAGTAGCACACACAGGTCAGAGGGTATCAATATCCACATACCTTTGGAACAAAGAGACATTTGTTGGCAAGCAGCCAGTTGCTATTCTCCAAAGGAAATTCTTAACTTTTGAGGGAATTTTCAAATTCTAAAGGTTGTGCCGAAAACCAGAGTTAGGACCAGAAATCCAGTTCCCAGTTTGAGCTTGAAGGAGACGATAAGCACTACGAACTAAGTACAAACCTGAGATCTCGGGGCTCCATTACCAGTGGTCTTCGCTATCATAAGAGCTAAGAGGAATACTGAGAATAAGGTCTTGATCTCTATCCTCAAACAAATCACCCAAGACATCAATATCCCACACTTGATGACCATTTTGTATTAGACTACTCACTATTTTATTAATAACCCGGGATGACAAGAATGCACAAACGGATCAAGGTCATTTGGCAGCCAAGGTTGATCATGAATCTGAATATCCTTACCCGAACCTATGGTCCACTGGATGCCAGCTCGGACAACATGTTGAGCAGCCCAAATATTGCGCCACACAAAGTTAGGATTTCTACCCAAATTGGCTTCAAGGAAGGAACTATTGGGGTAGTATCAAGCTTTAAACAGCCTAGCCAGCAAAGAGTGCTTTTTAGAGAGTAATCGTTAGCCTTGTTTGCCCAGCAAAGCCAAATTAAAATCTCGAAGATGCTGAAAACCCAATCAACCACCTAATTTATGGATACAAAGCCTCTCCCAACTCATCCAAGTTATACCCCTACCACGGGAACCACCAGAGTGCCACAAAAACGTAGTCATGAGACACTCAATTTGATAACAAAGTGTTTGAGGGATTAAAAAGACACTCATGGCATAAGTAGGCAAAGATTGGGCGATAAACTTGACGAGAACTTCCTTCCCAGCACGAGATGATAACTTGTTGTCCCAGCCTTGGATTCTCTTTATAATCTGATCCCTTAGGAAGCCCAAAATAGCTCTTTTGTTTCGTCCAATTAGGTTGCAAGACCCAAATAAGTACTATGAAGATTAGCTTTGTTCATATCCAACAAAGTACAAACCGAATGATGAAGCTACGAACTAGCATTGGTACTAAAGAAGATAGAAGATTTCTCCACATTAACTTTTTGACCAGAGGCTTGCTCAAAAATCTTCAAGATCTCTTTCACTTTAATTTACGACCTCATCC
Organism: Humulus lupulus; assembly: GCF_963169125.1. NCBI lineage: Eukaryota > Viridiplantae > Streptophyta > Magnoliopsida > Rosales > Cannabaceae > Humulus > Humulus lupulus. The sequence continues at coordinate 130,339,143 of NC_084793.1, forward strand.
AGATTAGCTTTGAAATAAAGATAGCTATCACCCACAAAGAACATATGAGTAATCATAGTGGCTTGGCGAGCAACACGACAACTATGAATACCACCTTGGTCAGCATGTCAGTGTAAAAGAGCGGAGATACCTCCGCACAAATAATAAATAGATAAGGGGACAACGAATCCCCTTGGCGAAGACCCCGTTTAGGCACAATCAAGCTAATCACTCTCCCTCCATGGACCACTTTATAAGAAATCGAGGAAACACATTGAATGATCAGCTTCACCCACCGAGTAGCAAAACCCAATTTGAGAAGCATAGCTTTCAAGAAAGACCACTCCACACGGTCGTATGCTTTGCTCATATCAAGCTTGAGAGCCAAATAACTCTTTTTCCCACGGGACTTCCTTTTAAGATAGTGAAGAATTTCAAAGAAAATCAAAATATTGTCAGTGATCAAGCTCCCCCAAAATGAATGCACTTTGAGCTTCAGAAATGATAAAATCCAGAATCATCTTCAACTGATTAACGAGCACCTTGGAAATGACTTTATAAGTCACATTACAAAGAGAAATAGGTCGAAGATCCCCCATGCAAATAGGACTACGCTTCTTGGGAATGAGCACAATGTTAGCTCATTAGCTCTAGCAGGAAACTCTCCATGGTCAAAAAAGTGTCTCGTGCCAGCTATAATATTTGGGCCAGTTATCCTCCAAAAGGATTGATAAAAGGTAGGGATCATACCATCAGGACCAGGCACTTTATCGGGATGCATTTAGAAGAGGGCCAACTGAATTTCATCAGTTAAAGGGCAAAGCAACTCCTTGTTTTGATCATCAGTAATAACCTTAGTAACTCACTTTGTAACCCCAGCAAAAGAAGGAATAGAAGCTATGAACAACTCAGAAAATAATCAAAAATCAAACCATCCAAGACATGGTCCCAGTCTATCAAATCTCTGTCATCATTCTGAAGCTTTTGAATAGAGTTGTGCTGGTGACAAGCTGAAGCCTTTGCATGAATGTACTTGTTATTTCGGTCACTCGCTTGAAGCCATGGTTGTTTAGAGCGTTGGCGCCAACAAATTTCCTTCTGTTGGAGAACTTCAAAAAGAGCTTACTCTGCTACCTTATACCGCCTGATAATCTCCTCATCTCTACATCTCTTCAAGCGGTGAACATCCTCTTTACACTTCTTAATATGACCTTTGAAATTACCTATAATATTCTTAGTCCAAACTCCAAACTTCTACTTATAGTACTCAAATTTAGCTTCCATATCAAGAGACTTACAATCAGTCCAACTTTGGTGCACAATGTGAGAGCAAAACGACTCACGAAGCCAAGCATTTTCAAAACGAAAAGGGCGATGAAGGTGAGCAATAGTGGTATGAATCGGGTCTAAGAATATGGGACAATGGTCTGAGGAAATGACCTCCAAGTTGTAAAGATGAGTCGTATGAAAGACATAAAGCCAATCCTTCGAAACAATGACTCTATCCAGCCGAACTTCGACCCGATTAGGAGTGCCGCTGCCCCTCTCCCAAGTAAAAGGATAACCCCTTAGCTCCAGGTCCACCAAATTGCAGTAAAAAATAGTACTTTGAAAACCCTCAATAAACCAAAGAGGGTAAGGATTGCCACCTTGCTCATCATCCTGAGAGCTCACATTGTTAAAGTCACCAATAAGGCACCAAGGTAAATCAGATAAAGGGAGAAGAGTTTGGATTGAGCTCCAAGTTTTCCATCGCAAAGAACGATTAGCCTCACCATAGACTCCCGTCAACCGCCACAGAACCATATTCTCCACAGAAGTGATCAAGTCTATATGATGGTTTGAGAATCCTAATATGGTAGCTTCCTCTTGCTTTCGCCAACGCATGGCTAAGCCCCGTTTCCTACTGTTAAACCATAATTACACTATAATTAATTACCAATTTTTATTAATGTTAGTTGTGGTCCCTTTGATGTGTGACACGTTATCCATTCCTCTGTTAGTGAATCCAATGGCTCAAATGAGCACTGATGTAATATATATATTCTCCTCTGTACCTTTATTAAATTCAAGGAATGAAATACAATTTACAACTTTCCTTCTTCATCTTCTATCTTGGTATCAGCGCCACGAACGGCGTCGTGAATGGCGTCGCCTGGCAACTCCTCCGTCACTCCCATAGGTGGTCCTGGTGATTCCACTCCGGCAGAAACAAACACAGCTCTTGGGTCCTCTGATAATGGCTCCCTTCCCAATCTCCCTCTTCCGAACTTCCCTTCCGTTAGTCAGCCATTGGCAGTCAAGCTTGATGACCACAACTTCATGATTTGGAAGAATCAGCTCCTAAACATCATTATCGCAAATGGGTTAGAAGATTTTGTCGATGGTTCCCGTCCGTGCCCTCTCAAATACTCCGATGCTCACTCTACCTAACTCAATCCTGAATATATTACTTGGTAGAGGTATAATCGTTTACTTATGAGTTGGATCTATGCATCTATTAATGAATCTATGCTTGGACAAATTGTTGGGTACTCTACTGCTTATGAAATCTGGCAGGCTCTAGCACAAATGTTTGCTGCCTCGTCTTTTGCTCGGTTGTCTGATCTGTGTACTCAACTTCAGAATACACGGAAAGATGGTCTGAGTGCTCTTGCTTATATTAACAAATTTCTTTCTCTTTGCAACACTCTCGCTGCTGCTGGTGATCCGGTCAATTACAGAGATCAGTTAATTTACTTGTTCAATGGGCTCGGAAGGGAGTATAATGCCTTTGTTTCACCCATTCAAGCTCGCCCTGAAAAACCCCCAATCGAAGAGGTTTTTAGTCTACTTCTTGCTTACGATGCTCGTTTAGATCGTCAAAGTGCAGCTGATACTTTGAGCTCCCTTCAAGCGAATGTTGCCAACCTTCATCCTCCTTGTTCGCCTCACCAAAACCCCACACAACCCTATCGTCCATCCTTCCCATCCCAATTTCCTCACAAACAGCCTTCTCGTCCTTCTTTTACCACTTCCCCATCTACCCTTCGCCCACAACCTCGTCCACATTGCCAAATCTGCCAAAAACCCGGCCATACCGCTAATATCTGTTACCCCCGTTCTAATCTTTCGTATCAACCTTCCCCTCCTCCCTCTCGTCCATTTCATGCTTATTTCACCCAGCCGCCCCAGTCTCCTCTTTTACCTACCCCCCCCATGCCTCCCGTTGCTACTCCTCATACTATTGCTGATCCTAACTGGTATCTCGATTCAGGGGCTTCACATCATTTCACACCTGATTTAAACATGCTTGAGGCTGCTCAACCGTACCCTGGTAATGATCAAATCGCTGTTGGTAATGGTAAGTGTGTTTCTATTTCTCATGTGGGTACTACTTCTCTCGCTGCCTCTCCCATTCCCCTTAAGCTTACTCGTGTTTTTCATTCTCCTCGCATTTCCAAAAATTTGTTAAGTGTATCTCGTCTCTGTCATGACAATCAAGCATTTGTTGAATTGTATCCCTCTTATTTTTTGGTTAAGCATTAGGATCACAAGCAGGTCCTCCTTCGCGAAATTCTTGATCAAGGGATTTACCGTGTCTGCTCTCCTCTTTCAGCCAGTGCCTCCTCTCCTTTCCAACTTTGTTATGCTTCTACTCATGATCTTGCGCTCTGGTATTCCCGCTTAGGCCATCCCTCACATGATATTGTTAATTCTGTTTTATCAATTTGTAATCTGTCTGTTTCCAAGAAATACTCTGTTTCAGTTTGTCGCTCATGTCAATTAGCTAAGTTGCATAGACTTCCCTTGTCTAACTCTGTATCCAAGGCTTCTCTGCCTTTTGAATTAATACACACTGACGTTTGGGGTCCCTCCCCTTCTTTGGCTATTATTGGAGACCATTATTTTTTATTATTTGTTGATGATTATTCCCGTTTTACATGGTTTTACTCACTCAAATCCAAAGATGAAGTATTCAACAAATTCATCCTTTTTCAAAAAATGGTTACCACTCAATTTAATTATACTATTAAACGTATTCGTTCTGATTGGGGCGATGAATACCGCTCTTCTCCAAACTTGGAATTCTTCATGAATTGTCTTGTCCTCATACTTCCCAACAGAATGGGCGTGTTGAGCGCAAACATCGGCATGTGTTCGAAATTGGGTTGGCTCTCCTTGCTCACGCATCCATGCCTCTCACGTTCTGGCCTTATGCTTTCTCCACAGCCACTTATCTTATCAATCGCCTACCCACCCGAGTCTTGAACCTTTCTTCTCCCTATGCTGTCCTCTACAATAAACTTCCTTCCTACTCTCATTTTCGTGTATTCGGCTCTGAATGTTACCCTTTTCGTCATCCATATAATGCCCATAAACTTGACTTTCGTTCTCATCCTTGTGTCTTTCTTGGCTACAGCAGCCAACACAAAGGCTATCTCTGCCTACGTCGTGACACTAGTCGCCTCTACATTACGCGCCATGTTGTCTTCAATGAGTCCACCTTCCCTTTTCAGTGTACTATTCCCCGCTCTATCCCTCCTGTCTCTCTTCCGTCTATTTCTTCCCTACCTTTTCCCCCTCCGACTGCCCCTCTTTCTCCTTCTTTGAGTTCCTCTCTCCCTCGTCCTGATATTTCTACTCCTTTGTCCTCTCCTTCTCCCCTCATTGTTCCCCCTTTGCCTTCCTCCTCTGCTTCTTCTTCCTTATCTCCTCCCACCGAACATTTAGTTCCTAATCCTCCCCGTCCACATGGAAATAGAAATATACCTATTAATGATCATTCCATGGTAACTAGAGAAAAATCTGGTGTGTTTAAACCTCGTGTGTTTTTTAGTGTTGCTGTAGGTATTCCCGTGGAACCATCATGCTATACTGAAGCCTCAAAATGCGCTCAATGGCGTGCTGCTATGGCCACTGAATTTATGGCCCTGAAATCGCAAGGCACCTGGACTCTTGTCCCTTGTCCTATTGGCTCTAAGGTCATTGGTTGCAAATGGGTTTATCGGATTAAACTCAATTCTGTTAGTTCTGTGGATCATTTCAAAGCCCGCCTTGTGGAAAAGGGTTATCACCAAACTGCTGGAGTTGATTTTCATGAGACTTTTTCTCCTGTTATAAAGCCTGCTACTATTAGACTACTTCTCTGCATCGCTATTTCCTCTCACTGGGCTATTACTCAGCTTGATGTCCAAAACGCTTTCTTACATGGCGATCTCACTGAAGAAGTGTTTATGTCCCAACCTCAAGGTTTTATTGACCCTTCCCAACCTGATTATGTGTGTCGATTGGCAAAGTCATTATACGGGTTAAAACAGTCGCCACGGGCTTGGTTCTTAAAACTTAGCAAATCATTACTATCTTGGGGTTTTGTTGCTTCCAAAGCTGATGGCTCTCTTTTTATACATCGCTCTGCTATTGCCACTTTGTTTCTCCTCGTATACGTTGACGACATTATTCTCACAGGTTCTTGTTCATCTGCCATTGCCGAGCTAATGACTTACCTTCGTTCTCAATTTGCTATCAAAGAGCTTGGTCCGCTCCATTTTTTTCTGGGCATTGAAGTTCATCGCTCTCCAGCTGGTCTTCATTTGAATCAGGCCAAATATATCCGGGATTTACTCTCTAAGACAGGTCTACTTGATTCCAATCCTTTATCTACTCCCATGGCTCTTGGTTTGCTGTCTCTTCATGATGGGGATCCTTTGCCCAACGCCACTGAGTATCACAGTATTATTGGCGCCTTACAATACTGCACTTTCACACGGCCTGATATTTCTTTCTCCGTCAACAAACTCTGCCAGTTTCTGCATGCACCGACTACTACTCATATGAAAGCTGCCAAGCGCGTTCTTCATTACCTCAAAGGCACCGGTCATCTTGGACTCTTGCTCCAGCCAAACAATGATCACACACTTTATTGCTATACCGATGCTGATTGGGCTTCCTGCCCTGATGATCGTCGAAGCACCAGTGCTTACTGTACTTTTCTTGGCCAGAATCTTATTTCATGGTCTTCCGCTAAACAGAAGGTTGTGTCCCGGTCTAGCACGGAATCAGAATATCGTGCTTTGGCTAATGGTGCTACTGAGATCTCTTGGTTAGAATCCTTATTGACTGAGTTGTCTCTGCCACTTTCTACTCCACCTATTTTGTACTGCGACAACATCAGCACCATTCATTTAGCTTCAAACCCTGTTCTTCATGCACGCACGAAACATGTCGAAATTGACTATCATTTTGTTCGTGAGTGTGTGTTGCATTGATCTCTTGCTGTGGTTCACACTCCATCTCAGTCTCAACTTGCCGACTGCCTCACCAAGCCACTTGTTACTTCTCAGTTTCAGGATTTTCGAACCAAACTCACTGTGCTGCCTCATCCCGTGAGTTTGAGGGGGGATGTTAAACCATAATTACACTATAATTAATTACCAGTTTTTATTAATGTTAGTTGTGGTCCCTTTGATGTGTGACACGTTATCCATTCCTCTGTTAGTGAATCCAATGGCTCAAATGAGCACTGATGTAATATATATATTCTCCTCTGTACCTTTATTAAATTCAAGGAATGAAATACAATTTACAACTTTCCTTCTTCATCTTCTATCTCCTACCAATCGAATCCACAGTAAATAAACCACCAAAGTAAAGCATACAATGAATATTTTCTAACTTATCCTTACCACGGGCTTTTGAGTTATATGACCGTCTACCAAGGTCATTTTTGCATTATAACCTCCTTTTGTTTCATTTTCTTATTATTACTATTTAAAAGATCAATTTACTAAACTGACCTTAAATAAGGTAAAACAAATATATCACCACTACACCCTTTACGACTCTGCCCTAAATCTCCAAATTTACAAATACTCAATTTCAAATACTCGACTGTCCAACCAAAAGCAACTCGACTGTCCAACCCAAGAAACTCCTCTCTTCTCAACTACTGCCCATTACTACTATCCATTACCACCGCAACTCTTAATTCCTACTGCAATAGCCTTCTTGTAAGATATATCTTTGATTTTATATTTTCTTTAAGTCATTACATTTTCTTATCAATATTAAATCCTATTATGTTTTCAAAAATTTGAATTTTATTACTCCAAAATATTTCCAAGAACATCATTGTACATGTACATTAGTCCCTAGTTCTATGACTGGTGCTTTATTTTGCTTCAAAATGTTAAGTATAGTATCCAAATGTGTCTTTCAAGTTAGTGGAGTTTGTTATTGAATTAGAGTAGTTTATGAAGTTTATTATTGAATTAGAATGTTTGAAAATAAGGTTATTGCTTAAGTAATGGGTACATATAATTTGTTATTTTTCATATCTAATATGCATTTCTATTTGTCACTTTGACTCTTAGAAATCTTATTGTCTATTCTTTCTTTCTTTTGACATTAATATTATATAAATAGCATGAAGATGATGATGTTGAAATACTAAAGTGAGCAATATTTTTTTCAAGACAAAAAGAAATGAAAGTAAAAAGGAAAAGAATATACTAAAAACAATTATAAGACTAAGATTAGCGTTGATGAAGGTTGAGAAAGAAAACAAATTTAATGAAAGTAAAATTATGAAAATTGATGGTGGAATGTTATGCATAATCATTCAATAAAGTGTCATGTAGTGAGGTATGTCTTATAAAATAATGGGTATCTTTTTATTTTAATTTATTTTACAGTAAGGTTGCTTGCATTGCTCATGTTATGATATTTTTTTGTGAGATTGCTAGATTACACTATAAGGCTAGTCCCCATACTTGTCAATATTGGGTTCATTGGATTAAAATGACACTGAATTCCGAGTACCCATTTCTTGTATTAAACTTTTGTATAATCTATTACACTTTGCTATAATATTTATTTTTTTATAAATTGTTTTTTAATAATCTTAATAATAATGCAAACCATATGTTTGTGAAAATGTCTCAATGAACTAACTTTATTAAATTAGATTGGGATTTTCAACTCATATACAATATGTGTTATTGCTTATGGTTTGATATTTGAAATGAATACTTACATTGCATTGGTTAATTGTACTACTTCATTATTATTATTTTTTGTTAAAAAAATCATATTGGATGTGTGATGTAAAGTGTACATTTCAGCTTAGTTTGATAATTGATATATTAACAACCTTGTTTTTATTGAAGATTTTAGTCACAGTACATATTCACTTTAAGTCAATTTTCTTAGAGCCATATATTTAAATAGATCTTATTATGATGTTCAAATAATGATATTTTTTTTATGTAAATTTGCTTTCTATTAGCATTTTTAGGCGGATTGATTGTCCAACCACCCAAGCTCAACTCTTATACACTTTATTTCCTAGATTCCATGGCACGAACGAAAGTACCAAGCATTAGAGATCCACAACAACCGATTCAACGACGGTTGATTATTCACGAATCTAGTCCGGAGTCGTCGTGCTCAAAATTGTTGGATGCTAGTGTCCCACCAACACCTCCCGCAGACACAACAACGACTCAATTAGATAATGAGATAAATGAAGTTAAATACATTTTTTCTATTCTTGTACTTTTTTTTAGAATAGATAATATATTTAATTGAAATCAATTGGCTATAAATTTAGAGCACTAAAGGCATGATTTGAAAAATATTGGTTTAAAATGTAGAACTCAACTAGAATGAGTAGAGCTCAAGTGGTTATGGTCGAGATTTTTAAAAACGCAATGAACTTTCAGTTTAGGGCTCGATTATCATGAGTTGAGATTTCCAAAGTCTAATTGATAGCATAGAGCTCGACCATACATAGTTGAGATTTCCAAAGTCTAATTAAAATTGTAGCATAAAGCCTGACAGGTGTGAGTAGAGCTCGACTGATGTGAGTAGAACTCGACCAAAGTGGAGATTTCCAAATTCTAATTGAAATTGTAGTATGGAGCTCGACTGGTGTGAGTCGAGCAACACCATACATAGTCAAGATAAACAAAGCCTAATTGAAATTGTACCATAGAGCTTGACTATTGTGAGTAGAGCTCAACTGGAGTGAGTAAAGCTCGGCTGATGTGAGTAGAGCTCGATCATGCATAGTAGAGATTTCCAAAGTCTAATTGAAGTTGTAGTATAGAGCTCGACTGGTGTGAGTAGAGCTCGACCATACATAGTTGAGATTTCCAGGCTTTAGTAGAGCTCTACCAAACATGGTCGAGATTTCCAAAATCTAAATGAAATTTTAGTGTAAAGCTCAACTAGAGTGAGTAGAGCTCGACTAACGTGTTTTTTACTCTATTGATTAAAAAGTTATATTTATCTTATATTTAATTACTAGGTATATATTGAAGAAGAGTCAGTGACATATTCTGAAGAACAATTAGAATCACATGTTGATGAACAATCAGAGTCTTCCTCTATGCCACGACAGAAAACACTTCCAGTAAGTTTTGTTTTGTAAAATATTTAAGTTTTTATGTTATTTAATATTGAGAAATATGATATTTAATTTATTGCAGATTGAAAAGATTCCTCGATTGAAGCCTATATTAGAGGAGAATGAATACTTTAAGTGCAAGATAAGTGTAAAAAGTCAGATAGATAAGGTCACAAAACTTATCAATGATGTACTAAAGAATGACCCGACCAACTTACAATTGTTCAAGGAATATCCGTTTGGCCACTTTCTTGATCTTTCTAAGAACTATGAACATTCAAGTCAAGTGATGTGGTTATTACTCATTCGGGAAGCAGACTATGATAGAGATTCAGAGATGTGGTTTGTTGTTAATGGGGTACCGATCCGATTCTCATTAATGGAGTATGCATTAATATCTGGGCTAAAATGCTCAGAATATCCAGAAGGTTGGGAAACTCAAGCTGAGTCAAATGCATTTAAAGATAGACACTTTTGTGGGAAAGAAATAGTTACCATTGACGACTTGAAGGCCAAATTTACACAAATGTCCAACCAAAACCAAAATAATAGAGTTCGAAGGAATGTAAATGTAAGTAACAAGGAAATATTAAAGATGGCATCTCTCTTGTTTGTCTCTGCGGCCTTAATGCACAAGAACAAAAGTTCTTCTAACATCGACTCATTATTATTGGGATTGGTTGATAATTTGGACATGTTCAACCAATACCCTTGGGGGACTCATTCTTATGAGTATGCATTAAAGCAACTTCGGAAGGGACTGAAAGGAAAAGCAAAATCAGTGCATGAGAAAGCAAAGACGATGTCGTCATTCACCTATTCAGGCTTTGTTCTTCCATTAGCGGTAAGAAAATTGCCCTAAGTAAAGTTGAAGAGCATCCATTATTTTCGAAATCCTTACAATTTTTCTTATTTGCATGTGTAGACATTAGTGTATGAATGTGTGTCGGCAGTGGCAAGAAAGTATGTAGAGCTTCGAGATGATATTGACGAATCAATGCCGAGAATTTGTCGATGGAGGACTACTTGGAAGCATAAGAGACCTCCCTCTTATAGTGATGTACTAGAAGCTCTAGGTGATTCCAAGGTTAGCATCTAATTTATTTTTTGTTATTTAGTCTTCCTTTTAATATACATATACATATATATATATTTATATTAATGTTTTTTGTATTCAGGATATAAAAAGTATCCTTTCACCTACTGAACGAGAGAAGATAATGCCACACATGCAAGGATTCATCCGTATCCCTGAACCAAAGTCAAATCGCATGATTGATATATTGACTGCTGTGTTAGATTTTGGAGGTACAATTAATTGGGCCGATGATACTGATGGGCATGCGACTTGTGACAATGTTGGTGTTACAATTGAAGGCCAAGCTACTGAAGTTGGTAACAGAAATCATGTCCAATCTATGAATGAAGCCACGAGAGATGACACTGATAGGCATGAGACTTGTGACAATGTTGGTGTTACAAATGAAGGCCACGCCACTGGTCAAGCTACATCAACTGGATATAGTTGAGCTCTACTCATGTCAGTCGAGTTCTATAGTAAACAAAATTACAATTTTGATAAATCTCGACCATGTACAGTCGAGCTCTACTCATATTAGTCGAGCCATTTTGTAAAGGTTCTAAAAATCTCAACCATGTACAGTCGAGCTCTACTCATATCAGTTGAGTCATTTTGTAAAGGTTCTAAAAATCTCAACCATGTACACTCGAGCTCTACTCATATCAGTCGAGCCATTTTGTAAAGGTTCTAAAAATCTCAACCATGTACAGTCGAGCTCTACTCATATCAGTCGAACCATTTTGTAAAGGTTCTAAAAATCTCAACCATGTACAGTCGAGCTCTACTCATATTAGTCAAGCCATTTTGTAAAGGTTCTAAAAATCTCAATCATGTACAGTCGAGCGCTACTCATATTAGTCAAGCCATTTTGTAAAGGTTCTAAAAATCTCAACCATGTACGGTCGAGCTATTTTCATGAATTTCCAAGACTAAATGTCACATTTATTAATTTCTTGTATAAAAATATTTGTATTTTTATAATTTTCCTAGACTAAATGTCACATTTATTAATTTCTTGTATAAAAATATTTGTATTTTCATAATTTTCCTAGACTAAATGTCACATTTATTAATATTCGATTATTCTTATTAAACATATTAACACGTCTCCTATTTATTATAGATAAAGTACCGCATCTAATAAATGCAATAATGTTAATGCCATTTTTTTTACTAATAAATAAAATTATCAATATACTTATAAAATTTCTTGTATAAAAATATTTGTATTTTCATGATTTTCCTAGACTAAATGTCACATTTATTAATTTCTTGTATAAAAATATTTGTATTTTCATAATTTTCCTAGACTAAATGTCACATTTATTAATATTCGATTATTCTTATTAAACATATTGACACGTCTCCTATTTATTATAGATAAAGTACCGCATCTAATAAATGCAATAATGCTAATGCCATTTTTTTTACTAATAAATAAAATTATCAATATACTTATAAAATTTCTTGTATAAAAATATTTGTATTTTCATAATTTTCCTAGACTAAATGTCACATTTATTAATTTCTTGTATAAAAATATTTGTATTTTCATAATTTTCCTAGACTAAATGTCACATTTATTAATATTCGATTATTCTTATTAAACATATTGACACGTCTCCTATTTATTATAGATAAAGTATCGCATCTAATAAATGCAATAATATTAATGCCATTTTTTTACTAATAAATAAAATTATCAATATACTTATAAAATTTCTTGTATAAAAATATTTGTATTTTCATGATTTTCCTAGACTAAATGTCATATTTATTAATTTCTTGTATAAAAATATTTGTATTTTCATAATTTTCCTAGACTAAATGTCACATTTATTAATATTCGATTATTCTTATTAAACATATTGACACGTCTCCTATTTATTATAGATAAAGTACCGCATCTAATAAATGCAATAATGTTAATGCCATTTTTTTTACTAATAAATAAAATTATCAATTGTTGACGCGGTTCTTCGCCAACAGGTAATTAAGAAAATAAGAGGAAGAGATTAGTGCTTAACAATGAACCGAAATAGATGAATGATCTCTTTATGGACTGATGACACAATTACGTTTTTTAGGTGGTTCAAAGGTTAAAATCCTTCTACTCCACCAGCCAATATTATTGCTATATGCCTGGTATTCTTTTACAGGGTATTTCCTTACACAATAGAATCCAACCCTTTGCAACTCCCAGGGTCTCCATATTTATAGGAGAGGGCACCTGAGAGTTGGTAAGGGGGGTCATCCCGTGACCTTCTTACCTATCATGTCACTTCTTTGACATTCATGATTAATTCCTAAAACCTGACACATGAAGTGTGGTCTAATCAATAGGTAAGGGGGATAATGGGCCGCACGGCCCAACCCAATCATGGGTGCCTGAATACACACGTTCATGCTGCGTATTCGAAAAGTTAGGGATATATTAGACACGTGATGTCTGATATATGCACGTTTACCTTGTGTGGTTGACTTTATAAAAGGTCATAGCCTCCAACTCCAGCTCGTACCACGAGCTGGATGGCCTCCTCGACCTGTGGCCTTCACAGTCCTGACTCGGTCCTTAAGTAATCTTGGCGAACCTTTGGATACCCCGAGCTAACGAGGTAGGACCTGACGACAACAACTCCGGTCATGGGGGATCCACGTGGCTGATATAATTAGGCCGTATCTCAGCTCGCTAATAGTTCGTTGGAAAATTAGGGCGTACATTTGCCCCCCAAGCCCCTGCTCGTGGTACACGACGTCGTGTAGGGCCACAGTAGGGGCTTTTAGGCTTCCCCATGAACTCTTCATATTCCACATTTTACGCAGGCGCCAAATACGTGGAACATCGTGGTTGGTGACGGTACGTCTTCCGAGAACCGCTTTAAATGACGTAGCCTATACTTAGCCGTCGTTTCGACTTTCGAGTGGGGAGCCTTGGATCCCACATCAGGGCAATCCAACGGCCCTCCTCACGTGGCCTTTCACGTATATAAAAGGGGTGGCCACCTTATGCATGGGCCACCCGTTCATTTGAAAATTTTCTGAATTTCCACTTCTTCTTCTCTCTTCTTATTCTCAAGAACCCCTCTTTTTCTTCCGGTTACCATTTCCAGCGCTCCAGAAGTTCAGGTGCAAGGGCTCCCTTGAAGCTTTGGGATCAACTACTCCGACGAAGCCCCAACCCAGACGACCCCTTCATCCTCTTCTCAACCAGAATACTCCGTAAGTCTCCTGACCGTGCATGTTTTGAATTTCTTTTTCACTGTAGCCTAGGTAAATAATTCCTGTAGCTGCATGCAAGGTTTTGTTGGTTTTTTGTGGGTATGAAGGGAGAAAGCTTTTAGGTTAGGGTATCGCTTGTAGGAGAAAACCATTTAGGAGCATGGTTTATAGGGTGCATTTTCTGGGGAAATTTTCTGGGTAGGATTTTTGGTATGCTTGTTTAAAATATCCAGTACTTTGGGTGCAAAACCGGGTAGCTTAGGGGACACGCTTCATAGGCGGTTTTGCACCTCTTGCCTACTGAAAATTTCCCTCCAAGGCAAATTTCTATCCTGACCCTCCTGACACACGAATTCCGAGTAATCGGGGATCTGTTGGGAGCACAGGCGCGTGTTCAAAGAACCACGTGGTCTCACTCTCCACAGGCTGAGATTACCTTAGCTCGTGCAAAGGAAACACTTCTTTTGATTCTTCCTTATGCTTAGGTCGCCTTTTCTGAAATTTCTTCTTTTGTTCGCTAGGCGACCAGATGGGACCCAAGAAGAACGCTCCTAAGAGGATCGCAGGAAGCTCGTCCTCCCAACAATCCAAAGGAAAAGAAGTGATGACAGACTCCCCAATCCCTGTCTTTGGGCCAGCCGTGGAGCAGCAGCTCGAGGTGGCGCCCGATGCTTTCTTCGAGGCTGAGAGGATCGTCTTGAAGATCACTGACCAGGGGAAAGTGAATAAAATATTCCTTTCCCACAACATTGAACTGGGGAGGGGCGCCCTGATCGCCCGACCTCCCGCAGAAGGTGAGCAGAGCTGCGCGCCGCTCGACGAGGAGTTCGCGGCCTGGAGTGACGAGCACTTCAAGGCAGGGGCTTTCCTCCCGCTGGATCAATACTTCGCTGACTTCCTCAACTACGTGAGGTTGGATCCTTTCTAGCTCCCCCCCAACTCCTATCGTTTGTTGGCGGGGTTGAGATATCTGTTCTTGAAACAGGAGTGGGAGGTCCCCACTCCGGCAGATATCCTATATTTTTTCTGCCTTAAGGCCAGCCCGGAGCAGGGGGGGCGAGGCGTCGGGTTCTATTACTTGACCCAGTTTCCAAATACGGCTGTGGTCATCGAGCTGCCCAGCCACCCCAACGACTTCAAAGACCAGTTCTTTATGTCCAAGGGGTTTCGCAACTGCGACCTGCACTACTTCAACCGTCCTCGTAAGTATCTTTCATCCTTAGCTCGTAAGTTAAGTATCGGTTAGCTCCCCCTTGTATCCATTTCTGACTTAGAATAATTCTGCAGCCATTTTCGCGAGGACAGACAAATCTGTGATCCTCGGGAGTCAGTACGAGACACTGGCGGGCTTGCCCCCCAGTGAAAAGGACTATCGCCAGCTCGTGACAGACGAGACGATGCTAGCATGCAAGCTGATCTCTCCAGACCAGACTTTGAACCTGAGGAGACCCCGGGTGCCTCCCCCAGCTCATGAGATGAGGCCTATCCCTGAGGAGGAGGCCACGGGGGATGAGGACGAGGAGGACGAGGTGCCCCTCGTAAGGACGAGGAGGAAGCGGGCGCTGGAGGTCGCCCAAAGAACGGACGAGGAGAGGATCCGGTCTGGAGCAGCTGCAGGTCCCTCCGGCCAAGGTAACCCATATCTATTCAGGGGCTTAGATAGGGCCACTGCAGACCCCCGGCTAGCTAGGTTCAATCCCAAACAGCTCGTCCAACGCCACGAAGTGACCCAGACCTTGATATAACCCTGCTCCATTGTGTCGATCGGCTCATGCTGGATTACGAAAATAGCCGCCCTAGGGGTACCATAGTCGTAGACAACACCCTAGCCTTTAGGTCGGCCTTATTTGAGGAGTATGGGACCAACCTTCGGTCATGGCCTTCGCTCTGGGAGGGTATCGTAGCTCCGGGTCTTAGGCAATACGTAGAAGAGTCTAGTCCTGAGCCAGTCTCAGACCCAGAACCCGCACCAGCTCGAGAAGTAATTGTCTTAGATTCCCCCGCAGAAGCTCCGGGGCCGATGGTCGTGACCATAGATTCCTCTTCTAGCTCGGGGGGTAGGATTCCTTTTAGTATATATATACTTGAGTTTCGCTTTTTCCCCCATATGTTTGTTTCTGCATGAATGCTTACTTGTATACTAATGTTGTCGTTGTTTTGCCAGAGGAAATGTCTCAGCCCGGGAGCAGAGATCTGCGAGCTATGTTCGCTGGAGGGAACTCCTCCACTGGGGCCTTCGGGCCCAAAATGAAGAAGCTCCGGGTGGCGAAGAAAGCCGCTGGGGCCCCAATCAAGTCCCCTGCAAAGGGGAAAGACCAGACCCCAACTGCCCAGGCCAAGGAAACTGCACCTCCTGCTGTAGTGGAGAACATGCCCCCGTCCCCTCCGCGAGCTCCGGCCTTTGTTCGGGACACATGGGCGGAGCTCGGGGCCTCGGCAAATGCGACCTCCGAGGTGCGCATCCCGGTGGACCCCCAGGCCCTGGAGAAGATTCCAGACGTCTTTCGGGGGACGGTGTATGAGACGGCGAGCTACGCCGTTGACCACTTCTACGGCGCCAAAGAAATGGACCTGCGGGCTATCGAAACAAGGAGCCCGGAGGGCGTGATGGAGTCTTCACTGGGAATGGCTCTAACGGTAAGCCGAATTTACATTTTGTACTCTTTGGGTTATCATGCATCACATGTTCTTTCTACTTCTCTTTTTTTCCTAAGGCAGTTGCCTCTCTGTTTTTGTAGAGTGTCCTGGCTCTTCACCGGAGCATTGCCAAGTCCAAGGCTCGCCTCGAGGACATGAGGGGCGAGCATCAGGCTATTCTGGCCGCCCATCAGACTACTCTGACCGCCTTGAAGACTGCCCAACAGCAGGAGCAGGAGGCCAAGGAAGCCTTGGCGGCTGCGCGGGCTGAGCTGGACGCATCCCGTCCTAAGCTGGAAGAGGTCGAGGCTAACAAGGTCGCCCTAGCCGCTGCGACGACCGAACTCGAGGAGGCCAGGACTGCCCGGGCCGCACTGGATGCCACAAAAGCCGAGGCCGAGGAGGCTAAGGCCGCCTTGGAAAAGGAGAAGGCGGCTTCCAGCTCTACCATGGAGAACATGCTCTACCACTGCTGGGTCTATAACTCGGACGGCGATTTCTCCTTCTTGGGAGCGGACGTCTGGGAGCCCTTGCTGGAGGGGTTTAAAGCTCGTCTGCAGCAGGAGGCACCTTCTGAGACTGTGGAGACTTCCACAGTGGCCGAGCAGGAGGGAGAGACGGCGACCTCAACAGAGCAGCCCGGTGGAGCCTAGGGCCTTTTCTTTTTTGAATCCGTTTATTATTATTACCCCCATTTTTTTTGCAACTTTTGTATGAGGTTTTTCCACCTCGAGACAATTGGTTTTATCAATTTTTACTTTTAATTAGTTCATTTCCTTTTGCCTCTACGCATTTTGGTCATTGCTTTGAAAAACTTAGTTCGGGTTAATTCTTGACTACTATTTCGTGCTGTTTAAGAAAAACAACGATCAATCAATTTGAATTAACTTCTAAGTTTTATGACCTGGTTATATCCAGGGCCTTAGTTTGAAAACTTAGTTCGCGTTAATTTTTATCAATATCTCGTGCTCTTTAAGAAAAACAACGATCAATCAATTTGAATTAACTTCTAAGTTTTATGACCTGGTTATATCCAGGGCCTTAGTTTGAAAACTTAGTTCGCGTTAATTTTTATCATTATCTCGTGCTCTTTAAGAAAAACAATGATCAATCAATTTGAATTAACTTCTAAGTTTTATGACCTGGTTATATCCAGGGTAGAGCTTAGTTCACGTTAATCCTTTATCAATATCTCGTGTTTTTTTAAGAAAAACAACGATCAATCGATTTGAATTAACTATCATGCTTTTTAAGAAAAACAACGATCAATCAATTTGAATTAACTTCTAAGTTTTATGACCTGGTTATATCCAGGGTAGAGCTTAGTTCGCATTAATCCTCTATCAATATCTCATGTTTTTTAAGAAAAATAACGATCAATCGATTTGAATTAACTTCTAAGCCTTTAAGGCGACCTGGTTATATCCAGGCACCATATGCCCCCCAAGTAACTAGGAAAGGGTCTTTCGTGGTTACTTTACATTACACTTGCAAATATATCCAATCATGAACGAAAAGTTAATTCTCATTGCTCAATACATAAAAAATGGCCTTTAGGCCTTACAAGGGTGTCATTGATAATATCTCTTCAAATGGATGGCGTTCCAAGTTCGTGGGACTGCCCCTCCATTGAGCCGAGCTAATTTGTAAGTTCCTTCTTTAATGACCTCGATGATTTGATATGGCCCTTCCCAGTTCGGTCCCAATACTCCATCTTTGGGATCCTTTCCGGCCAAGAAGACTCTCCTGAGGACCAGGTCGCCAATGCTAAAGGCGCGCTTTTTGACTTTTGAGTTGAAATAACGAGTGATTTTTTGCTGGTAATGTGCGAGCTGAAGTTGCGAATCGTCTCGTCTTTCATCAACCAAGTCAAGGGAAGCGCAAAGTAGTTCGTGGTTGCGGTCCTGGTCATATGCCTGGACTCTATGCGAAGGTACCTTAATCTCCACAGGGAGGACTGTCTCACTCCCAAAAGTCAGGGAGAAAGGAGTATGACCCGTAGGAGTCCGATGCGAGGTCCGGTATGCCCACAGAACCTGGGGGAGCTGTTCTGGCCAGACCCCCTTTGCTTCGTCTAGTCTCTTCTTAAGGCTCGCCTTTAGGGTCTTATTGACGGCCTCGACCTGGCCATTTGCCTGAGGATAGGCCACGGACGAGAAGCTTTTCACAATCCCGTACCTTTCGCAAAATTCGGTGAATAGGTCGCTATCGAACTGAGTCCCATTGTCGGAAACGATTTTCTTGGGCAGCTTGAATCGACAGATAATGCTCTTAACCACAAAGTCGAGGACTTTTTTGGAAGTTATTGTTGCCAAAGGTTCTGCCTCAGCCCACTTTGTGTAGTAATCGATGGCCACCACAGCGTATCGGACCCCGCCCTTTCCAGTAGGGAGGGCGCCAACCAAGTCAATTCCCCAGACCGCAAATGGCCATGGGGAAGAGATCATCTTTAGCTCGACTGGGGGAGCTCGGGCAACTGTGGCGAATCGCTGGCATTTGTCACATTTCTTGACATACGAGATCGAGTCCTTGGATAGAGTGGGCCAGTAATACCCTTGCCTTAAGACCTTTAGGGCCAAGCTTTGCCCCCCAGTGTGATCCCCGCAAAAACCCTCATGCACTTCTTGCAGGATGGCCTTCGCTTCGCCTGGAAGAACACATCGTAGGAGAGGTAGGGAGTGCCCACGTCGGTATAGCACCCCGTCTACCATCGTATACGTTGGGGCCTGGTACAGTACCCGCCGCGCATCATTACGCCCTTCAGGTAGCTTCCCCTTGGTGAGATATTCAAGGATGGGGGTCATCCAGGTCGGCCTGGTGTCGATCATCTCGACCTTCGCCCCGACTTCTTCTATACTTGGTTTTTCCAAGAACTCTACCGGTACTAACCCCAAAGCCTCCGTCTCCCCGGAGGTGGCGAGCTTGGCAAGAGCGTCTGCGTTAGCGTTCTGCTCCCGAGGTATCTGCTTGATTGAGCCTCGCCCAAACGCGGACAGTTCAAATTTTACCTTTGCCAGGTAAGCATCCATCTTGGTTCCTCGTGCCTGATACTCGCCCAGCACCTGGTTTACCACGAGCTGGGAGTCACTGAAGCACTGAACGGAGCTCGCCTTCAGCTCCTGGGCTACTCTTAGCCCGGCCAGCAAAGCTTCGTATTCGGCCTCGTTGTTGGAGGCCTTGAGGAATCTATGTCCCTCAGGGGATATCAAAATGATTCCAGCCCCAGAGTCGTTCTCATTGGAGGAGCCATCCACGAAGATCTTCCACGACGCCTGGGCCGAGGTGACCTGGGGTGAGTCTTCTGCAGGATCCTCCCGGAATCCTGTGCACTCTGCCACAAAATCGGCCAGGGTCTGACTTTTTATCGCAGTTCGTGGGGTGTACAAAATCTCGAACTGACTGAGTTCGATAACCCATTTTAACAGGCGTCCCGATGCTTCAGGTTTTTGCAAAACCTGCCTTAAAGGCTGATCGGTCATGACATGTATTGAGTGGGACTGGAAGTACGACCTGAGCTTTCGGGAGGCCGTGATAAGACAGAACGCCAATTTTTCCATCAACGGGTATCGGGATTCAGCCCCGAGAAGTCTCTTACTGATGTAGTAGACCGGTTTCTGAACCCGGTCTTCTTCTCGGACCAATACGGCACTAGCTGCATCCTCTGTTTCGAATTTCTTATTTCCTCGGAGCAGGTTGTAGAATGGCAGGCACTTGTCGGTGGATTTTGAAATAAACCGATTTAGGGCTGCCACCCTTCCTGTCAGGCCTTGGACGTCTTTGCGCGACCTGGGTGAGGGAAGCTCGAGCAATGACCTGATCTTGTCGGGGTTTGCCTCGATTCCTCGGGTATTGACGATGAAACCCAGGAATTTTCCAGATGCGACCCCAAAGGTGCACTTCTGTGGATTAAGCCTCATGCCGTACTCCCGTAGTATCTTGAAGCATTCTTCCAGGTCAGAAACATGGTTATCGGCAGTCTTTGACTTGACCAGCATGTCATCAATGTACACTTCCATGTTCTTCCCGATCTGGTTGGCGAACATTCTATTTACTAACTTCTGGTATGTAGCACCGGCGTTCTTCAGTCTGAACGGCATGACCTTGTAACAATAGACGTTAGTCGGGGTCATGAAACTAGTGTGCTCCTGGTTCGCCGGATTCATGGCGATCTGATTATAGCCTGAGTACGCGTCCATAAAGGACATGAGATCGTGCCCCGCCGTGACATCTACAAATTGGTCAATCCTTGGCAAGGGAAAACAATCTTTGGGGCAGGCTTTATTCAGGTCTGAGAAATCGATGCAGGTCCTCCATTTCCCGTTGGGCTTCGGGACCAGCACGGGGTTGGTGACCCAAACCGGAAACTTAGCTTCACGGATAAAGCCGCATTTCTTGAGCCAGGCTACTTCTTCTTCTAAGGCCTCAGCCCGAGTTGTTCCCAGGCGCCTCTGCTTCTGGGACTTTGCAGGCACGCTTTTATCCAAATGAAGGGTGTGCATGATGACATTCGGACTAATTCCCACCATGTCCTCGTGTGACCATGCAAACACATCTAGGTTATCCTGCAGAAACTTGATCAGCTCCGCTTTCCTCCTGCTACAGAGGTTTTTCCCGAGCTTGACCATCCGTGAAGGATTTTGTGGATCGATGTTTACTTCCTTGAGCTCTTCAATAGCATGGAGCTCAGACTTATCCTCGCCTATTCGGGGGTCAATGTCCTCACTTTAGACTATATTTTCCCCTTCGGCGCTCTGAGGTTTTTCAATCTCAGGACCAGTTAAAGGTTCCTGAGATTCCTCTCCTCCACCTTGGATGGCCATTGTCAGCTACCCGGGTTTCGATTTTCCCTTCATGAAAATGTTGTAGCATTCCCTGGCAGCGAGCTGATCGCCACGGACTGTGCATATTCCCGTGGAAGAAGGGAATTTCATTGCGAGGTGGCGAACGGAAGTGATGGCCTCAAAAGCTATAAGTGTGGGTCGGCCCAAAATAGCATTGTACGCAACGGGGCAGTCGATGACCACGAACTCGAGGAGTTTGGAGATTGTCCGAGGTCCCTCTCCTAAGGTGATCACTAGCTCGATCGTCCCTATAACCGCCGATCCCTCCCCCGAAAAACCATACAACATCATGGAGGTCGCCTTCAGCTCGGCGACAGTCAAACCCATCTTCTCCAGCATGGACCGGAATAGAAGGTTTACCGAGCTCCCATTATCGATCAGCACTCTCCTAACCCTCCGATTAGCGAGCTGCACTGCTACGACCAGAGGGTCGTGATGAGGGAACTGAATGTGGTTGGCATCTTCTTCAGTAAAAATGATTGGCTGCCTCTCCAATCGCTGTTGTTTTGGCAGACGCTGCTCCGGGACGAACTCTACTCCATTATGCGCCTTGAGTTCGTTTACGTACCTCTTTTGGGCACCCTTGCTCGTGCCAGCCAAATGCGGACCTCCCGAGATTATGGATATATCTCCTCCTATCACTGGAGGAGGGACGTCTTGATCTACCCGAGACCCGGGCTGACTGATCGGGACTTCTGGAGCAGGTCGGCTTGCCGGAACCTTGTTCCGCGCGTACTGAGCCAAGGGGCCGACTCTGATGAGAGTTTCGATCTCATATTTCAAATGCCTACAATCATCAGTATTGTGGCCAACGTCGTTGTGGAAATGGCAAAACTTGGAGGTGTCTCTCTTCCTCTTCTGGTGCTTTAACGGCTCTGGCTTCTTCCAGGGGAGGCGAGCAGAGTTTGCTAGGAAGATGTTCTCCCTAGAGTGGGTGAGCTCTGTATAAGTCGCGTAGACTGGCTTAAATTTTTCTACGGACTTATTCTTCTTTGGGCTGTGCTAGTTTCCCTTGCCGTTCCCCTTTCTTTTGCC
Organism: Humulus lupulus; assembly: GCF_963169125.1. Classification (NCBI taxonomy): domain Eukaryota; kingdom Viridiplantae; phylum Streptophyta; class Magnoliopsida; order Rosales; family Cannabaceae; genus Humulus; species Humulus lupulus. Next base: position 130,361,323 of record NC_084793.1, read on the forward strand.
TCCACCGAACTGGTTATTCTGTGTAACGTTCTGGGTCACTATCACGACCTCCGTTCCCACTCCAGCGGGCTGCTCAGGGACCTGGCTGGTTCCTGCAATTGAGGCTTGGGCTTCCTCCAAGTTGATCCATCCTTGGGCCCTATTCAGGAATTCATTTACTAAGCTGACTCCCTTCCTTTATATTTCGTTCCAGAGTCCCCCTCCGACAAGGATTCCAGTCCTCAGAGCCATGAGCTTGGAGCTGTCATCTGCGTCTCTGGCCCGAGCAGCGACGTTCACGAACCTGCTCTGGTAAGCCTTTAAAGGCTCGTCGGGCTGTTGCCTCACGTTAGCCAGAGAGTCGGCCTTGACGTGGGCGGCCTGGGAGGCTCGGAATGCCCTTTTGAAGTCAGCAGAGAAAGTTTTCCAGGAGCTGATTGATTGTTTCTTGCTTTGTTTGAACCACTGTCTGGCTGGTCTAGTCAGTGTGGAGGGAAATATCAGACATCTCAGCTCAGGGCCAATATTGTGGGCCATCATCAGTGTATTGAACATCCCCAAATGATCCGACGGATCTCCGTCTCCGTTGAATTTGGACGGGTGCGGCATACGGAAACCGGGTGGGTATGCCGTTGCTGCTATGCTGGGGGCAAAGAGCTCAAGCTCGTCCCCCGAATCATATTCGTCTTTCTCTTTCTCCGATAGGAGCTTCCTCATTAGCTCCTCCATCTGAACCAGGCGCTCAAGGGTTTTTTCCTGATTTCCTTGGTTATTCCGGGGCTGATCGACAGCTCCGGATCCATTGTATACGTTTGGTGGGTTATTGCCCCTCCTATCCTGAGATAGGTCATTTAGGGCATTCCCGTCGTTACGTACCTCGGACAGGTCTCCCCCTGAGCGAGCATGGCTGCCACCTCCTACTGGTTCCCCCTTATGAGAGTTAAGGCGATCTCCCAGGTCGCCCCTCTGGGTGGCTTGAGGACTTTTCGCTGAGCTTAAGCGTTGACGCAGGTCTCCGCCAGAAAGGTCACTCCGGGGACTGCCGGTCTAGTAGCTCCCGTTAGAGAAGCTCGGAGTCCGCCTCTGGGGGTGAGAATCCGGGCTCCCTCTTGTAGCCTTGCTACGTCGGGAAGGTCCTGCGGATGGCGGGTTTCTCCTACTGCTTCCATAAGCTGGAATATCTCGGATAGGCCGAGGAGGAGACGGATATCTTATTGGTGACGGAGGATGCCTGACCAGAGATGCAATCCTAGTTCCGTCAGGGCGGATCAAGTTAGGTGGGGGCCTTTCGGCCCTGCCAACCTGCGGGCCCCGCGCCTGGCGATCTGGATGAGGCGTAGGACGGCTGGTGGGGACGGGCTGGTGCTGTGAGCCCTCCCCGGATCTCCTTCTGGAATTCCCTCGAGCCCTCCTGGGCGCACTTGAGGCTGGTTGGGAGCTGGGAGTTGAAGTTCGGACCGAGCGGCTATACTGTTGTAAGAGGGGATAGTCGGGCCAACACCTCCTTAATCTGCTGACTAGCTTTCACCAGTTGGCTCCTCAGCTGAGCGTTCTCCATTTCTACCGCAGTGTAAAAATCTGGGTTTGGATTAGGTGGTCGGGGTGCCGAGCTTCCAGTGTCATCCTGGCCTATTGGCTGCTTGCCCGGTCGCTGCGGGACTTCAAGATTTTGCTCACCGGAGATGGCGGCATGATGAGCCTCCTGCCCATCATGTTGTTCCGATTCGTTACCGTGTCTTGATCGAGTGGTCACCATAGCTGGATGTTTGCGATAGCACCAATCTAACTAGCTCTCAACGAAAGCACCAAACTGTTGACGCGGTTCTTCGCCAACAGGTAATTAAGAAAATAAGAGGAAGGGATTAGTGCTTAACAATGAACCGAAATAGATGAATGATCTTTTTATGGGCTGATGACACAATTACGTTTTTTAGGTGGTTCAAAGGTTAAAATCCTTCTACTCCACCAGCCAATATTATTGCTATATGCCTGGTATTCTTTTACAGGGTATTTCCTTACACAATAGAATCCAACCCTTTGCAACTCCCAGGGTCTCCATATTTATAGGAGAGGGCACCTAGGAGTTGGTAAGGGGGGTCATCCCGTGACCTTCTTACCTATCATGTCACTTTAGTGACATTCATGATTAATTCCTAAAACCTGACACATGAAGTGTGGTCTAATTAATAGGTAAGGGGGATAATGGGCCGCACGGCCCAACCCAGTCGTGGGTGCCTGAATACGCACGTTCATGCTGCGTGTCCGAAAAGTCAGGGATATATCAGACACGTGATGTCTGATATATGCACGTTTACCTTGCGTGGTTGACTTTATAAAAGGTCATAGCCTCCAACTCCAGCTCGTACCACGAGCTGGATGGCCTCCTCGACCTGTGGCCTTCACAGTCCTGACTCGGTCCTAATCTTGGCGAACCTTTGGATACCCCGAGCTAACGAGGTAGGACATGATGACAACAGCTCCGGTCATGGGGGATCCACGTGGCTGATATAATTAGGCCGTATCTCAGCTCGCTAATAGTCCGTTGGAAAATTAGGGCGTACATCAATATACTTATAAAATTTCTTGTATAAAAATATTTGTATTTTTATGATTTTCCTAGACTAAATGCCACATTTATTAATTTCTTGTATAAAAATATTTGTATTTTCATAATTTATTTAGACTAAATGTCACATTTATTAATATTCGATTATTCTTATTAAACATATTGACACGTCTCCTATTTATTATAGATAAAGTACTGCATCTAATAAATGCAATAATGTTAATGCCATTTTTTTTACTAATAAATAAAATTATCAATATACTTATAAAATTTATTGTATAAAAATATTTGTATTTTCATAATTTTCCTAGACTAAATGTCACATCTATTAATTTCTTATATAAAAATATTCGTATTTTCATAATTTTCCTAGACTAAATGTCACATTTATTAATATTCGATTATTCTTATTAAACATATTGACACGTCTCCTATTTATTATAGATAAAGTATCGCATCTAATAAATGCAATAATATTAATGCCATTTTTTTTACTAATAAATAAAATTTTCAATATACTTATAAAATTTCTTGTATAAAAATATTTGTATTTTTATAATTTTCCTAGACTAAATGTCACATTTATTAATATTCGATTATTCTTATTAAACATATTGACACGTTCCTATTTATTATAGATAAAGTACTGCATCTAATAAATGCAATAATGTTAATGCCATTTTTTTTACTAATAAATAAAATTATCAATATACTTATAAAATTTATTGTATAAAAATATTTGTATTTTCATAATTTTCCTAGACTAAATGTCACATTTACTAATTTATTGTATAAAAATATTTGTATTTTCATAATTTTCCTAGACTAAATGTCACATTTATTAATATTCGATTATTCTTATTAAACATATTGGCACGTCTCCTATTTATTATAGATAAAGAACTGCATCTAATAAATGCAATAATGTTAATGCCATTTTTTTTACTAATAAACAAAATTATCAATATACTTATAAAATTTCTTGTATAAAAATATTTGTATTTTCATAATTTTCCTAGACTAAATGTCACATTTATTAATATTCGATTATTCTTATTAAACATATTGACCCGTCTCCTATTTATTATAGATAAAGTATCGCTTCTAATAAATGCAATAATATTAATGCCATTTTTTTTACTAATAAATAAAATTATCAATATACTTATAAAATTTCTTGTATAAAAATATTTGTATTTTCATAATTTTCCTAGACTAAATGTCATATTTATTAATTTCTTGTATAAAAATATTTGTATTTTCATAATTTTCCTAGACTAAATGTCACATTTATTAATATTCGATTATTCTTATTAAACATATTGACACAGTCGAGCTCTACTCACGACAGTTGAGCTTTATGATGAAATTATTATTAGTTTTTCCAAATCTCGACTGTTGACAGTTGAGCTTTACTCATGTCAGTCGAGCTCTATGCTGGAATATTTATCTATCTTTACAAAGCTCGATCATCCATGGCCGAGCTCTACTCACGTCAGTTGAGCTCTATGCTGGAATATTTATCTATCTTTACAAAGTTCGACCATTGACGGTCGAGCTCTACTCATGTCAGGCGTTCTATACTGGAATATTTATCAATCTTTGCAAAGCTCGACCATCCATGGTCGAGCTCTACTCATGGAAGTCAAGGTTCGTCTCAAGTAAACACAAGAAAATTTAAATTAATTCAAATACAATGATATAAATTGACCATAGTAATTCAAAACAAGCATATGCATCAACAATTACAATTTAGATGTTGTGGCTCGTAAGGGGCATGTTTTTTTGGAGTGACCAGGCTGCCCGCATAAACCACCCCTTTTTATCCATTTTTTCCCTCGCCAACTAATGGGATTCTTTTCAATTTTGCTCTACCACGCTTGATTGGGACATTTGGAGGCAATACCTTCGGCAATACTTCAACTTCATTGATATCCCAATCTTCTTGTTGAAGGACTGGATAAATGGTATCAACATAAGCCAACGCCCAAGTTTCCAACTTATAATAATTAGAGCACAAATCATACACTTCTATTCCAGCTTGCTCATATGATGCTAATGCATGCACACATGGAAGTTGATCAAGGTCAAAGACACGACATGAGCATTGTCTTTGACCTAAATCAATTATGGCATCATTTTCTTTACCTGTAACCTCATACTCAAATCGGTTAAGTTGTTTCACATTCATTTTCGATGCTTTCTTGAATCTTTTTCGAATAATATTCTTTACCTTTGGAGTTAAAGGTGTACACTTTGTATTGATAGATGCCACAATATTGCGGCGATTGTTGAACCACTCAGAGACTTTTGCCTGCATAGCCTCCAACAACGCAATGATAGGGTACTCTCTACGTTCCCTCAGTGCTGCATTAATAGATTCTGCACCATTCGTAGTCATAATATTGTACCGACAGCCTGTAAAGTGAGATCTCGCCCATTTATCAAGTGTGAGATTTGATTCTTCAAGATACTTCACTGCTACGGGATATCTATTCTTCAATTCATCATAGAGTTTGTTGAAGTCGGAAACTTTATAGGCATTGGCAGTTTCTTCGAATAATTTTATGACACCTTTAACTCTGACATGTGCTTTAATATTCTGAGACAGATGCCACCTACAATGCCCATGTTGTGACTTCCTATAAATATTTGATACCCCATTGATGATGCTTTGATTTCTATCTGAAATAAAGACTAAATCACTATCATCTGGTATAAGTTCTTGTAACTTTGTAAGGAACCATGACCACGAAGCATCATTCTCTGAATCAACCACAACCCAAGCAATAGCCCAAGCAATAGGATATTGATGAAAATTACCATCTTGTGCTGTTGCTATGAGCATTACACCTTTGTACTTGGTCTTCAACCAAGTCCCATCCACCGCAATAACCTTTCTCATGCAACGAAATCCTTTGATGCATGCTCCATATGCTAGGAAAACATATTTGAATTTAGAATCTTCATCCACCTCCAAATGCGTGATCGTACCTGGATTCATCTTTCGAATCATGTATAAGTAAGCTGGAAGATTTTGAAAACTTAATTCAAGTGAACCTCTAAGAAGGTTGTTTGCAAGTTTTTTCCCCTTCCAAGCTTTCCAATATGTTATTGGCATGTGATTGTTCTGCATAATCGTCATTATTGCTTTTGGCTTCAGTGTCTCTTTTTGACCATCGAAACTTGACCTCACGACATTAGCAACTACTGCAGCACTTGCTTGACGATGCTTTCTTTTCCGGCTAATAAGGGAACAAGTGTGAGTGTTACAATAAGTTCGTATTAAGAAACGCTCTGAGTTGGTAACTTTTGCTGCACGCACTGCCCAATTTCATGACTTGTCAATGCATTTTGTCACATATAATGACTTGGTAGATTTATTAATTTCCATCTCAAAGCAAGCCTTTATTGCAATATCGTTCAACTTAGTTTTTACCTCATCTTTGTTCTTGAATTCTTGACCAATTGCCAAATTTGACCCATCTGGGAAACTAAATGTGTCTTCACTAGGGACTTGATTTTGTTCATCATGGTGGTCCAACGAATCATAGTAGTTCAGTGGGTCAATGTGATTTGGAGTTGGAGATGATGATGTTGTCCTTTTGTTAAGAAGGTCCACAGGTTCACAACCTAGATTAACACCACTTTCGCTTGGTGCAGAAGCAGCATCACAAATATTATTTTCAAAGTAGAATTCACAGTCAAAGTAATCATCTACTAAACTTTGTTCATTTTCTTTCATGTTGTGTTCAACTTCCATGTCACATATATCTTCTCTCTTAATGAGCTCCACACGTAGTGCAACTCTACGATTGTTCTCTCCACAATCCAAAAGATAAGCTGCAAGACATTCATCCCCTCGTAAAATGAGTGGTGACATATTTTCTCCCGCAATGATAGGTAAGTAACTTATTTTCAATTCGATATCATTTTGATTTACCCCAATCTTCTTATACAATTTCTCCAATAACACCTCAAAAGTAATATTGGAGTCATTAACAATGATAGATATAACTTCCTTATTCTTTGGTGACCATTTATACAACCCTTGCTCTTCCTTCCATTCCCCATCATATTGAGCATAGATTACCACTCGAGTCATTCCTGTAACGAGAATAGATTATTAACATTAGAAAATATATTTAATGTTAAAATTATAATTAATAAGTTTAAAATTAAAAATACGAATCTCAACCAAGTCTAGTTAGGCTCTACTATTTTCTCAACCCACTTGAGCAAAAATTGAGCTCTACTAATATCTCAATCAGTTATAGTTGAGCAATAGTTGAGCTCTACTAGTATCTCAACCAACTATAGTTGAGCAACAGTTGAGCTCTACTACTAGAATTAACATATAGATTGAATTTAATATTTTTTTTACAAAGAATGTAATCTCTCTTTTTGACAAAAATGTTGATGAAACAAGTTTATAAATTACAAATATAAATCTCAACCAAGATCAGTTGAGCTCTACTAGTATCTCAACTAGCTACAGTAAAACAACAGTTGAGCTCTACCATTATCTCGAACATCTCTACCTAGTTGAGCTCGATTGTACCAAGGCAAGAACTAAGCAATATCATCTTTTTCATGGGTTTCACTTTGCAAAATCACTATTTTTAACTCAAAACCCACAAAATGGTAATGATATGGGTATCATTATACTTTAATTGTTATTTTTACCACATATTTAAGAAACAAACTTGTAAGCAAACAAAATGCAAATATTTAGTTCTAACATTCAAATCAAGAGAGATTCGAAATTTAAAATACTAATCTTGACCAAACCCAGTTAACCTCAACTACTATCTAAACCAGCAATAATTGAGCAATAGTTGGGCTCTACTAGTATCTCAACCATGTTTAGTCGAGCTCTACTGTAACTATCTTCTCGACTGAACACAGTCGAGCTCCACTGTACACAGTCGAGCTCAACTGTACACAGTCGAGATCTGCGTTTCATCTTCTTCACGAGTTTCATTTCGAAAAACGCCATTTCCAACTCAAAAACCACAAAATGGTTATAATATGGCTAACAAGGTACTTTTATTGTTATTTTTACCACATATATATGAAAAAATAAACATCTAAGCAAACAAAATACAACTTTCTTTGTTTTTACATTCAAATAAAAAATTAAAAATTTAGGGTTTCTCATTTACTTACCTTAATGTAATCACTTTTTCCAACAATGTCATTGAAATCAGTATGTAAGTATGTCACAAAATAATCTTTCTATATATTTGTAGAGATTTGATAGGATTTGAAGAGATTATGAAGAAAAAATGGTGGATGGAGGAATGATGGGGGGCTGAATATGTTTTTGTTTTTTAATTTTTTTTTCAAATCTGATTTTTTATTATTTTAATTAAAAACAAATATAAAAATAAAAGGACATTATTGTAATATAAAAGTTTCATTAAAGGAGGAGGTTAATGTAGCTAAATTTTGAAAAATGAAGGTTACATAGCTAACATAATTTTTTTTAAGGTTATTTAGCTCAAAACTCCTCCTTCCCACACAAAGTCTCACAGAGAAAAACAAACTTGGGTTTCTTTTGAAAAATGGTTTCTTTAAGGAATTAAACATTCAGTAGGTTCCCAAGCCCACGAAAATTCCAACTAAGAGTGCTCATGGTGTGAAGCGTGTCTGGCCATCAGCACCCGCCATCAACAAGTTTTTTGGCTCATTCAATACCTTCCCAGTCATTCCTTCTGTACAATCAAGCTACCCATCATTTGTGTTACCCCCACTAGTACGTCTATGCTTGATATCTGTGATAACTATTTCTAGATCCATCTCAGACTTGTCTTGAGCTTTGGCTTGAGTATGTATCTGCTGTCCACTATGCCAACCACCGTTCCAAACTATAGACTGAATTTCTCCTCCAATATCTATATGTCCTCCTATCATTCCAGTACCTTGTATAGCACTAAACCCTTCTTGTCTTAACCATCTTGACCGTATGAGAAGATGTTATCTTTTAGGAGCAACTCTCATCCATATGCCATATGGTTTTTCTGATATAATTAATACACAATGAGCACTAAATAAACAATAATCAATATCAAATCATGCTCATGAATTTCCATGATCAAACATATTATTTAGGGCATTAATATAATAATATACGTACCTTCAATTATCGCCTTGATCTCTAATAATCATGCTGATTACACTTCTTTGATCTACACATACAGAGAAAATGAGAGCTTGGGAGTAATGAACACTACTCTATCATTCTCTCTACACCATAGCCACACTCATTCCACCTTAATCATCAATCAAGAGCACAACCCTTTATATATGGAATTATGGGCCAATTGGGCTTACATGCCCAATGTGAGAGAATTAGTTGTCTTGGCCCAATGGGCTGACCAAAGACGTTTTAGAGCGTGTCCATGGGCCTCGAGCATGTTAGTACGTTATGTCCATCCCATTATGGCCCGATGGTAATATCATGCATTAACGATTATATAGTTATCATTACATGCTAATACCAACATTGTGTGAGCAACACTTAATTATGTTAGTCCATATAAAATATTCTAACATTCTCCCACTTGGACTACATAATTACACCAATATGTGCTCACTAAGCAATAGTATCAATACACAGAAATCTCAAGAAACAATAATGTCTATAAACTAATTATGCACCATATTGTATCAACAGGACACAAATATAATACATAATGAGACATATGAGATTCGTAAAACATGATGATAACTACTGAGCTGGATCCACTCGAACATAGCACCGAGACTAAGCCACTGGCTTGCATCAACAAGTGTGTACACACAACATCAAAGAGTTATCCAGAATATGCATATATTCAACAACCAATAGCAATCCTTAACATGTCGATCATACATGAAAAACAATGACTCCCACTGATCAAATACATCTTTGGCTCCCAACAATCCAAACAAGAAATGACTTCTTAGTACATACGTTCACGTAACTCGTGTCAGTGTAGTCATTAACATGTTGTTTGTAAGTGCGTGTTATGATACTAATAGAGGACTCCACAACTTTCTCACTACATATGGAACGTCATCATCATTAATGGAGCAATATTACTCCCCAAGTTCCGAGAGATAGATATCATTGCGATATTTATCACATAAGTTAAGTAAGTTCACAATAGAGTCAACTACTCTTAACACTGAAACAGAATATCGCAATTGTAATGTACAATCAATGTCCTCGTAACACGCCACACACTCTACCTTCACATACAAGGATGTTGTCAATGTCCATGCAACACCTAATCACATATAACTTCCCTTACCATTATACTCACTTTGTATGAGAGAGGAAGTTGTAGGTGTTCATATGACATTTAATTACAAAATAGCTCCTCCTAGAATCATGAATGCTTATAAGTGGATTTTATCATCCATGCAGCCTTTCCAATCGATATCACTAAAACCAACTACTATATGTCACAATGTTGGTTTGTCGATTGCTAACACATCCTTGGTACTATAAGGATGACAACTCAAGTACCAATCCAGCATGCCTGTAACAGATATCACGATAGGAATGTGTATACTTGAGTAAGCCTTAGGCTACCTTCAATAAGCATATATGTGAGATAATCTCAAACTTGATCTCTCGTCATTACTAATATCATGGACTTTAGGCCGTTCATAACACATCACAGTTTAGACTATTTAAAGATTCTCAATTATATCGAAACATTAATCACTACAATAGTTAGTCAATGCAAACTATGAGACAATTCAGTCTACCGTTGATCTCATCACGAAGAAACTGAATTTTTAGACCATACAAGGTTTATCAAGAATTCTTCATCTGACAGATATTATCAAATAACAGCTTAATTTGTCTCCAAAATAGATCAAAATCATAAGATACGAGCAATGTACTATATCAAGTGACAATATAAACATATCATTGCTCCCACTGATCTCTCATATAGTGTTGACTAACGATAATGTTTCGAATTTACTATCTTGAGAATTACAGTAATCACTATCTTGATGTCCTGCCTCAAAATAGATTTAATGCATTGAACTCGGGTGTCCTTTAAACAAGAATTTAGTTCTTGCATCCTTATATATTGATTTCCAAATAGTCACCACTTTACAACTCAATAATAGTAATGAACAAATTCATTGTTATAGTGGAGACTAGCTATAGGCTTTAATTCACCTTACTTTAACCATCAAACAACTTATTCTTAAAAAGAACCACCATCAAGAAAATCTCCCAATTATTATGGGATTAAGCCTAAACTTTCACGCTTGATCATAGCTTGGAAATCATGAAATAACCATATCAATTCTCCAAATAAGGATTAAGAACTACCAATGACTATCAATTAGAAATTTAGAGGTATATGTAATTAAACTTATCTCGTGTATAGAATCACAGGTTTATCAAACTGTCTCGATCCTTTATCTTTATTTGTCCGCATATGGAGTTTCTTACAATAATCTGGCCAATTGTAGGTCATCAATAATAACAGCGGAAGCAACAAAATGAGGGATAAATCCAATTATTCCCTAAATAAAATTTTAACCCTTGTCTAATGCCAGCTTAAAACTCCAACATAGATAACTTTATATACTTATAAAAAATAATAGCTAGAAGAGCCATACATATTAAACTTGATATCCTCAATAAAACACTTAAATGTTCATCTTCTCTCATATGATTAAAATCCAAGATTGTCAAATGCAATGTCCTATATTGCCTCATAATATTAAAACTTCTGAAATAGCCTTAGATGTAAATTCTTATTCAATCACAACATTCATGAGGCTATTCAGAATAAAACGATATGATCCATTGAGTCTTAGTATCTTGAGTGTTGCTGTGAAAGACTTATCTCACATTGTCTCTTTCGAAAAGCAACTAACATGGTTGTGAATATGGAATTATGTTTGTGATTATATTAGTCCATACAAGATTCAAATATCTCTCCCACTTGGACCAATATAATCAACAAACACCATATTAATCTCCAGCATGCAATAGGCAATCAAATAAATTATGTATGATATCATATCGATAGGATATGTATACTACACATAATTTGGCCTGAGAGACATTCAAATATAATAACAACCATCAAACCAAGATGCATGGAGTACAACAATTAAGACTATCTACCAGTCTTGTTGTGTCCTTATCACTTCGAGAAACAATACACATAAAAAAGTGACTGCATATCATTATGCATGCATGGTTTAATCCCTTAGGTGTTTTCCACTATAAAGCTTTCTAAAACATAAAAGCTTTCAAACTTTGATGAGTCAAAACTTTGAGAAGACTGTGCTCAAGATAATAATGCATGAGAGATCTTAACAAAAGAGTGAGAAATACTCGATATCTCTCAAAATTTGTATGCATTATAGATTAATCATTGTGGACAATTGGGTTGAAAACTATTATCAATAATTATGATAGTCATTAGCGATGAATATGTGTACTGAGATTGAATAAGTCAAAAAACTTATATCCTCTATTCTTTCCATTTCTCATCCAAAAATGTAACTAAGTTATCAAAGTCACTATACTGAAAACTTTGTTCAGACTTAAATCAATCCAAAATTGTTGCCTAAATATAACTTAGCTATCCTCAATTTTACTAGCAACAACGATATAATATCGAGTACATATGCATTAACCCATTATCTTGAATTCACTATATTTACAGACATTCACAATTAACACAATCATCTCTTCGGAATAGACAATGACAATCATACATCCATTGTAATATTGATCCAAAACTTGTCAACTTATGATCTATGCCTTATCTTGATCCTTAAGCATAAAAGTATTGTAATAATTGATTCATTAGTTCCACCAAAACTATTTCAAGGCACAAAACCAACGTACTAGTCTCCTGAACTCATCATTGTGTAGCAAACGTAGGAATATCACTTTAGATGCCCAAGAAAAATTCCTAAGTGATTCCACCCTCATAAAATTTGTCAATAGGGATCGATCGACACATATATACCTTACTAAAACCAACTGACACCCATCGCAATACTCCCACTGAGCATGCAGTAACTTGGCATCTTTGAATTCAAATGATTTCAAGATTTATCAATTTCGAGGCCTAGTCCAATTTTCTAATGAGAGATCGATATGACAAGACATATTATAGTCCCATCCGATAACTAAGCGGTAGAGGTTTTAGGATTGCTTAATACTAAAAAAAAAATATCTTAGAGCAGTGCCACTATGTGAAAACAAGGATTATGCAATCTGCTCGTTTTCTTAGCTTTCTCAATGATCTATCAACGGAAACGATCATGTCATGTTAGAGTCGTTCAAACAAAACATATGACTCTTACGCAGGTAAGGACAACTACTTTAAATATCATAACCAAATTCAGCTAATCCACTACCGATAGGGTAGAAAAGATTGTGTGGTTCATGACATCTAATGTGTTTCCTTCACCATCTAAGCATCCTACTTTACAGTAAAATTATCGACAAGATGACTAAATTGCATGTATGGATCTTAGTTTTTAATTGTGATTGATACGGGAGAAAAGTATTTAACATGAATCACAATTTTCGACAATTGACATGTGAAAACTTACGACAGGTAAGCACAACACATTCAATGAAAAAATTTAATATCATAATTATCTAATAAGACCGATTGCGCATTTTTGTATTTCTAGCAAATTTTATTACCAAAAATATTAATTAAATATTGACAATAATTTTTATAATAAATGCACAAACCATGACCAATATCTTATTACACATTTTCCATAGTATATGCTCCGAAAGAGTTCATAATAATAACAACAATGAAATTCACAAAAAATTATCAAAATCACGAAAGGCATATATATAACAAAATTATGGAATGATAAACAAATAAAAAATGACCTTGTATGAGATTAAATTAATTAACGATAAATTTATCACAATTCTCACAATTTTATGAATAACAAAATTGACATGCTTAGACTCACGATAGGTGAGTACATAAGCACTCAATTAATTATTCACTAACATAATTATATTATCAAAAATGTCAATCATCTATCAAATAATTTTTATGGCATGAATATAATTATGTCTTCATCCAATGAAATAAATAAAAAATAAAATTGTGAGAGAAAAAAAATTAATTCAAATTAATTATGTGATTATGCGTCAATTAACAATTTAAATTGACCAAACCCAAAATATAATCACACAATCAAATGAGAAAAATTAAAAGGAGCAAAATGGTGAAAATTTGGTTCAAAATGGAATCTTCACGCGCCCCACGCGCCCAAAAAAGTTAAAAAAAAAATTTTTGCTGAAAAATCCTCAAAAACGACATAAATCATAAAAAACGACAGCACTTCGGAAAATGACAAAAAAACGACACTAAATCAGAAAAATGACGTGTCGTTTTGAGGTTGTCTTCAACCTCCAGCGGGTCTGTTCGACCCGTTTCGAACCCAAATTCTGACCCCGTTGGATTTTAGCCACCAGAGCTCCGATTTTGATGTCGTTTGAGGGGTTTTTCTCCATTTTTCATGCTCTTTCTATTTCCAGTACCCATTCAAACTTATAAACATCCGAAACCAGTAGATCTAATAGCCATTTTCGACCATTAACAAGCTTTGAAAAAGCTTGGAGTTTTTGGTGTTTTCAACGTAAACGAAACGAAAAATACAAATATTGATAAACTCAATACTCATCCTCCAATCTGATTTTATCTACCAATAATATATAATTTCGATTTTTTTTTTTTTTTTATGTAAATCAGATTTGAAAAAAAAAATTATTCTAATAAGCCCTAAAATCAAATGTCCTGACTCTGATACCAATTGATATAATTAATACACAATGAGCACTAAATAAACAATAATCAATATCAAATCATGCTCATGAATTTCCATGATCAAACATTTTATTTAGGACATTAATATAATAATATACGTACCTTCAATTATCGCATTGATTTATAATAATCATGTTGATTACACTTCTTTGATCTACACATATAGAGAAAAGGAGAGCTTGGGAGTAATGAACACTACTCTATCATTCTCTCTACACCATAGCCACACTCATTCCACCTTAATCATCAATCAAGAGCACAACCCTTTATATATGGAATTATGGGCCAATTGGGCTTACATGCCCAATGTGAGAAAATTAGTTGTCTTGGCCCAATGGGCTGACCAAAGACGTTTTAGAGCGTGTCCATGGGCCCCGAGCATATTAGTACGTTATGTCCATCCCATTATGGCCCAATGGTAATATTATGCATTACCGATTATATAGTTATCATTATATGCTAATACCGACACTGTGTGAGCAACACTTAATTATGTTAGTCCATATAAAATATTCTAACATTTTCAATTTATTCCAAGGACTTATCAAACAATTTGTCACATAATCTCTCTGAATGTCCAATAATGCCACACATGAAGCAAAACGTTGGTAGTCTTTCATACCTGAAGTGAACCCAGTAAAAGGAGTCATTTGCCCGACTGGTCTTCAGTTTTCTTTTCAAAGGAACATTAATGTCTATGAGCACTCTAACTCGCAGAAAATCACGTCGAACCCCGTTCAATTTGGTTGCATCTGATTCAAGAAAGTGCCCAATTGAGATTCCTATTCACGAACAACTCTCTCTGCCATAAAACCTGGTTGTAGCCCATGTAGTTGAACCCAAATGGCCAATATATTCAGTCGCACAGTTCTCGGATTCACCTCCGGATGCAATCATTCAAAAATGAGTTGAGCACGATTATAGGTCCAAGGGCATACTTCTATAACCCTTTGTATGTCCACTTCATGATAAAATTGGAAGAGATACAAGTTACTCTCCAGCTCCTTAACATACATTCCACAACCTGGTTTCCAAAGGGCAGTCATCATATGCTGCATAACTTGGAAATCCAAGGGCTTGTCCACCAAGAAATGACCCACTAGACACCAACGGGCACCAATCTTCGACCGAACCTTCTCTGTGCTTCCATTGGAGAGACCCATGTTCCTCTTCAGCCAAAGTCAACCCAGCACACCTTCGTTCAAGGTCCAGAATCGCAGGGCTTGATGAAGCCATAGATGAAAAACTCAACACCTCAGTACCAAGAAACACATAAACTCAACAAAACCATGTCACAAGGACAAGACCCAGCCCTATCAAGCAAGGGAAATCAAGAAGAAAAGCAGAAGAAAATAAACCCTATCAGAGCCTCTCAGACTAACTTTCTCTCTCTAAAAAATGGTTTTTTTTTTAGGAAAATTGTAATTTAATTTGCCAAAAAAAGCCCAAAATCATTATTCCCTCAACTGTCATATGATTTTCTCAATTTATTGAGAAATTTACGGAAAACACTATTTTTCTAAAATTATCTCTTTTTTACAGTGGAGCGGAAAATTTTTCCTTTTTAGATTTTTTGTTTAATTTTTACAGTTTTACGATCTCAACTCAGACTAAGTTCATGCTTGACTTTGTTCAATGTCCCTTGTCTCATAGGCTATTCACTAGCATAAATTTATTTATATAATGAAAGCACGTGAATTATAGAACTAGACTAAGAAGAAGAGTATGCAATGCTCAGGGTTACTCTTCACATGGGATAATGTAAAATTGTTTCTCAACATAACATGTCCCTCTCTCTCGCTCATGTGAAGAATGGAACTCCAAACTACTGCAAGATCGTAACTAAAGCAAAGTAGTGCACTGATGAGTATCATCAATGGTACCATTTGAGCTTACGGAAGCAACAATGGGCTGGAGTGTAGCTATAAATGCAGTGTAATGAAGATTTTTGGTTGTTTAAATAGTAAGTTCAGAAGATGGAAAACAAAAGAGGTTTTGTAGTTATCATAGCAGTGATAGAGTCATAGGATGAGGTCACAGTGATGAACTCCTGAAGTGATGTGAGAAATAGCTTAGAATTGAGAGTGAGTGATGTCTCGAACCATGAAATGAGCCATGAACACATGTTGATGCAAAAACTCTTGACATAGCTCCTACTACTACCACGTGTACAACTCCAAGAAAGCTCACTACTGCCACGTATGTACAACTCCCAGAAAATTAGTTGTATTTTTAATAGGGCCTGCCAGTAATTCATAGAAGCACAAACACTACCAAAGTAATAACAGTAATGAACCAATGAAACAGTAAACCAGTAAAGAACAATCAGAAGCTTTGTTGAATAAAAATGGAAATGAGTTCATACACAAAAGGAGAGAGAAATCTCCATGATGCCTAGAATTCTCTTAATTCTTGCATAACAGAATACTAGCTTCCCTTTCCCACTAATAGGCTAACACTTGCCCAAATTACCCCTCTAACCAATTAACAATTTATCCAATACAAAAAGACTCGGCCTACCCCTGGTTCATGTACCCGGTTCCCCTCCTAGTATAGGTGAACCGAATGATAGGCTTATCGGGCCTATCATTACTCCCCCCAAATTTGAGAACCTTGTCCTCAAGGTTAAAAGCTGGAAACTGGCTGCGAATGGTCTCAAACTTCTCCCAGGTGGCCTCAAACAATGGTAAATCCTTCCAACGAATCAACACTTCAACCTCCTGCCCCGGGGATGCTGGATTCTGCCTCACATTCAACAGTTCAGCAGGTTCAACAATTAATTCCAGATCTGATGTGAGTGTAGGAGGCAGGGTAGGGGACGAATGGGCGTTGCCAATAGCCGCTCGGAGTTGCGAGACATGAAATACTGGGTGAATATCGGCTGATGGAGGCAAACTGAGATGGTATGCCACCTTGCCAACACGTTTCAGAATAGAAAAAGGGCCGTAATACCTAGCAGACAGCTTCTCATTTTTGCGTGTGGCTAGTGATTTCTGTCGGTAAGGGCGAAGCTTCACGAAAACCTTGTCACCCACCTCAAAATCTACCCGTCTTCGTGACCCATCAGCGCTGTCTTTCATCTTCTGTTGTGCACGCAGCAAGTGCATCTTCAAGTCATCTAGAAAAGAGTCCCGTTCTTCCAGCATTTGATCCACCGCTACAACATGAGTCGATCCAGCTGCATAGCGGATTAAAGGAGGCGGATCTCGCCCGTAGAGCACCTTAAATGGCGTACAGCCCAGTGAAGAATGGTACGACGTATTATACCAATATTCAGCCCACGAAAGCCACTTTGCCCACGCTTTTGGTCTATTCGAAGCAAAACAGCGGAGGTACGTTTCAAGGCACCGGTTGACCACCTCCGACTGTCCATCTGTTTGGGGGTGATAAGCGGTGCTGTGGCGGAGTTCTGTGCCTTGCAATTTGAACAATTCAGACCAGAAATGGCTGAGGAAAATTCTGTCTCGGTCTGACACAATAGAGAGAGGTATACCGTGTAGTTTGACCACATGTGCAACAAACGCTTCAGCCACTGTTTTGGCAGTAAATGGGTGATGGAGGCCGATGAAATGGCTATATTTGCTCAATCTATCCACCACCACTAAAATAGTATCCACTCCCTCGGATTTGGGCAGTCCCTCTATAAAATCCATGGTTAATTCCTCCCAAACCTGTGCCGGCAGCGAAAGAGGCTGTAGTAATCCCCCAGGAGACATGGCCAAATACTTGTTTCGCTGGCATACATCGCAAGAGCGAACAAACTCCAATACTTTAGCTTTCATTCCCACCCAATACACGTCTCCTTTCAGCCTGTGATAAGTGCGCAACTCCCCCGAATGTCCTCCAATAGACGAACAGTGATACTCCCTTAGAAAATGTGGCAATAAGGCTGAAGAAGAAGATAAAACCAAGCGACCTTTATAGAGTAACCGCTGCTGGGATAATGAAAACCCAGCAATCTGTTTTCCCTGCTCCAACTCACGCTGGATCCGAGACAAAAATGGGTCGGCTGTAATTTCACGGTGCACTAACCCCCAATCCAGCCACGTGGTCGATGTCAACAGTGTGCATTCAACCTGGCTGACCCGCGATAAAGCATCAGCGGCACGATTGGTCTCTCCCGGCCGATATTGTATATCAAAATCGTAACCCAATAGTTTGACCAGCCATTTTTGGTGTTCCGGAGTAACCAACCGCTGCTCCAACAAAAACTTAAGACTTTTTTGGTCCGTTCGAACAATGAACCGCCTACCAAGTAAATAAGGTCTCCATTTTAGTACCGCTAGGACAATAGACATAAGCTCCTTCTCGTAAATGGATTTCAGCCGAGCTTTAGCCTTCAACACTTGACTGAAATATGCGAGTGGCCTTCCTTCCTGCTTAAAACAGCCCCTATGCCAAACCCCGACGCATCGGTCTCCACTATGAAAGGCTTGGTAAAATCGAGCATTGCCAAAACAGGGACTGTAGTGAGTCGTTTTTTTAGCTCCTCAAAGGCGATTGTGGCAGCTTCATTCCACTTAAACTGGTCCTTTTTCAGTTGCTCTGTCAGAGGCCGGGCTATTTCGCCATAGTTCTTAACAAACTTCCTATAATACCCAGTCAACCCAAGAAATCCCCTTAGCTCCTTTAACGTTCTTGGTAGCGGCCAATCCACCATTGACTGGATCTTTGAAGGGTCCACGGCCACACCCGCACCTGAAATGATATGCCCCAAATATTCAACTTGCCGCTGTCCAAAACAGCACTTCTTAAGATTTGCAAAAAACTGGTGGTCCGACAGTGTTTGTAAAACGATCTCAAGGTCCTTGACATGGGTTTGCTCATCCGGGCTATACACAAGAATGTCATCGAAGAATACCAAAACCCGCTTCCGTAAATGGGGTTTGAAAATGTCGTTCATTTGTGACTGAAAAGTGGCTGGGGCATTCGTCAACCCAAATGGCATCACCACGAACTCATAATGGCCTTCATGAGTCCGAAATGCAGTTTTATGAATGTCCTCTTGCCGTACGAGAATCTGATGGTAGTCTGAGCGTAAATCCAGTTTGGAGAAAACTTGAGCGCCATGGAGCTCATCTATCACTGGTATGGGGAACTTATCGGGCACCGTGGCTCGATTTAGTGCCCTGTAATCCACACAAAAACGCCAACCCCCGTCCTTTTTCTTAACTAGAAGAATCGGGCTCGAAAAGGGGCTGGTACTTGGTTGCATCACTCCCGTTCGTAACATCTCCTGAACCAACTTTTCGACTTCGTCTTTGATGCCGTGGGGGTATCGATTGGGCCGAATACTCACTGGAGCTGCATCTGGTTGAAGAATAATGGCGTGGTCATGACGTCTCTGGGGCGGAAGCGAAGATGGGGTGTCGAATACGTTGCGAAACCGTTGCAACACTTGCTGTACGCCTTCCGAATACACCGCGAAAAGCTGAGATACTTCTGTACAACCCAGTTCGACCCACACCCCATGCTTCTCATTTTGTAGTAAGCGAATCATATGCTTCAACGAAATACACGATTTATGGAGGAGAGGATCCCCGTGTAAGACGATAGGTTGCCCGCAGACTCTAAGCTTCATAGTATGTTCTTTCCAGTGATGTGTAGTCTCTCCCAGAGTTTCTAACCATTGAACACCCAAAATCACATCTGTACTACCCAGCTGCAAGGGAAGGAAGTCTTCCACAATTTCAATGCCTTGTAATTGTAAATGAACCGAACGACACACTCCCGCCCCCTTCACTGCGTTACCACTGCCCATTTGTACCCCGTATGTCTCAGTCTCGGACACCGGCAGCGCAAGTTTCTGGGCCAACTCCGTGGTAATAAAATTGTGGGTCGCCCCACTATCGACCAAAACAACTACTTCATGACCCAAGATCGAGCCCAGAAGTTTCATGGTCTTGGGAGAAGTTAACCCAACTACCGCATTCAACGAAACTTCCACCAACTGGGCTTCCACATCCCCAGCCGATTCCGTCACACCCAAGACTGCCCCAAGCGGATCAGTGGCCGAATCCTCCATGGCGTCATCTTGAAGAATAATGACCTGCACTTCAGCCTGCGAGCACTCATGGCCCCGCGTCCAACGACCATCACACTTAAAGCAGACACCACGACGTTTTTTCTCCTGGATTTCTGCCTCTGACAGGCGCCGATACGTCGAGGTCTGGGCTAGAGCCGTGACTGGTTTGGGGCTGGTGGTCGTGGAAGTCGAAGTGGAGGAAGAAGGGGAAAGTACGAAAGTACCCTTACTATGAACATCAGGAATAGACAGAGTGCCTAAGGGAGGTCTTGGACTGGACTTAACGGGCCCAGCTGGCCCAGTTCGAAGGCCTTTAGTGAGGGCCTGGGTTGCTTCAAGTTGTTCAGCCAGCTCCATCATGTGAACCAGCCCGTTGGGCTCCAACACTCTCAAAGGGGCCTGGATTTCCACTTTCAACCCTTTCAAAAATGCAACCCGTAAAGCAACTTCTCCCATCGTCTCCACTGAAGCAGCTAGAGCTTCAAACTTCCTTCTGTATTCCTGAACGGAATCCACCTGCTGCAGAACAAAAAATCGGTCATAAACAGAGCCTTCACCCACGGGACGAAATCGCCTTAACAAGAGCAACTTCAGTTCCTCCCAAGTCGTAATAAGGCGGCGTTGATTCTCCCAACGAAACCAATTCAAGGCCGCCCCCTCCAAACACAAAACCGCAGCCTCTAATTGTTCGGTGGAGGACAGTCGCTGCAACCCGAAGTAGCGTTCAGCCCGATAGGTCCATTCATCCGGATCGTCACCCACAAAACTGGTAATTCAATCTTACGGGGCCGAAAGTCCGACCGCCTCTCACCACAATCGACGCCACGACTGGAAGAACCACCACCCGTCACAGCCGAACCCTCGCCAGGCAGTCGGCGATGCGAACCAGGGCCACCCAACGTCCCCTCGCGCAGCGACGCGAGTTCGTCAGCCACCCGACCCTGAGCCGTAACCAGACGATCCAACACCTCCTTCATGGAGCCAAGCTCCACCCCGTGCTCCTTAAGGAGCACGCCGTGATCCTGAAGCTGATGCTGGACAGAGGACAGAGACGATTCGACACCCTCCACGCGCGACTCCATCCTGGTCGATACCGGCATGCAAAACACCGGGACTGTCTCTGATACCAATTAATAGGACCTGCCAGTAATTCACAGAAGCACAAACACTACCAAAGTAATAACAGTAATGAACCAATGAAACAGTAAACCAGTAAAGAACAATCAGAAGCTTTGTTGAATAAAAATGGAAATGAGTTCATACACAAAAGGAGAGAGAAATCTCCATGATGCCTAGAATTCTCTTAATTCTTGCATAACAGAATACTAGCTTCCCTTTCCCACTAATAGGCCAACACTTGCCCAAATTACCCCTCTAACCAATTAACAATTTATCCAATACAAAAAGACTCGGCCTACCCCTGGTTCATGTACCCGGTTCCCCTCCTAGTATAGGTGAACCGAATGATA
Source organism: Humulus lupulus (assembly GCF_963169125.1). Taxonomy (NCBI): domain Eukaryota; kingdom Viridiplantae; phylum Streptophyta; class Magnoliopsida; order Rosales; family Cannabaceae; genus Humulus; species Humulus lupulus. Next base: position 130,383,205 of record NC_084793.1, read on the forward strand.
GGCTTATCGGGCCTATCATTTTTCTCCTTAATATATAGAGAAAATTACATATAACACACTGTATGGTTTAACAATTTATTTTTTGTATTCATCTATATAGTTTTAAATATAATTTTTTATTTTTTTTAGTAATTATTTTAGGTTGATTTGTTGTTAGTTTATTTTTGGTATATGTGTAATTATTTTAAGATATTTTTCGGTTTACTATCTAGTTGATTTATAATTGAGTTATATTTTTTTAGTTTATCTTGGGTTTATCTTGTATATATATATATATATATTTTAGCCTATATTTTTAGTAAATTTTTTAAAGTTAATTATTAACTATTTTTTAGTTGATTTTAGGCTCATGATGTCTAGTTGATTTTAAGTTATTTCAGTATCGTATTGTTGTGGGGTTGATTTTTAGTTGATTTTAAGCTATTTTTTCAATATAATATTGTTGTGGGGATAATGTCTAGTTAATCTGCAGGTGTTTTTTCTAACCGTATCATAGTAGATAAATATCTAGTTGATTTAGGGATTATGTTCAGTTGATCTGGCTTATAATTTTAGTTTATCTTTTATATAATTTAAAATGCAATGATAAGTTTTCGAGGTTGTTTTTTTTAGTATATTTTTTGTTGATGCAATGTGTTCATATTGAATTGATTTTGGATAGATACAATGTGTTCATGTCTCGTTGATTTTAAGTTGCTTTTTGACACCGAATTTTTGTAAATAAAAAACTTTAAAAACAATATTTTTGAAAAATTAAGTTAGTAAAATTGAAAGAAAAAAATTAAGCGTCGCAAAAATATAAAAATAACATAAGAAATCTATATTTATGAAAAACCCCTTCAAATTGCAAAACATCTACCAGCAAAAGGGCCATAACTCTCGTAGCATAACATTATATTGCCATGCTCCCTTGTTGTAAAATTTTATCAACTCCTTAGTATATTTTGAGTTGATGCAATATGTTCATATCGAATTGATTTGCAGTTGTTGTGGGGTTGATGTCTCGTTGACTTTGGATTGATGCAATGTGTTCATGTCAAGTTGGTGTCTCGTTAATTTTGAATTGATGCAATGTGTTCATGTCTCATTGATTGGCAGTTGTTGTGGGTTGATGTCTCGTTGATTTTAAGTTTCTTTTTGACATCGTATTTTTGTAAATAAAAAACTTTAAAAATATTTCTGAAAATAACCCCCAAATTGCAAAACTTGTACGAGCAAAAGTGCCATAACTCTGGTAACATAACATTAAATTACTATGCTCCCTTGTAAAATTTTCTCAACAGCCAATTTTCTTTGGATTTTATTTTTTCTCAAACTTGTACTTTGATGCTCTACCATACATGTGAGGGGAGTACGAGAGATGAGACGATTCTAGACTTAAGCCACTTAAAAGAAAGTTCTACTCTCCATTGATCATTTCTGCCAAAAACCTAAGACAAAAGTTAAGAAATTGGATCTAATTACTATGATTTCATGCACACAATGAGACCAAATTGACAAACCACACAAAACTTAGGGGGGCAAAAGAACTATATTGATTTATGAAGAAACGCTTTGTCATTTGGACTTTTCAAGTTTGATCGTCTAAATTAAATAGCTTGAGATTTTTGCCTTCTTTTATTTGTCTCTATAGTGGTTGTGCATATGGAAAAGGACAAATAAGAAAATCAGGCACCCTCATTTTAAAGACTAAATAATAATAAAAAAAGAATTAATTGAATATTAAATGTTATTGTGAAAACAAAAAACAAAAACACACAAGGAAAAAAAAGCACTGCAGTAAGAAAGGAACTGTCTTCTACTTCTTTTTTTTTTTAAATTTTTTTCTTTTCCTTTTTTTTTTCTTTCAACGCTGCAGCCAAAATTTCAGCAGGGAAAAATTCTGTTAGGCCCTGCAGCCTATGTAAAAAGCGATGTTAAAAGAAGAGAACCTGGTATGTACTGTACAATCACGACCAATGCTTGGTTTTATCTTCTTCGATAATCTGCATGGAGGAAGCTCTCATATGGTGTTCCCGTGAGAGTCTTTTGGATGTCATCCCAATTCTCAACCAGATTAGACAAAGAACCTTTGTGAATCTTCACCTGACGGCTCTTTAACTCCATTTGCGGAACCTTTAAAAAATCTTGAACATCTGTAAGTTTCTGCACACATGCAAAAATGATATCAGGGATTCCATTATTCATGTAAGAACGAGTAAGGTAAAGCATCATCAAACTGTAGTGATACTCAGTAGTCTGACAATAACAGATCAAGCTCAGTCATGTATAACTTGCTTACAGTACGGTTCTTTACTATATCCTCATAATAAAGGACGATATGCCTGGTACTCTGGAAGTACTCCAAAGCTTTGGTTGTTGTCTCTTCTACTTGTCTTAGGTTGGGTATCAGCAATGTCGCATTGATTGTTGGCTTGTACTTTGCCAGAATGTCTGCCTGAAAAACATTGGACAGGAGGAGTTAAAAATCTTGAAGGATGTGAAAACATCATTCTTTTGTAGGTTTTCTTTATAATAGAAACTACTAGTTGTGTTGGAGAGAGGGAGAGAGACCTCAAGGGGAGAATGTACATGGGACTTGTGTGTTCCATTCAGTAACTTGACTTCTCTATCATAAGAATTTGCGAGAACTGAGATCATCCTGCGCAAAAGATTTCTCCGAAAGAGAAAGATAGCAGCAACACCTCGACTTTCAAAATATTTCACTATTTCCTCATGATGCTGCAACAAACCCTGCAAATATTTTTTAATTAGGTCAAAATCTCTTCTTCTACGCAGAACAAAACCTTACATTCAGTCGTGAGCTCATGAAACTCGGGTGTCAAGGAGTTCTTATAGAATGATGCCACACAAAACATTCGCTAGTATCAAGAAAATGTTCTTCCAAAGTTTCTTATTTTTATTTCATTTTTTCTTTTCTACCAATAAATTGATGCCTTGAGGTTTATGCATTTAATGATTTATAATTTTCAGACGCAAAGACCTATCTGGTAACTGGTACAGAATTATGCATTTAATTAGTTAGCATAAAGTCATAATAGTATCATAATAGACAGAACATTCACTAGAATCAAGTAAGTGTTCTTCCAAAGTTTTTTACTTTTATATCATTTTCTCTTTTCTATCGATAAATCGATGCCCTTAGGTTTATGCAATTAATGATTTAGAACTTTTTAGAACAAAGACCTATCTGATACAGGATTATGCATTTAATCAGTAAACATAAGGTCATAATAGGAACTAGCAAAGGGCCAGACAAGATGCTCTTTATTCTATACAAGTTTGCAGTTGTTTAAGGGTTGGTTCCTAAATATAAATTGCTAGGGATCAGTAATGAAAGAAAATCACATCTAATTTATAAGAAAAAAATTACGTTTAGTTTCTCATAGCAACCAAAAGCAATCAAGTACGCTCAGTTCCAGAAAATTAAAAAACAATAGAAGTCAAAATGGATTTGATACGTCACTTAGCCAGCCAAAATTTCCCCACTGATAATAGTTGCAGAGATCAAGAGGAACCAAGCTAACATGTCGTGGTTATTCAGATAGCAGCTATGTATAAACAAGGCATCTAGCAATGCATGTCAAAGTCGGTGAAAAAGACAGATGTTTCAAGCTTCTTCCAAAACATCCAGTATGGAAAATTAGATATGCACATTTGCTACTAGTTGCACTGAAATCTAATGCTTTGTTCACTGAACAAACTAAATAATTGTGCAACCAAGGCAAATAGCACATGCTAAATATGAAATCAAATTTCTAGAGAGCATAACTCACCTGATTAAGCATCCACTTTAATCCCACTGCAGCTGTACACTCATTCTTCGAGGCACTACTAAACCAGTCAAGATTGTAAACTCTATCCAAAGTCTCCACAATGGTTGATATGTTACTTCTCCTAACTTTAACGGAGAATATCTCCCCATTTGAGCTAATGTTAGTATGGTTATTTAACAATGTTTCAAACCACCCACTCCCAGACCTCTGCATTGATAAAATGGCGAAATACCTTACAGGATTGCATGTGCATTCAGCCCTGAAATACATGAGAAATCATGTCATTATATTTTAAATGAAACCAAACCCAAAAACCAAATTTAAACAGCATTATACCTGCTATAATTTTCAGGTTTCGGGTAGTGCACAAAAGGAGTTTCCGAGGGTTCAATATTAGAATCTTGACAAGGCTTTTCAATCACCTGGAGATTTAAATATCCAACCTTGTTCCGGGTGCTAACTTGCTTCAGACAAATGGAGCATATATATACACCACAGACCATTGCAAATACCAATACAGTCATCCTCAACACCAATGGAGATTTCTTGGGCGCTTTTATCAGAAAAACATCCTGAAATTTCTCTAAATTTAGCTTGTGTGAAGAAAAGGAAAACACAACCACACAGAGACAGACTAGATGAGCCGATCAGATTAAGCAGTGCGGGGTTAGAAAAAGCAAATCACATTGACTATTGAGCAGAAAAAAAAAAAGAGTGCAATATGTTTCAGCTTAAGTTACTAAATTTTGATTCCGTACAAAGAAGAATCAACCTAACAGAAGCTAAATCAGACGACATGGCAACTACTATACAAATCAAAATAAAATACTATAAAGAAGAAATCTTCATCTAGAATATATTGACCAATGATAACCGAAAAAACAGGAAAAATAATGTTTGATTAATCAAAACCCAGATCCGATATTTCACATGTAACCTCATTAAAATATAAATCAAGGGAAAAAATGGCAAAAGACAAGAGTCATACATATATAAACAAAAATTATATGTATATATATATAGAGAGAGAGAGAGATTAAAAAAGCAGACCTTGGTCAAGAAAAATAGATCATCAGCCATGGTCTCGAAGCTCAAAAAGGACACCAACGAAAAGGCATTGGGCAGCTCAGATTCTTCGTCTTCTTTCCTTCTTTCTCTTCCCTCTTGCTTTTTTGTTGCCTTTAGTTTTTCTCTCTATTGCACTAATCCATAAAATTCAAACCCAGAAAATGAAGAAAGAAATGAAAAGAGAAATAGTGACGGAGAGAAACTTTATTTGATGGGCTTTTCCCTTTTACTATTTATATATCTATTCTTCTGTTGAGGGAAAAATATAACAAATACAAAGGAACAGAATGATTAGAAGATTCCATCGACCGTTGCACGCCTTTCTTCGCTGAATTATTTTTTATTTTTTTGAGTTTAAATAATGGTTTCATCAGAGATTTTTCGCAATCCAAGCGAAAAGGAACCCACACGAACGAGAAAGACGAAGTAAGATTTTGCCAATGATACGTCGTCGTTTTCTAGTTTGTACCCGACATCATTCACGGCATTATCCATGTTGACAATTTCCCACGTAGTTTTTCCCAAAATCTCATTATTTTTTTCTTAAAAAAAACTCTCATAATCTTAAGATATTAATTTTATTCCCTTTTCAGAAAATATATATAAAAAAAACTCATCCTTCACGATAGTCCACCATAACCGAAGGAGTACATCCTCCTGGAAGCATCACTTCTCAAAGATCTTGTCGTAAGATGGTGTTCAAAGTCTCACTCTAAGGCCGTCTTCTCCTTTCACTTCTTCCAAGTCTCCGAGAACCTTCCTCCGGCCCAGGAGAAAGGTAGTTAGGTGTCAAGCACAATGATCCTGGACCACAGACAGCTTTCTGACACCCATTGTCACATGGATCATGGTGTCGACTTCGTACAAGTAACAAAATAGCTATCCCACAACGCCGCCTGACATAGGAAAACGTGCAAGTATCATTTTGATAGTGTTAGGGATGTTTACCCACAATAAAATAGTGGGCTGACATTCCTCACAATGGGCTAACCAAGATACACTGGAGCCCACTAGCTCATTTACTACAAGAATGTTATTTATCATGTAATAAATCTCCATTAATGGAGAATAATTGTAATCAGCTCTAATTAGTGAGCTTAATTGCCCCACCAACCTATATAATAGGGCTAGGGCACACATTGTAAATGATCTCAATTTCTTACTTTCAAAGTGAGCCTATACGTTGCCTGAAAACAAAGAGAAGTTGAGGTTTGCAAGTTCTTAGCATCCTTATACAAGTGACTCGCGGATTATGATTGATTCACAACCTGAACCATGTAAAAATCTGTGCTTCAATCTTCTTTTCACGTTTCGTTTAATTAGTTGTTAGCAAAAACACCTAGTCAACAAACAATAATTGTCCCTTCATCTCCAAACGATAACAATAATTTTACCTCCTAAAATATAAACTCACATTGGTAATTTTAATTATGCTATGGCACAAAATCTTGACACTATGTTCCTTATAAAGAGACGTTTATAATATTAATATAAAAAAATTACAAAAAAATATTTTTGTCTTTTCACTTTTCTTTCTAATTCGGAGACAAATTTTATTTCGTGGCACTTCACTATTTTTTTCTTCTTCATTTTCATTCTTACTAAACAACTTACTTTTTTTTATCTTATTTTCACTTTTCTCTACTAACCAACAAACAAGCAAACAATGCAAGATTCACCCATACATACAATTCAAACAAATTAACCAATTATGAATGTTAATTCAACTTAAGCTCTTTCCATAGCCTCCTCCAACCTTATACACTTATTAGCTCGTTTTAGGAACTCTTCCATGGCATCATGGTTCCTCTTTTGTAGACTCAACCATAGTGGGGTCTCACCTTAGATTCCAAAAGAATTTCCATAAACTTCATGTCCTCATTTGCATGCCTTGCTCGGGCTACTTAAGCATTGAATCACTTGATGAACTTCTTGAGCGACTCTTCAGGTTCTTGCTTTATATGGGCCAAGGTGTGACCATTTACTGGACACACGTGAGAAGCATAAAACTACTTTTTGAAGCTCGAGGACAACATCTCCCAAGAGTCAATCGACCTAGGTTCAAACTTGTTAAACTTCTATTTGGCTACTCCAGTTAGTGTGGTCGAGAAGCACTTGCACTGAGCTTCCAAAGAGACACTATGTAGCTTATGTTGGGGTTTTATGCCCTTGTTAAATCATATTTCTTATGTAATACTTTTTTACTATCAATAAAAAAAAGAAATCATTTTTGTTTATCAATTGTATTGCTTACGTGTTTTATTACATGATTATTACTTAATACAAACATCTATAAAATCCCAAACATATGTATAATTAATTTATAGTGACTAGGTCACAATAGATTATATATGTAATCATATGTTCACAAGAACTAATTCTAAGATTAAATTAGTGCATATGATTTTCACTAATTTGGTAATCTATGATATGATCTACTTACACAATGGTGTGTTGTCTTGTCCAAGACATTGACCAAGTAGATAAGATCAATTATATCTTGTTAGATTGGACTTGGACCAACATTGATTATTGATAGATAATTAAGTATCGTTATTATCATATCTAATTAGCATTACAACATTGATCGTAGGTGAAGTCAATCTAAATTTTGAGTGATAATATTTCTATTGATTATATTATCTGAGTCTTTTAACTTGTTTGTGAAAAGCTTGTCCCTACAGCATAGTCTATACTTACATCTTGGAGATTCAATAGTATAATTGAATGGAAGTATTTATCATAGATATGAAATCTATAAGTTTCTATGACAGAGGTGAAAGGATGATTTCCTTAATAGCTTAGTCCAAATGGTTAAATGATTTAGCGCTCATATCTGTGATTAAGTTCACTTTATCATTTATAAGGGACTTAGTGGGAGTTGAGGATAAAATACAAATGAGGGGTAAGACAATAAAATTCACCTGGCTCGTTAGTAAGTCATCGATAGAGGATTGAGAGACGGTAATGATTATGATAATGGATAGCTTATTTATATTATGAGAAATATGTTTTATGAATCAAGAGTTCAATTTTGAGTCTATAGTGGAGTCATTCAGAATTAATAAGTTGTGAGATGATTTATTTAATAAATAAACTTGCAAGAACTTATTGTAGCTTATATTCATGGATCCATGGTCCCCACGTCATCTTTGATTAAATCAAGTCTAATAGTCTCAAACAATTGATTTAATTATCAATTATTAATATCAAGTTGACTAGGTCAATTTATTAATATTTACATTGTTTACCCAAAAATGGCTCCTGATGACGTGGCAAGAATTTCTTACACGTGACTGGCACGTGGCATTTTTGAGTGAAGGGATCCTGTTCGACCATCGACCAGATAATTATTGATTCGTCAAGTCTCGCGTTTAGGTGCGACCAGTTTGGTCGCATACTTTCATTTACTTCTTTTGGAATACACAATCTTGTAATAATTACATTTATTATGTTTCCTTTATTTACCTTGATACGTTGATCTTAATTGTAATTAAGGCCCATTGGCCCATGTAACCCCCTTGAGCCTATAAATAAGAAGGAGAAGGCTCAAGGAAAGGACTTTTGAACTTTTGATCTTTGTATTCAAAGAGAAAAGTATAGTGTGATTATCCACCGAAATTGGAATACTCCCAAGGCTTATGAAACTCAAGAACCCTAGTTCTTTGATCACAATATTGGGATTCAATATCAATAAGAACACTAAGTGGACGTAGGTCATTACCACTGAATTGGGGCCGAACCACTATAAATCGCTTGTGTCATTTTCTTTCCATTTGATTCTCTTCTTGATTTCCTTTTTATTCTTTGTCGTTTATTTGACTCCGTGTCGTTGGCCAAATCAAGGGTCAACATACATGATTTAAGAATTTGGGGTTAAAAGAGATTTCCTAATCTTTAGAGCAGATTTATTAATATTGATAAATTTGTGTTAATATTAATAAATAATATTAAATCAATGTTCAAATTATAAATAGCTAATTTGAATAAGGATTTAATTAATTAAATAAATAATTAAAAAAATATTTGAATATTTGAAAAGCACTAACACCACCTCCACTTTAAGTGAGGCGGCTAAGAGTGGGCTTTATTTAATTATAATTTTAATTAATTTAATCAATACAACCAATGGTTAATTGATTTAGTTAGTGCCCTAGGGCATGCCTATATATAGAGTGTGAAAGCTAGGGTTAGGGTTAAACAATACATTGATTTATTTTGATAAATAAATCAAAAGAAAACCCTACACACTCCATCCCATTATTGGGCGCCCATATCTTTCTTTATTCCCTTTGTATTCTACCTCATGTGTTGAGAGCAAGCCCACATAGTCTAGGTTTGATAATAGATAGGCAAGGAAGACTTTGGTGAAGAAAGCATTTTTTGTTCTTCACAATGCCTAGCTTTATAGGACAAAAGGTTAGAGAATTGAAAGTGTGGAGTTAATTATTCCACTGCAGATGTTATTTACAATATTCATATTAATAGTTTTCCTATTTTGTGTTTCTTAGTATTATAGGAAGCATGCATTTAGACTATAAAATTGAAGATCCTACAATTGACCTCAGAGCCAAGTCATAATTAGTCTATTGTTATTATATATATATATATTCTTAAAATTATGATTTTTGACATGTTTTATTGTTAATTGGATGGTTGCATGATCTATACGCATGTTTAAGTTTTATGTAAGTTAATTTGCTAAAATTGATTGTTTGATGTTTTTGTATGTGTTTTATTATTTTGAATAGGGCTTATAAAAATTCTGCACAAAAACATGTTTAGAAACAATTTGCACAATATTTTTCTTGATTTTTTTTCTAAAAATTGGCACCTGTGTGTGCCTTGCCTGCACACCTGCGCCCTAGTGCACCCGCGCCTAGCGCACCTGCATGCCTACGCCCTACGTGCACGCCCTTGCGCCTCTAGCACACACTTGACGACCATGTTTAGGGTAGTTACCCTTTTGAGATTTTAGGGTTTAATTACAAAATTGTATGTTTTTTGTGTCCACCCGCCCTGCACAAGTAACAGACCTTTTCTCGGCATTCGCCCAGATGGTGCTTCTTGCATCTAGTACATTATGGATAGCTCCTCCATGACTCACCGCCTCCCTGGCGGCCACCCTGGGCACCCCGACCCATCCTGTTAGGACCAATAGTGGTCGAGGTGTCAGGGGTCTTCCTCTTCTAATCACTAGGGCCTCCGCCCCTACCTGTAGAGTCCCAGAATGTTTACTTAGTTAGCTAGTTAGTAGTAGTTATAGTATTTTAGATTTCGTGGATTTTGGTTCAAACCGGGACTTAGTTGGAAACTCCTAGCAATAGTTATGGATTTTATAAGCTTAACCTATAGTTTAAGAATATTAATTATAACATAAGGTTTGATTAATATTGCTGGTCATAAATATGATATTTATTATAACCTAAGGTTTAGATAGAGCCAATAGGAATATGACACTTGTCATAAGCATGATTATTAAGGAATTAAGTATTCTAATGATAAAATAAGGAAATATAAGCTTTAGTATTCACCAGAAACTGTTAGGGTCGTAGTTTGACTTAGTCAAAGCAGTTATCTAACTTCAATTATGCTGAAAAAGTGCAATTACGTGTTTAAAATATTCACGTATGCCGATATATCGCAGCATTGGAGCCGATATATCGTCTGACGAAGGATACGGAAAACACGTTGACGTTGCATGATTGTACGAACGGAGGCTCGGGACTAGGCCAGAGCCGATATATCGCCACATAGGGGAGATATATCGCCTGGAGTGATATGATTTTTGAAATTTAGTTTTTTTTTTATTTTAAAATAAACCTTAACTACTTAGACCTGCCCCTGAAAAGTTTTGACCGAGTCTTCAGTCTCTGATTGACGAATATTCAAATATTTTCAATTATTATTCATTATTTTATTCAAATCAAAATAGGGTTAGTTTCTGTAATGCCCCGAATTATCCGATGAGTTTAACGGCATGAATAGTAGGCCAGGAGGGCCATACTTGCTTAATTATGTTATTAACTGATTAAATGCATGTATATGTTGATTATATTATGATATGATGTGAAATGCATGCATATGAGTCCATATTTACAATTACAGGGGTGTGATGATAATTTGGCCCGTTGAGGGTAGTTTGTGTATTTGGGTGCATGATATGATTTGTGAATGAGATTCTATTATTATGGAGATATATTCGAGCTAAGAAACATGAGACGGTTATTTTTAGTGGATTAGCGGTTTTACCATAACGGGGTCAATTTTGGGGTAATAGAAATGTTCATTTGATGATAGATTGGGAATATTTAAGATCAGGATGAAATTCTGGAGGTTTTGACTATAATGTCCCCGGGGGTGTTTTTGGGACCCCGAGCATTGGGTTTTATTTGAGGTTACTTAAGGTTGAAGTAGCTTATCAGATAGAACATACGATAGAAAACCTCTCGTTTCCCTTCGTTAGTTCATTTTCGCCACCCAGAGCATATTTGATGAAATCTTGAGTTCTAGGAGTCGGAATCGAGTGAGGATCGAGGCATAGCAATCCTATGAAAGATTAGAAGCTTCTTAACCGAAGGATTCGACGGAAAACAACCCAATTGAAGGTAATCGAAGTTTAAGTTTTGAGTTTTTCCGAGTTTCTAAGCTTTGAATTGATTTTTGTGAATTGTTGAGTTTTCGGTTCATTCGAGCCTTGGGTTTTGAGGGTTTTGATGCATGGGGAAGCTTGGGAACTTTGTTTTGATGATTGGGGAATGTTTAGGTATGTTTTTGGAGGCTTTGGAGTGTTAGAAACGCGGTTGGGAATGGCCCAGGGTTGGGGGCCGCGGCCCTGTTCTTGTGCGCCGCGGCCCTAGTTCGAAGAAGCAGGTGTCAGGAAATTGGCCTTGCTGGGCGCCGCGGCCTAGGCCACAGCCCTAGCCTCAGATAACCCTGGGGGCCGCGGCCCAAGGTGCTAGGGCCGCAGCTCTTGCCCTGTTTTCGCCCCGTTTGCTCGTTTGACCCCGGGAACTTAGTTTTAGGCCTCGGGAGTGTCCTCACTACTTGGATTAGTTTGGATTGATCTCTTGGAGGCTAGATAATGGTTTGAGACCCTTGATTATCTTGATTATTGATGGTATCCCATATGTGTTGTGATTAGGTAACTGCTAAAGGACTAAAAGCTAAGCCGTTCTCAAAGGTTGTTCTTTTGCTCATTCTAGCTCGAATCAAAGGTAAGAAAACTGCACCCAAAGTGTGACATGCATGGATATTTGTGAGGCATGTTGATTGTATAAATATGGACATGGATTGAATACAGAATCGACAAAAGTGTTAGTATCAGCTGTGAAGCTGTGACTTATTTGTCAGGTTCGGCAGTGATACTGGACACAGGTCAGGTAGCGCTGATTTATTTGTCAGAACGGCCTTAGCGTGAATCACGCAAGCCAACAGAGATTAGATCTAATCGACTACTAGCATTGAATGACTCAAGGAGCATTAATGCCTGACCGACCCTGAGGGTCGATGAATGAAAAAGAGCTTGGAGGCTAGTGGTTTACCTAGCAGCCACTCTCCCGCTAGAAAAGAGAGCTTGGAGGCTAGTGGCTTACCTAGCAGCCACTCTCCCGCTAGAAAAGAGAGCTTGGAGGCTAGTGGCTTACCTAACAGCCACTCTCCCGCTAAAAACATGTGATGTTCATTTGCTTGTTTGAAAGCTTTATGTTCAGTGTGATTATAATGATAATCATTTGATAACGTTTATGAAAAGTATTATGTTTTCTTGCTGGGCTTTGGCTCATGGGTGCTATGTGGTGCAGGTAAAGGGAAAGAAAAGCTCACCTAGCCTTGAGTGGAGAGCTGATGTGGTGTTGTGTACATATGCGGCCGCTTGACCACCACGGCCAAGGTGTTCTCAGAGGAACTAGGGGGTTTACCCTGTTTTTGCCGCTTAGGTCGGCGGGATTGTAACTTTAAAACAGTAATGACCATTTTGTACTAAGAACCACTTGTAAATGTTTAGTTTAGCTCTGCAGAGCAGTTTGTAATAAAATCTCCATTTCCTTTTTAATGGTTTTATACCTTAGCCTATTAATTACACTTAGAGCACGTTTTTGACCAAAGGACTCAGGTAGCGAGTCGAATTTCTGGTCCACCGTTCACCGTAACTGTTCTGGGGTAGCCAGGGCGTTACAGTTTCACTCCTTACCTCTATAAATATGACCTAGTACCCAGCCCTTCCACTCATTCTTCAAGCTGTGATCAGAGACTCCAAGGTGCTAGTGGTTCCATAGAGTGATAAACACTTGGGTTGGGAAAAAGCTTTGCCATTCTTAAGCTTTATAAAGTACTCGGGAAGTGAGGATTAGTGTATTTCGGTATTGAAGTTAGACCAATCCTTAAGGTCAACTAAGGTACTCTTATTCTTTAAGTCCAGTTCTTTAAAACTCTTTAGTTTTCTTTAGTTCATATCCTAACTTTTGATATTGGTTTTTGATTAGGTTCTTGAAACTTAAAGATCTTCCTTTGTAAGTTTTGTCTTGAAGGTTTAGTTTCCACAATTATTCTTTACTCTTTAGAAATACTCACCATTTTTATTGTTGGTTTTAAGAGTGTTCCAAGTCTCGCATTTGTTCTAAAATATCCCAGTTTTGGTAAGGAAATTAGGATATAATTTTGTATGCTTATATGATATGTTATGCTAACTTATGTTATGTTATGTTATTGTATGTTACATTATGTATAGTATGTTTATAGACCTTGGGCATATGACTTGTCTAGCTAGCAAGCCCCAATAATTTATGGGCATATGACTTGCTTGGCTAGCAAGCCCCACAAATCTATTGGGCATATGACTTGCTTAGTTAACAAGCCCCAAGTAGTATAATGGCCATTGTAGTATTATATGACATATGTTTATAGTATATGTGTTTATAATTTATGTATATGTTTTATGTTGTTAGTAGTTTTTCCTTGCTAGGCATTAGGCTCACTCCTTTACTTTTAGTGTGATGCAGGGAAATAGATACAAAGGCAGAAGGATTCTTGGAAGCTTGGCATGTGTGTTGAGGTGAATGGAGTGGATGGGCTGCGAGTCGATTCGAGGACGACGTTATTTTCTTTAGTCTCTTTAAATTACGTTTTTATGTATTTTTCGCATTTAGCTTTGTAAACAATTTCATTTAAAGTTAGGTTTTTTTTTAAAACAATGAGCTCATTTATGTATTACAAATATTATTTTAAAGTTTCAATAAAGTTATGAATATTTCTCATGTATGTTCTCTTCAAAGTAGTAGTTATGTCTAGTAGTTTTAATGGTCTAAGTCTTAGAAATAGTTGGGTCATTACAGCTGGCACAGAGCAACGGTCCATTTACATGAAATTCTCCTTGATACACACGCTCAAGCTTCGAATCCAACCGCCAATGTAAGTATTTATGTTTTAGTTATTATATTTCTGTGTTTTAGCTAACATTTTAGTCTTATGTTTTCAGTTAAGAATGGATGGAGCTTTATCATATAATGATATCCGAGCCATTAAGGCTTTCAAAAGGATTAGAGAACCAAGAAATACAGTAGGAATATTGGAAAGAATCACTCGGAGATTACTTTTATTCCATAATCAAATAGTTCATCTCCAAACGACTAAGCAAATAATGATGAGAGCTACGGAACAATATATTTTAGTAATTAGGCTTTTTAAAGATTTTCCTTTTGTAACTGCTGCTTTGGAAGAAATATGGGAGACAATAGATGTTGAAGATGAACTACTAGTGGCGATGAGATATTATTTTCTTATAATTAGGTTTACCTCTAAGATGGAATTTCAATTCACAGGAGAACAAAAGAATAGAATCTTTACGAATCTTCCCCGAGGAATTTTTTAGGCTCACGAAAATGATGATTATGAAGAGATAGATGATGACATGTTAGATGAAGGATCTGATGTTGAAGATCCCGATTTTTAGAATAGATTAGTTTCTTTATTTATTTTATTTATTATTTTGCCTTTATGATTGTACTTAGTGAAAACTGTTTTTTCCAAATTAATATCATTGTTATTTTGATGACATGTATGCGTTTGATTTTTATTTTGCAATCATAATAAATAATAAATTTAATAAATAATGACTAAGTTCGGTGAGGGTGGATACAAATCAATGAACCAGGGTTCTATATTGAGAGTTAGGGGGCCATAGTAGTGGGAACGATTTTACTGATCCTAGCCCTCCCTCAGTATGGTTAACTTTGGAACAACAATGAGTTTCGAGCCTGAGAATTAAGTCATATAGGATAATTAGAAACACACTTAGAAAATAATAAAGATGGCTTATTTTTCTAAGTTTAGAAACACACCCTAATTATAAAGAAGGCTTATGTAATTCTTTTCATAAGAAATCATAATTAATAGGTCTGAGTTATGTTTTCTTAGATTAATTTTTTGCTTTAGAGCCTATTAAGGTAAGTTCTAACATGTTTTTCTTGACTGTTAGAACTCTGCTGAAGATGTCACTCAGAAGATCTGCTCGCAACAATGTCAATGTCGCCAATGTCGCTTCTGAGACTAATGAAGCCCCTCCAGTTCACAAAAGAGAAGCACGTGCTACCACTACTGCTGCTAATCAAAGTGCGCCGTCGCCGCCGCCACCGGTTGACAACACTGCAGAAATTGACAAGCTACAACAACTATTAGGAAAAATTAGATTGCCTTAATGGAAATAGGTAAGAATATTACAACTCTAGGCAATATATTACAAATAAATATTGATTGATTAAATAAAGTTACAACTCTATAACTGAAAATTACAAATAAACAAAGAAAAGGAAGAAGATGATGAAGAAGAAGAGAATAGTGAGAATACAACTCTAAGCAAAAGATTACAAGTAAAGCAAAGGTGTTTGAAACAAAATAGAAGATTACAACTCTTAAACAAAATATACAAGTAAATAGAACAAGAGAATAAAAAGAAAAGCAATAGAATAAAATGAAGAACAGAAACACAAGTAAACTCTCACTTACACAACCTAAGTGAAGAAGGTTGGAGATCACCAACTTGAACAAGGTTTAAAACCTTTGTCCAAAAGCTTATTTCCCCCCTAACTCAAGCACTAAGGGATCTCTCTCATATTTTGGAAATGCTTTATGGAATTATCAAGCCTCAAGGTGTTTCTAGCCAAGTTCTCTAATGGATAGAAATGTTGTGTCTTTCAAGTGAGCTATAGGTTCCTATTTATAGAGTTTAGAGACACCGATTGAATTTCAAATTCCACCAACCCCCATGGCTGTTACTAATGTTTAATTGGATTAATATGGAATTAAAAATGAGATTTGTGAGTTATTTGGGTTTTTTGAGCCGTTCAACAAAGATTGAAAAAAAATGAAAAAATGGTCAGTTTTGGCCTGTGGCCGCGGCCAGAGACATTAGTGGCCGCGGCCACTACTCTCTGTCCCACAGGCCATGCCCACCAACATTCAGTGGCTGCGGCCACTGACCATTTTCAGCACTTAAAAATGTGATATTTTTCCAAACGGTTCCAAACCCTCCCAAATGATTTTGTAACCCCCAAAACACATTATTGGGGTTAAAATCATATCTCTAACAACCATTTCACATATGGCTTTATGAAATTCATCTCAATATTGTGTAACACCAAATTTATACAATAAAGGGTAATATTTGGAAGTTACAAATTTGTAACACCAAATATGTTACATTATTTGGATATATCTCATATATCTAAATATTGTAACTCTCTATTATATGTTACAATATGTGACACTTTTTTCACATTTATTTAATCTAAAACATTATATTATAAAATAATATAACAACAACAAATTGAGGAATTACTATAGCAACAACGACAACAGACTCAGCCTCAGCAAATGGCCCCAGCATCCCAACAAGTTGGTCCATATGGGGGATGGCTAATGGTGAACTATGCGCCATACCTAGCTCAGCACATGGAGCCAGTTTATGAGCGATTTCGTAAGCAACACGCTTCAAACTTTGAAGGGACAACAAACCCCTTCGAGGCAGAAGAATGGCTCATAAATTTGGAGTCGATCCTGATACATATGAACCTCAGTAACGCGGATCGCATATCCTGCGTTTCGTCTCTGCTCAAGAAGGATGCTAGAATATGGTGGGATTTAGATCAGTAGACTCACGATATCGCCACCATGACTTGTACCAGATTTGTGGAGTTGTTCAACAAAAAGTACTGCAATTCGGCAGTCATCGCTTCAAGAGTCGAGGAGTTCACTGGTCTGAAGCAAGGGAGTTTATCAGTAGCAGAATATGCTCGGCAGTTCGACCGATTAGCCAAGTTTGCACCGGAAATGGTTCCAACTGATTTTTTGAGGGTGACCAAGTTCGTTAGAGGACTTAGACCAAAGATTGAGCTAGGGGTCAAACTAGCAAACCCAGGAAATACTACATATGCCAATGTTCTAGAAATGGCAATAGAAGTAGAAAGGCTTCAGGCAAACGTTAGTAAAGAAGAGGCCAGTAAGCCTGAGCCTAAACATCAGAGTCAGCCTCAGAATGTTCGGAACAACAACAACAAAAATCAGTCCAGCAATAATAGTAATGGTCAGAAGAGATGGCATCTTGACAACAAACAGTCCAATAACAATAAAAGGGCACGAACGAACAATGGATGTAATAGGTCAGGTTATGTTGAGTACCCGCAATGTGCTAAGTGCCAAAAGAAACATCATGGTGAATGCCGTGCAAACACCAAGGGATGCTACAACTGTGGTCAGGAAGGACACCAGAAGAGAGAATGTCCCCAACTCAAGCCAGAGGGAAAAATGGACGACAAGATGGTTCCTGCCAGGGTATTTGCCTTAACCCAAGGAGAAGCTGATGCTAGCAATAAAGTAGTTACAGGTCAGGTTTCTATCCTCCATAATATATGTTATGTATTATTTGATTCGAGAGCCACTCATTCGTATATCTCGTTAGGAATGATAGAGAAATTAGATAAACCTTGTGAAATATTTAGAACTAGGTTTGTAACCGAGTTGCCTTCGGGCAAAGTAGTCCTATCATCACGGATAGTATGAGGTGTACCGATCAAGATAGAGGACGTAGAACTAGAAAGAGACCTGATAGAATTGGAGATTAAAGACTTTGACATAATACTGGGCATGGATTGGCTAGCAAGGTATGGCGCAACCATTGACTGCAAACGTAAGCAAGTGATGTTCGAGACTCCTGACGGTTAGAAACTATGCTTTATGGGACAAGTTTCAGGACTACGCACACCGGTTATTTCATCTCTCAAAGCTCGAAGGATGATAGAAAAAGGATGTCACGCATTTCTAGCCAGCGTCACGGATGTGGTAAAGGAGACACCATTGAAGGTTGGAGACGTCCATATTGTAAAGGAATTTCCAGAAGTATTTCCTGACGACTTACCAGGGCTACCATCGACTCAGGAAATTGACTTCACGATCGAGCTAGTACCAGGCACCGAGCCTATCTCCAAGGCACCATATCGGATGGCACCTACCGAACTCAAGGAGTTAAAGACATAGCTACAAGAACTCTTAGACTTAGGATTCATTAGACTGAGCCATTCGCCATGGGGAGCACCGGTTCTATTTATGAAGAAGAAGGACGGGAGTATGCGAATGTGCATAGATTACTGCGAGCTGAATAAGGTGATGATTAAGAACAAGTATCTGCTACCCCAGATTGATGACTTGTTTGATCAATTCCAAGGAGCGGCCGTGTTCTCAAAGATTGATCTACGGTCCGGGTATCATCAGCTCAAGGTACGGGACGAAGACATTCCTAAGACAACTTTTAGAACTTGTTATGGGCATTATGAGTTTCTAGTCATGTCTTTCGGTCTTACCAACGCTTCAGCTGCATTTATGGACCTAATGAATAGGGTCTTTAAGGACTACTTAGATAAATTTGTTGTGGTATTCATTGACAATATCTTGGTGTACTCAAAGGATAAAGTCGAGCATGAGAAACATTTAAGGTTGATCTTGTTACGACTAAAGGAGCATCAGCTTTATGCCAAGTTCAAGAAGTGCAAATTTTGGCTTTCACAAGTAGCATTTCTCGGCCACATAGTATCCAAGGAAGGAATTGCTGTAGACCCATCTAAAGTGGAAGTTGTGAAGGATTGGCCAAGACCAAAGAACGCGTCTGAAGTAAGAAGTTTTCTGGGACTAGCAGGCTATTATCGGAGGTTCGTAGAAGGATTTTCTAAGATAACAACTCCACTCACTTTGGATCCATCATTTCAATTAACAGCAGAATACAAGTGCTAACTAGCAACGATAATAGTTCAATCCAAACATATAAATCAACCATAATACAGTTAAATAGGGGTAGACGCCCTTAGGCTGAGCCCTCTGGTTATTTAGCTGATCTCGGCTCGCTTAGGCCGAGCTGCGTTCAGTATGCTCAACATCAACCCCAGCACCCTTAGGCCGTATTTTAACATCACACATAACAGATATACAAGTTACATAACACATATGTTCATTCATAGGGAATCTCAGTCCCATTCACAACTTGGGTGCAGTTTTCTTACCTTGAGTCCCGAGCGAAGGATGTAAAGCTGTCCTGAGCACGATCCTCAATCCCAAGCCTTAACGGTAACCCTCAATTAGAAGCTTTAATCCTCAGAAATTTCTTGGTTGTTCCTAGCTTAATTTCCCCCAGATTTCCAGCTTAATTCCCAGGTTTTTCTTCAAAATTCCTTCAGCTTCAAAGCACAAGAGATGGAGAGAGAGAGAGAGAGAGAGAGAGAGAGAGAGAGAACGTTTAAGAGGAAGGGAGAGAGAGTGTGTTTGAGGAGTTCTACTAAGTTCTGATCACTCCTTATAGTCTTTCAAGCCTACCCCCCTACAAAAGATCAAAATACCTCTGGTAGTAACCCAGTCCCTTTGTTACCCTGAAGGGCAAAACGATCATTTGCCCCGTTTCCCGCTAATTCCTCGAGTCATCCTACAAATTCTCAATTAATCCCGACATGCCCAACTAATCACCAAACACTTACTCGTTACTTGATAAATCCCCAAATATACATTAAACTTCCCAAAATACCCCTAACCTCGCCCTGAGTCAGGTGTTACACCCTGTTGTGACTATTCCGCTAATCCGCTCACTAGGATCGCCTCGAGCCATATACTACTAATATATCCACATAATAATGTGGTCTCAATCATTTAACACATATAATCACATTTATGCCCTCAGCGGGCCAAAATTACAAATATGCCCTTATAAACAAGAATGGGCCCACATGCATATTTAATACTCATAAACATGCATATAAATATAGTCATATTATCATATAAAGCATGCATGCCACATAGTCACGAATTTGATCAATAAATCACATACATATCCAATTATGCCCTCCCAACACGCTAATCAAGGCACTAAACCCAAATATCATTTTTGGGACGTTACAGCATACTTATCTGGTTATACCCCGATTAAGCATCCATAAAGGTTAAGATCTCATGGCCGGTTGTAGCATCCACTAGCTGGTCAATTCTCAGAAGTGGGAAGTAGTTCTTTGGGCATGCCTTATTTAAATCTGTGAAATCTATGCACACCCTCCACTTGTTATTAGGCTTCGGTACCAATAAGGGACTAGACACCCATACTGGGTAGAAGGCTTCCCTAATGAAGTTGTTATTTGGAAGCCTCTCCACCTCCTCCTTCAATTCCTTTGCCCTCGTTGGATCCGGTAACCTTCTTTTCTGTTGTACAAGCTTGAAGTGTTTAGTATTAATGTTGCGTGGCTTATAATGGTTGGGCAGATCCCCACCATATCATCATGAGACAAGGCGAATACATCTTGGTTGTTCCACAGGAACTGGATCAAGGCAGATCTTATCTTCCCAGAGAACCCTTTCCCTAGCTTGATAACCTTGGTCGGGTGTTTTGGGTCAAGCGAGACTTCTTTTAATTCTTCGACTAGACCCACCCTGATATCAATATCCCCAAAACTAGGGTCCATATCCTCCCCTCTCCCCCCCCCCCCCCCCCCCCCCGGGTTTTGGGTTGTATCCTATTTCTGGTGACTGGGCCCTGTAGGCTGTGTAGTGAAAATTGCCTTCCCTGCCTTTTTTACTGACGAATTATAACATTCTCTAGCCACCTGTTGGTTCCCTTTGAGAAATCATATACCTGTCTGAATTGGGAATTTGACGAGCAGATGGAAGACTGAAGTGACTGCTCGGAGGTCATACAGGGCTGGTCAGCCTATCATGGCATTGTACGGAGAGGGGATGTCTATTACCATGAACAAAGACATTACAGTGTTGCTATTAGGTGTCGTCCCCACTGTGAAAGGCAACCTTATGCTTCTTGTCGAGGCCATCCCATTCCCTATAAACCCATATAGTAGTTGCTCGCATGGTTCCAAATCTTTGATGCTTAAATTCATCCTCTTGAACAGGATGTTGGCAGATGACCCACGGTCAATCATCATTCAAGCCATGATCATATTAGCGATTTGTACTTCTACCACCAATGGATCATTATGTGGATGATGTACGTGACTTGTGTCTTCCTCGCTTAACATGATGGGCTCACACTCGTAGCAAGGCTATTTGGGAGTACGCTCCTGGACAACCAGTACATCTTCCTCCTGATCGTACCTAAGGGAATGAGCGTATCTTTCTCGAGCTTTGTTGGAGTTGCCAGCCAAATGCGGCCTGCCGCAGATCATATCTAGCTGACCAACAACTGGTGGTGGTAGGAGAGGTTGATTGCTTTGATACTGTTGCTGAGGAAGTTGTTGAGGATGCTGGTCGGCAGTCATGTGTACATACCTCTTCAGATGGCATTGTTTTGTCTATCTCCTTCTTTAGGTGGTTACATTCATTGGTTTCATGACCATATCCTGTCTATTAACATCCTTCCTCATTAGTGGAGGTCTTCTGTACAGTACGACAGCTTGTGTGGCATTAAAAACATCCGCTCGGGTCTCTAATAGGATGGAGTAAGTAGTAAATTTAGGAACATATTCCCGTGGCTTGGGCTGCTCGGTGGTCTTAGGCTTCTTATTGTCATTCTAGTTACCGCTACTTCCAGCCCCATTACTGCGTTTTCCATTCTTAGCCCCATTCTTTCCTCCCTCTGCAGGGTTGGTGGTGTTCCCAAGATTTGTTTTCCCCTGTTCAGTAGCCATCTGAGTTGGATTATCAACCTTCTGCTCGGCTTCCTCAAGCTTGATGAATTCCTCTGTCCGTTCAAGGAACTCCTGGGTGGTATGTGCAGACTTCCTTTTTAAACTACTCCAGAACAGACTTTTTACTTTGACTCCCGAATTGATGGCTATCAACTTACCATCACCACTGAGGGATTTCACTTTGGTGGCTTCCCACATAAAATGCTAAATGTAGTCCTTTAAAGGTTCATTATCCCTTTGTTTTATGTCCACCAGGTCATTCGGCTTGGTGGGAAGGGGCATTTCTGAGAAGAATTGGAAATAGAATGTGCGTACAAATTCACCCCATGATGTAATCGACCCTGGCTGTAGCTTGAGAAACCATTGTTGGGCGATTTTTGACAGGGTGGCCGGGAAGATCCTACATCTGGCATCATCCTGAACCCCCTGCAAATTAGTCTGAAGTTCAAAGTTGTGAACATGAGATACTGGGTCCTCTAGTCCAGTGTACATCTTCCATGTCAGAATTTTAAATTTGACAGGTATGGGTAGCTAATTAATACGTTCAGAAAATGGGGAACCTCTCTGCCTCTCTATTTCAATATATGTTAACTTGGGGGCTGTCAGGTCCCTTACCAGTCGGGTTAACAGATCCAGCTGGGCCTAAATGTTAGGGTCTGCAGCTGCTTGGGGCTGAGCTGCATTGCGGACCTCATCCATTCTTGGGTCCCAAACAGGCTCAGGCGAAGCTATGTTGTTCGAATCCCGATTTTCCCTGCTTCGATTAAGAGCATCCCGAACGTCTTCACCTTCCATGGGGCTCATTTGGTTGAAAATGGAGTTTGGCCGAGGTCTGCCTCCAGCATTTTTGCTGTCTGCTCGGCCTAGTATTGGAGGTACTTCCTGGAACCCTCCACCTCGAGGTGGTTGGTTATTCGGGATATCCTGCCCTTGTGGGACAAATGGTCCTTCGGGTTGGTTACCTCTCTGACATTGATTATTCTGTTGGCCTCGATTATTTTGTTGGTGAACTTGGCTTGCTTCCTCATGGTCATACCCATTAGCATAACGAGGCCTATATGTGCTACTAACGTCCAACTCATCTCTTCGGGACCTTAATCGGTATTCTTAATTCTATCTATACCGACCAGGTTGCTGCTGATAGTTTTGGGGTTGACCACTTCTATTTGGTGCTGGAGCTAGGGTTTTGTCTTCCCATCTTGCACCACCAGGATTCCTGTCACGACCACTGCCCTGAGATCTTGGCCAAAAATTTCCTACTTGGTCTTGTCCTATGCCACGCCTTGGCAGGACCTGTTCATCAGCTCGTAAAGGTCACATATTTTTGTTTGCTTGAGCGCCCCGACTAGATCTGTGACTCCTGGTCAGACCCTGATTCCCATTCTGAGGTTGAGCCTCTGGCCCATGCATGACACCCTCATCGAAACCAAAAACGAGAGGAAGTTGTGGTTTTGGGCAGTAGTTCCAGCTGTAGTTCCCATACCTTGGGTTTGCTGCTGTTGTATATAATTGCGAATGAATTCAGCAACCTCTCTAGTTCGGTGCTCCATGTCCTCCTGCCAGGCCTGCACTTCCTGGGTATGTCGATCCATCCATTCTTGGAAATCTCTCCTTTTTTTTTTTCGAAAGCCTCATTAAGGGCCTCCTGCGCAGTGGCTCACTCATGGTTCATGGTGGCAAGTTGATCTTGCATCTGCCCCATGACTTCCCTTCTCTGATCAATTTCAGGGTCAAGTCCTTCAATATCTACGTGGGGCTCATACCGTCCAGTACCTTCAGCTTTGGGTATTGGTTGGTCGGTACCCCGTGCAGAAACTCCACCTGACGTTCCTGCATGGGTGATTCCAGCAGAGGCAGCAGCTCTGTGTCCTGGTGTAGTGGGTCCAGCGATTTTCCCCCCGACACCAAATATATTTCTAGGTGGAAAATCACTTCACTACCCATTGAAATGGTTCATTGATGGGACTTGGTGAGAGACTTCAACCTCGGGCTCTAGAGGCTATTGGCTTAACCTTCTGGTTGAGACTACCATCCTTGCATCAATAGAATCTGAATGTGATTGTCTTAGGCTTTCAATGAAAACACCAAAATGTTGACTGCTAGGCTGCTCAGTATATTTCCAGTACTGGTCGGTAAGCAATTTTTGTGAACCCCTCCCACTTTGGTGGAGGGTTTGTATTTATACTCATCCTCTCACCTAGGGGTTGCGCTCGAGCGTAGCTAATGGGAAAAAGTCTGTATATTCTCGCAGGTGGTTGCTCCCTATTCTTTAGGAGCTTTGACCGAGCTTTCTGGGTTGTTAGACGCTCTTTGCGGATGGTTGGGCAATTCTTGCGGAGAGCTAATCAGTGAGTGTAACTACTTTCATCTGAGCAGATGTGTCTGTTCGTCATATGGACCAACTGCTCTTCTGGCAAGCATACCGAACAGTGACTATTATACTGACCGGCAAGTTTTTTGGGGGTCCTGTCGACTAGCTGAGTCTCTAGAGATAGTATGCCAAGCAATAACTCGTCGTATACCCTGCAAGCATACACCAACCAACCTGCTGGGGGGTATGCCCAGTATACTCCACGTGTCCAAGTTGGTTACACGTTAGATATGCCAATTTTTTGGATAACACAAGCAATCAATGTATTTAAGGTATTTATTTGTAGGTTTGGGAAGTTACCCAATATTGAACATTACCCAAATATGTCCATTTAACCCCTATAAATAAAGAGGGAATGGACTGATAAAGGGACCGAATTTTGTATGCAAAAACTCTTCCAAAAATATCTTAAACAATTTTTCTAGAGATCATAAAGAGAATAACATAGTATCGTGGACTAGGTGAATTATAATCACTAAACCACGTAAAAGTTCTGGTGTGATATTTACTTACGGTTTCCTAAAAAGCCTAATTATCTAATTCAGACTTCTTAGTCTACTATTTGCAAAAAACGGCGTCAACAAATTAGTGCTTTCATTGAGAGATCAATTAGGCCTGTCAATCTATTTTGCAAAATTTTCATTCAATCCAAATAATGGTAACATGATCGATGCGCAACAATAAGTCGAAGTGGCTTGGGGACCATGGAGAGTTACATGCAATCAACCTTGCTGAAGAGGTCATTTCTGTACCCCATTGTCCTGGAAAATAACCCCATAACCAGGACGAGGATCACCATGACACTAGTAAGTCATTGTCCCACCATTGTCGTAACAATCTAGGTTACGTTCGAGTCATCGAACTGGAGAATGCTCAACTGAGGAGCCATCTCGCCCACACCAACAGGTGTATTGACAAGAAAATGCCTCGATTACCCCCTCTTGTAACCGACAATAATGTTGAAAGGAGGAGAAGTGGATCCCACAGGAACAGGTCCCACAGGCGTAATCGTCCTAATGTAAGTCATTTTGTTCGGACCGCAACCCAAAGCTTTGTGCCGTCAAAACGCACCCCAATGAATGATCGGCCTGCTCACAATCAAAGGAACAAGCATGTGACTCATGTTAGCAGAACTCAGCCCAATCAGATAGGGCGAGCAAGGACTACTTCCAAACGTACAAGAGCCCCCCCCAAATCCTCCAACACCAATTCAATCTGGTGGTCATGTACAAAGAAACAAGGAGGAATTACCACTAGTTCAGAACATTGGAGTGGATGATGGGCGACCTAGATTGGTGCACCCTGATGGACAGTGGGTGGCCTCACTGATAAGGCACCCACCATTATCTATTTGTCACCCAACACCCCCAAAATCGTAAAGGAATGCACCAGCTCACAGAAACAACCGAAGAAACTTTTCCCACAGAGAGGTTTCATATGTTTCATGATCTCGAGATACTAGTATCCGAGTTCGTGTGAACGAACAAGCTCAGCAAACTCACCAGCGGGTGGTGAGCTTTGCTAAGGGTAGCTATTGGACAAAGAGCTGTCACGAGAGAAGTTCAGAGAGTGTTCACGGTACACACTCTCAAAGGCAAGAGACCAACCTATGAAATCATCTGAACTCATCTCTGAGTTTTCGCTCTAACCATCAATCGGACCTCCACGATCACTTAAACGCCCAACGAGGACAGCAAGCTTGCAACAATGATTTGAGTTATACTCAGACTAGGGAAAACCCTTCAATGATGTGTGATGATGGGAATGCCTCGATTAACCGAGCTCAAGCTTGGAGGGATGAACACCCTAATAATGCGCAACATGGGATGGGAGTTAATAGTCAACTCCCAAACAACCCATTAGTAAAAGATCCAACCCTTGAGCGGCTTGCTATGATGGAGGAGAGATAAATTAGGATGATTGTTATTCTGACAAGGAGCTCAAACCTTTCACTCTTCATTTCGTTCTAGCTCTGTATCCAATAGGTTTCAGGATGCCTCACATGACTACCTATGACGGAACGACTAACCCGTCAAACTACATTGGGACTTTCAATACCTTGATGAGAGCCCATAATTTTAGTGTCGACCTATGCTGAGTGCTGTTCCTAGCCACACTGACATGAGCAACCAAATTGTTTTTTTAACAAATTTAAAAGGCATTCAATCACCTCCTAGCAATTGTTGCTATTCTAAGTTGCAAAAGAAGTATGAGTGGAGACCAATTCCTTGGCCAATATAAAACAACAGCTGAGTGAGTCTCTCAAGGCTTACATAAATTGGTTCACCAACATAGCAGTTCGAGTTAGAGATGCTGATGATAGTGCCAAACTCATGGCAATGCGATTTGGGATCACCGTGGGAGGTGAATTATGAAAGGAACTCCAAAGGAAATTAGTAAAATACATATGAGTTTTTGGCCCGAGCTCAAGAATGGATAAACCTTGAGGAGGTTGAATCCGCAATGGTCGAAACTAGTCAAATTCTCACTCAGCCCGTTGGAGTGGTAGCAAATACTACAGCTACAGCTTATCCTACTACCCATAATAACCACGCAGGAAATAGAAACAAAAGGAAGAGAAGTAATGAAAGAGACCAGGCGGAGTCCAAGAAGAACAAACCTGGGGACAAGTATGCCTCGATATTCACCATGTATAATGACCTAATGTGTACACAGGAAAACATATATATGGAAAATTCTACTCGCCTATCGTGGAAAAATCCAGAGCCCATGAGGAATCAACTGGCAAAAAGAGATTCAACCAAGTTCTGTCGTTACCACAATGACATTGGCCACAATACTGACAACTGCTATCAATTAAAGGAATAAATTGAGACTCTCATTTGAGCTGGACTGTGCAGAATCCACGACCAGTTTTGGGAAATCCAGTGAACCCACCACCAGCTCTTCCAGCTCTGAAGAACCCACTCATTCCTCCTTCTATTGAGGGAAGAGATATTACCACAGTCGCGGGTGGACCTCATTTGGCAAGCACAAGCAATGGGGCCTGGAAAAGGTATATCCAGGAGCTGAAGACCCATGATGGTGAAGTATTCACTCCCGAGCAACACTTATCAAAGTAGTACAAAATGGACAAGCACTCTATTGTTTTTATGGAGGAGGACACAGGTCATGTCCAATTCCTGCATAATGATTCACTGGTCATAACCATTCAGCTCACAAACACGAGAGTTCAGAGAATCTTGATTGATAATGGGAGCTCCGTAAACGTGCTATTCAAGTCCACTCTAGAGAAGATGGGACTATCAGTGACGTATTTGATGGCCTCCTCCACAACTCTATATGGGTTCTTAGAAGAAGGAATGGCAGCAATCGGGACGATTGAGCTCGTTGTAACCATTCGTGATGAAACATTAGCTGCCTACAACGCTAGTTTAGAGCGACCAACCTTGATAGTGTTTGAGGCCATAACTTTTGTTCGACATTTGGCTATGAAGTTCCCTTCAACCACTGGGATATGCACAGTAAGAGGGGATCAACTTGATACTAGGGAGTGTTGTAGCATTTCTATGAAGGGAAGATCACAACCCGAGAGCTACCTAATGAGGATCCGAAACTCCATATTACCAACTTTTTGGTGCTATGTGTGCTACTTTCAAAATGAATGGAGTAAGTAATGATGCAATTCTTTTAAGGCTATTTTCATTTTTCTTGAGAGACAGAGCTAAAATCTGGTTGATTTCGTTGCAAGCCAACTCCATTTTGACATGGGAGGACCTTGCCCAAAAATTCCTCGCTAAGTATTTTCCTCAAGCTAAAGCATCCCCGATTAGAGGTGAAATAAATAATTTCTGTCAATTTTAGGGGGAATCACTATATGAAACTTGGGAAAGGTTTAAAGAGCTGCTTTGAAAATGCCCACTTCATGGTATCGTGAAATGGATGTTGGTGCACACTTTTTATAATGGGTTGAGGGGAGACACAAGGACTATAATAGATGCAGCAGTGGGTGGAGCATTTATGAGCAAAAGTGCTAACGAAGCATATGAGCTCTCGGAGGAGATGGCCATGAATAATTATCAATGGCTAACTGAGCGTGAAAATACGAAGGTGGCGGGAGTTCTAGAAGTTGATCCTATTGCTATGCTCACCGCTCAAATTGCTTCGTTGACCAAGAAAATGCAACAACAAAATAGCATTTCAGCTCAAGCGATGCAACTACAACCTGATCCTATTATTTGTGAGACATGTGGAGGCCATCATCACTTTGAGAAATGTCCAGCAGCGGGTTCTTAATTAGTAGATGACATTCCACTTGAAAAGGTGCATGCCATTGGTAATTACCCTAGACAACCGAATAACAACCCATACTCCAATACTTATACTCCAGCGTACAAAAACCATCCAAATCTTTCATGGAGTAATAATCAAGGGCACCAACCACAGTATCATCCAAATCTGCCTCAATATCCTCCAAATAGACCATCCTATGGGATCAATCAAAGACCATTTTATGACAATCTAAAGCCACAAATGCCACAACATCAACAACCATTGCCTCAAGTGACTAAACTAGAGGTTCCTGCTGATTTATTGAGCCAATTTATGACAAAAACAAGATCCTCCATTTGGAACTTAGAAATACAAGTTGGCCAACTTGCAAAGCTAATGGCAGACCGTAATCAAGGGGCTCTACCTAGTTCCACCGTGGTGAATCCCAAAGAGCAATGTCAAGTTGTCACTTTGAGGTGTGGGCCTACAGTGGATGACAAGGGAAAGAAGATAGAGGATCAACATGTCACTAGTCCAGCACAAGAGAAGGTTACTGAAGACCTTCCAAAGAAAGAGAAGTCGAAATACACTGAGCCTACACAAAATATTCCTTATCCTCAACATTTCCGAAAGGATAATCTTGACAAACAATTCTCCAAATTTCTCGAGGTATTTAAGAAACTTCACATTAACATTCCCTTTGCTGAGACTTTTGAACAAATGCCTAGTTATGTGAAGTTTATGAAAGAGATATTGTCTAATAAGAGAAAAATGGAGGATTATGAAACTGTGGCTTTGACAGAAGAGTGTAGTGCAATCAATCAAAAGAAACTTCCTCAAAAGTTAAGAGATCCGGGTAGTTTCACTATACCTTGCACCATTGGGAACTTTCATTATGAGGGGGCTTTATGTGATTTGGGTGCAAGAAGTAAATTTAATGTCACTTTTCGTACTTAGAAGACTTGGTTTAGGGGAAGCTAGACCCACTACTGTTACTATTCAATTGGCTGACCATTCATTAACACACCCCAAGGTATTATTGAAGATGTTCTTGTCAAAGTGGACAAGTTTATTTTTCTTGCTGATTTTGTTGTTCTTGATATGGAGGAAGATGAAGATGTTCCAATTATTTTGGGGAGAACATTTTTAGTCACCGGTCAAGCTTTGATAGATGTTCAAAATGGAGAGTTGAGGCTAAGAGTGTAAGGCGATGAGGTTGTATTTAATGTGTTCAAGGCTTTGAAGTATCCTAGAGCAAGCGATAGTTGCTTTAGTGTGAATGTAATTGAGGAAAGTTTATCAAAAGGAAAACTCATCAAAGATCCGCTTAAGAGGAGTCTTATTTCGCCAAGTATGGAAGCCTATGATGTGTAACTCCCACTTCTTTCTACAAATGCATTATAACAATTATGAAAAATAAGAGAATATATTTTTTTATTCATATTTTTGAGTGCATTACAATGTTAATCGAAGGTTAGAGCTATTAAGTAAAGTGGAAGAATAACTAATGAATACGCAACTATAATATTCATGGGCATTTCATTAGTATAATACCCATAGAATGATGCTAAATACAAGCAAACAATCACTAAAGTTATGAACAATAAAAAGAAATTCATGATTTGATGATGAATTTTATCTAGAAGGTTAAGAGATGAAGAAATTGTGCAAGTGAATGGTTGAAGGAACAAGTATTTATAGGACAAAAACTAGCTGTTATGACTGTTGGTGAATAGTGATTCGACCGTTGGAAACAGTAACCTGACCGTTGGGGATATAGTTGTATTCTATTGTGGGATTTAAAAAATTCTAAGTTGTTGAAGTAGCTAACACATGAGAATAATTAATTTATGGATGTTAGAGAAACTTTTTCAGAAAAGTTTGTGAGTAAAAAATGTTGGACTAAGTAATATAAGAAGATTGGGAAGTTTTCATTTTTTGGTTACTATTCACCGGGTACTATTCATAGAGGGTCCCACAGTAGGGTCCACATGGGTCCCACAACGGGGTCCACCCCATGGTTCCCACATGATGATGCAGTAGTGATACAATGATGACTTTAGCAAACCACCATGCTTAATATTTTGAATATTTTATTATTCCACTATGGTTGATATTTTCAATATTTTATTAGCATAGTAACCTAAGGTTTTCCTATAAATAGCTCTTCCAAAACTCATTTTGAATCACAAAACCTCATTTTCTTTCTCTCACTCTACCCAAAAATCTTCTTAACACCCCTTTAAAGTTCTAAACCTCGAAGATCTAGGCGAAATTCTGTGTGTAACGCTAGCCTACGAAAACCTTTTAGGTAAGCTCTTTCCCGAGCCTTTCATTTCAGTTATTTAGTTATTATATATATACAGATTATTTTACTTCGCTGTTATAATGCCAAAATTTATATATAGATTATTTTACTATGCCGTTATAATGTCAAAAGTTATATATAGATTATTTTACTATACCGTTATAATGCCATAATTTATATATAGATTATTTTACTATGTCGTTATAATGCCAAAATTTATATATAGATTATGTTACCATGCCGTTATAATATCAAAATTTATATATAGATTATTTTACTATGCTGTTATAATGCCAAAATTTATATATAGATTATGTTACCATGCCGTTATAATGCCAAAATTTATACATAGATTATTATACCATGTCGTTATAATACCAAAATTTATATATATATATATATTATTTTACCATGTTGTCATAATTTACAATGCCAAAATTGAAATATAAACTATTTTTTATATATCTTTATAATATTAAACTTATATAGGCTATGGTCACACTTTG
The DNA here is from genome assembly GCF_963169125.1 of Humulus lupulus. Classification (NCBI taxonomy): domain Eukaryota; kingdom Viridiplantae; phylum Streptophyta; class Magnoliopsida; order Rosales; family Cannabaceae; genus Humulus; species Humulus lupulus. Next base: position 130,414,626 of record NC_084793.1, read on the forward strand.
GACTATTATGGACTCTTATTATCTGACCTTATTCCCTACTAATATGGACTGATATTATGACCTGGACATTTCCGTATGACCATGACCATGATTTTTAGACTGGGATCTTGCCATGGACAATTATAGTATGACCATATAACTGGACATAAAATAAACAATAAAATAGGAAAAATGGAATAATAACAATTATAAACTAAAATTACGTCATGTAGATTTTATGTAAGTTAATAGTTTGTATTTTATGAGGAAGCTAACAATTTCGGTTATTTTATCAAGACGCAAGGTAAGTAGAATCCTCATCTACAACGCAAGTCTTTTATGTGTCTTATGTGCAATTATATGGTTTACATGTTATTCTACCATATTGTATTTATGCGTAAGTTATTTTCAAGCATGTTATAATTATTATGCATAAGCATGCTTAATGTTTACAGATAAGTTATTGAAAGAGTTAAAGTAGAGGTGCTGCTTGGGAGACCTATGTCCCAAAATGTAATAAGGGAGACGTACCTCCCTATATAATGAATGTTTATGAGGGATAAATTCCCTATTATCATGTTTATGTTCAAGTTGGAATGTGATTCCCTATGTAATGCCAGCAGCAGCATCCTCTAGGGCCCAAATGAAAGGAAAGTAAAAGAAAGAAAATACATAACATGTTGCACGTTTATTTTAATGCATATGAGGTAGTTATTCTGCTTACTGAGCCTTAGCTCATCAGATAATGTTTGTGTTGTAGGTAAGATGCCCCAAATATAAATTTTTGATGAGTATACGTGGAGCCAACGTGATTGCACATATGGGGCTGACCTGAAGGGAGTGGAGTTCTGCTATGTTATATTATAAATAAACGAGAAACTTAATTTTTTATTTATATTTCATAAAAAGTATTTTGTGAACTTTATAATTTACATAAAGCTTTAAAAGTATTTCATGAACTTTGTAATTTACATAAAGCTTTTCAATTTATTGGTTGGATACATCTCTAGTTCTATGTTAAGGTGTAGTAACACCACGAAAATTATTTATAAAAGTATTAATATTTGTATGTAAGATAAAGTTTTATTTAGTTGTGGGTATTGTATGGTTTGAAGTTATGAACATTAGTTTATGTATTATTTAATAAAGTTTTTTTGTAAATTCAGAATTTCAGTATTGTCGTATTCAGGTTAAACTTTGTTTTTACACTATATATATGTATGTTAAGAAAGGAGGTCGTTACATGATGACACTAAGGTCATTGAATATGTAAATTGGTTAAACTCCACTGGACCTATTTATAAGAAGAAATATGAGGAACTTGGAAAAGGGCTCGAGAGACCACTACCATCTATTGAAAAACCACCGGTGCTTGAATTGAATACTTTACCAGAACATCTTAAGTACGCTTATTTGGATAAGAATGACACTCTCCCAGTTATTATTTCAACTTCATTATCTACTATTGAAGAGGAAAAAATATTAAGAGTGTTTCGAGCTCATAAATTGGTAATTGGTTAGACCTTAGCAGATATAAAGGGTATTAGTCCCTCTACTGTTATGCACTGTATTCTAATGGAAGAGGACAGCAAGCCTAGCATTGACACTCAAAGGAGGCTAAATTCCACTATGAAAGAGGTGGTTCAGAAATAAATTTTGAGGTGGTTAGACGCTGGTGTTATTTATCCATTCTCAGATAGTTCATGGGTAAGCCCCATACAAGTGGTTCAGAAAAAGCGTGGAATGACGGTAGTCAAAAATGAAAACATTGAGTTAATTCCAACTCGTACAGTGATGGGGTGGAGAATTTGTATTGATTATCAGAAATTAAATGAGGCAACAAGGAAAGACCACTTACCATTTCCTTTTGTTGATCATGCTCGACAGACTGTCGGGTCATCATTTCTATTGTTTCCTAGATGGGTACTCTGGTTATCATCAAATACCTATTGCTCCAGAAGACCAAGAAAAAATGACTTTCACTTTTCCTTATGGTACATTTTCTTTTCGTAGAATGCAATTTGGATTATGCAATGCTCCTGCTACTTTTCAACGATGCATGATGTCAATATTTTCTGATATGGTGGAAAAGAGCATTGAAATATTTATGGATGATTTCTCGGTCTTTGGCTCCTCATTTGACATGTGTTTACAGAATTTGGAAAATGTGTTAAAGAGATGAGAAGAATCTAATTTGGTCCTAAATTGGAAAAAATGTCACTTCATTGTGAGTGAAGGAATTGTTTTGGGCCATAAGATTTCAAGCGAAGGCATAGAGGTAGATCTTGCAAAGATATCAACTATTGAGAACTTGCTTCCTCCAATTTTAGTAAAGGGTGTTCAGAGTTTTCTTGGACATGCTGGATTTTATAGGAGATTTATTAAAGATTTCTCCAAGATTTCTAAACTCATGTCTACTTTATTAATGAATGGAGCACAGTTTAATTTTGATGATGATTTTCGACATGCCTTAAATACTTTGAAAGAGAAATTGATCACTGCACTGATCATGGTACCACCGAATTAGGAACTTCTCTTTAAATTGATGTGCAATGCGAGCAATTATGCAGTAGGAGAGATTCTGGGACAGCGAGTTAACAAGGTATTCTGAACAATTTATTATGCTAGTCGGACTTGGAATTGTAACGACCTGAATTCCCTAATGTGGCTCTATGTCTGGATTAGGGGGTCGGGAGGGCCATAATTGATTTATAATGCAATTACGTGATTATATGCATGTTTATGTGAATTATATTATTATATGATGATAAATGCATGCATATGGGTCAACTTTTCATTATAAGGGAATTTTGGTAATTTGGCCCGTTGAGGGCATATTTGTATATTTTCATGCATGTTGGTGAATTATGAATGAGGCCACATTATAATGTGGATTTTTTTCGAGCTATTCGGCATGAGACGATCTTTGAATGTAAGTTAGCGGTTTGGTCATAACGGGGTTAATTTCGGGGCTCGGGGTGAGTCTCGGGGTAATTTGATGATTGGTTCATTACCGGAAATTATAGGGTAATGGGATGTGATTTATTAGTATTTGAGAATAGTGGGAATTGGAGGACGTTAGTTATAATTAACTAGATAGACGGGAAAAGATAATTTTGCCCTTGGTGGCTCAAAAGGGAAATAAATAGGCTTAGGGGCATTTAGGTCATTTGACCTTAGGATATGCTTAAAATCAGAGAGCTGTGATTAAAGGAAACAAAAACATAGCTTCTCTCCTCTTCTTCACGATCATCTTTTTTCTCCTTCTTCCTTTGAAATTTTGAAGCTTAATTTGAGGATTCATGCTAGCGAATCAAGCCTTGCGGGTTTAGGATTGTGTTTAGCCATTGAAGAGGGTTTTACCTTGAGCTTGAGGTAAGATTTCAGCCATGGAACTCTGGTTTTGCTCTGTTTTTCAATTGTTTTTCAGTTGGAATTTTTGGATTGTATAGTTGAGAATTCAATGAAGTTTTTGGGAAAGATTGATTGGGTTTTGATGACTAGGACTTGTTGAATGAGTTTTTGGGTTCATTTGTGAGTTTCATGGAGGTTTGGAATCAAGTATTGAAGGTTGGAATTTGGAGAACTCGAAGGAGAAAAACCAGGGGTGAAATACCCTGGTTTTGGCGCTATAGCGCCCAAGGATGGGCGTTACAGCGCTGTCTAGGGCATGGCAGCTCTGGTTGTAGCGCCATAGGGCCTGGGGGGCAGCTCTGTAGCGCAACCCTGTTTCTCCAGGGAATTCTTTTGAGCACTTTTGAGGGTTTTTGACTCGGGGTTTCAATTCTTAAGGCTTGGGATCAAATTTATTAACCGTGTTAGCAGGATTCGAGGTCCTGGGAGTGAGGTTTACATCATGAACCTTTTATTATTGATTTTATTGATGGGATTCTATATTTGGTTATGACTAGGTCACCGCTAAGGGATCAAAGGATTGATCGTTCTCAAGGGTCGTTTTTAACGAATTTCACGCTCGAACCAAAGGTAAGAAAACTGCACCCAGTATGTGACATGCATGGTTATTAATGAGGCATGTTGAGTGCTCTATATGTGGACATTGATTGCATATTAAATGCTTAGAAATCTTGCTTATCTGTGAATTGTACTGACTTATTAGTCAGAATCGGCAATGGTATAAGTATTGACTGTGAAGCTGTGACTCATTAGTCAAGTTCGGCAGTAATATTGAGCACTGGTCGTATGGTATTGAATTATGAGTCAAGAACAGTATTAGCGTGTTTAACGCAAGCCGAAAATATTAGATCTAATAGACATAAGCATTATCATCATAAGCATGAAATGCTTGACCGACCTTAAGTTCGATGAAAACTAAAAGCACTTGTCTAGTCTAAAGGCTAGTTACATAGAGCCAGGGCTATAAGCTCAGGTGACTGTAACGTCACATGGCTAGGAGGGCCTGGGACCTTAGAGAAAGACTTATGAGTCATCTATACAGAGATAGACTTATCAATCATCTATTCTGAGTTTGACTCATTAGTCGCCTATCCAGAGTGTGACTCATTAGTCACCTATACAAAGTGTGACTCATTAGTCACCTATCCAGAGTGTGACTCATTAGTCACCTATTCAGAGTGTGACTCATTAGTCACCTATCTTAGAGAGTGACTTATTAGTCAACTATTCAGAGAGACTTATTAGTCGTTTACTTATGAGAGACTTATTAGTCATCTACCTCAGAGCGAGTGACTTATTAGTCATCTACTCCGAGCACAGGACTCCACAAACATTTATTTGTACCTGCTTGCATGCATGAGTAGGGTTATTACTGCTAGGCATGCCTATTATGACTTAGTAACATGTTATCACCTGTTCATGAGCATATTGAGTTTTCTTGCTAAGCTTCGGCTCACGGGTGCTATGTGGTGCAGGTAAAGGCAAAAGAAAGCTGGACCATCCTTGAGTTGAAGAACTTAGGTGACAATGTGTACATATGTGGTTGCTCAACCGCCACGTCCGAGGGTTTAAAGAGGAACTAGGGTTAAACCCTATTTTTCCGCCTAGAACGGCTGGTTGTAAATATTTTGTTGTAATTAACCTTTAAATTTTATTTTTTTTGGGTTCCCAAAGTATACAGTAAACGTTTTAGTGAAACGTTGTATCTTAACCAAAAAATTTAACCCTAAACTGTCTATCATACTTAGTTACACGATTATGGCCAAATGAATCAATTAGTGAGTTTAACATTGTTTAAAATGCACACCGTAACGGTCCCTGGGTAGTAGGGCATTACAACTTGGTATCAGAGTGAGCCAAGGTAAAGGGTTCCTGAAGACAAGCTGGGCATGTACACTCGTCACTAAAGATGGCTTCACTCACGGTATGGTAACTATTTATGTGGTTATGTGCTTAAATTGAATGTAAATGCTTTACCTGCATATTGTACTAGGGAGCATGAGATTCTGATAGAGCCTGGCTCTTGATTATTAATATGATTATATGATTACATGCTCCGTGAATATATATACATATATATAAATATGAATGTGATAATTGCATGCTGGGGTTGGAAGGATGATGTGTATGTTGGAAGAGTAGGGGTTATGAATTGATGAACAAATGCTTTGGGCATGTTTTTAGCACTACAGTGGTTTGTGATTGTAGTGTGGTATGATTGTTCCTATGGAGAAGGCTTTTGAATATGCTCATCATGTTTAATGGGTCAAGTTATTGATTGCAGATTTAATCAGCAGGTATGTATCCAAGGCAGATAATGAGACATGGTGGTGGTTATATTGGGGCTGGGGATTACAACCAAGGTTTGAGTTCATCACCTTCCCCTCACATTCTAGCAGGTCTTTACAGATATGCAATTAAGATTGCAGAGGCAAGAGGAAGAGATTAGGTGTTTGAAGCAACAGCAGAATCTATTAGGGAACACCTCTTCCTTTGTTATGCCAGGGGTGACACCAGTTTTGGCTCAGCCTAAGGTTGAGAATAGGTGGGAATTTCTTTGTGGAAGATTCCAGGAATACTACCCTCCAGTCTACGAGGGAGGCCTAGATCCATTCAGAGCTGAGCAATGGATGGACATGATCAGTTCCATCCTTGATAGTATGGCAGTGATCTGTGATACATATGTATTGTGGGATGATGCTCGGACGTGGTGGGAAGTAGTATTCCAGACATGAGATACAACTGTGATGGACTGGAAAGAATTTAGGCTGTTGTTTAATGAAAGATATTACTATGATGCAACCAAGACTGCTAAGATGAATGAGTTTCTGAACCTTGTTAAGGGAAATGCAACGGTAACCGAGTATGTTAACAGATTTGATGGGTTGGCCAAGTTTGCTTTTGATATGGTACCCACAGATGTAGCTCGGAAGGAAAGGTTTATACAGGGATTGAATCCTAGAATAGCTCAGGGCGTTAGATTCGCCCCAGTGCATGAAATTTCTACCTACACTCAGGTGGTAGGGAAGGCTCTTACTATTGAGAGCATAGGAAATGAGATTATAAAGGAGGGTGCTGGAGAGCGTAGTACTCAAGTAGTGACACCTCCATTTATTGGAGCGAGCAAGAATAAGAATTGGAGGACTTATCGAAAATGCACTCAGTGTAAGAGACGTCATCTGGGAGAATGCCGAGCAAAGGCATGTTTCTTATGTGGAATGGTTGGGCATTCATGAGGGATGCCTAAAGTGAGGGATAGATGAGCAAAAGAGGATGGACAGCTTGACTCCAGCTTGAGTGTTCATTCTGATGCTGTCAAAGTCTGAGACTGAGGTTGGTTCCTCAGGGGTGGCAAGTCAGCTTTCTAGTTCTGATTCTTGTATTGTGCTGACTGGTTTTGGTGCCATATTGTTTCTTTGCTTGTTGCATATAGATAGGCATAGAGTTGTTTATACATATTGCATGGTTATGTTGTGATAAGAATGTGATACTTTACTGGTTATTTTAAGAGATGAGGTAGATTATGGTGGAAAGGACTCATCCGTTGTTTTGATAAAGTTGGTTATGACTGACTTCAGTATGATCCTGGTTATGGATTGGTTAGCCAAGTGTGGGGCAATGCTAGATTGCAAGGAAAAGATAGTAACTCTTGGGTTTGAGAGTGGGAAACCCTGGTGGTAGTTGGCATTGTGCATGGACTTTGTATGCTTATGACATCCGTATTTAGAGCTAGAGATCTATTGCAGGAGGATGCATAGAACTCTTAGCTAGTGTGGTGGATACCACTTAGGTTGTGCCAGTGGGACCAAGACAGACTGGATAGTCTGTGAGTTCTGGATTTATCACCAAGGGAATAGTCCGGGTTACTTTCATATAAAGAGATAAATGGTGATTGGATTGGTCTCAGGGATGGAATCAGGTCTAGGGTAATGTATTGAACGACTTCAATAAAGCTGGAAGAATTAAAGGACTCAGTTATCGAGTAAAATGGTATTCTCCAAGGTGGGTCTTTGATCTGGTTATTACCAGCTAGAGATCAGGGAGAAGGATATGTAGAAGACTGTTTTTATATTAGACAAGGGCACTGAGAGTGGTGAGTTATTTTGATGAATTAGATGAATAGAATATTCAATAATTATCTGAATTGGATTTGTGATCGTCTTGATTGATGGTATTGTGGTATATTCTCTGTGGATATTTTCCAAGGTCAAGGAACGCCTTAGGGCAGGAGTTTCCTTGGATGGGCAGGATATTATATGTGTTTTTTTGGAAAGAGTTCTAAGTCTTCTTATTGATCAGAACCAGTTAGTAGGTGCTATGACACCTCAATGATAAGAAAAAGGATGTCCTATGCATCATGTTATTTGAAAGATATGACCAGGACTAGAGTAGAGTTACTGGTGGGCTAGGTGGCCAGTTTTATACTTGAGATTATTATTTTAGAAAGGATTAAAGGAAAAACAATTAAGTGAACCACAGATGGGAGAGTTGGGGGGAATGTCTTAGCTGGATTACCTAAGGACTAGTCAGTGTCAGGTATGAGTTCATTGTGGTATAAGGATTGGATTTGGGATCCGATGGACACTGGAATTATATGAGGGATTCTGGATGAATCTTATACTACCTCTTATTCACTTCATCCAAGCATCATGAAAGATGTGTTAAGATATGAAAACGTTATAGTGGTGGCCTGGGATGGAGAGGGACATAATGGAATACATGACAAAGTTCTTAACCTGTTAGCAGGTCAAGACAGAGTATCAGAAACCAGTAAAGCTATTGTAGCTTTTGAGTATTCCATAGTGGAAATAAGGAAACATCGCGATAGGTTTTGCGGTGTGGCTGACAGGATAGTGGGTCAGCATGAGTTGGTTTGGGTCATTATGGACCAGTATTTAAAGTGAGTTCACTTCTATCAGTAAGGACAAGTAACCCAGCTGATCAATATTCAGATCTTTGTGTGAGAGAGATAGTATGCCTTCATAGAATTTGAGGTTTATCTTATCAGATGAGGACTCTGTTTCCACTCCCAAGTTTTAGGAAAGGTTGTAGAAGGCGATGGGTATACCGTTGGAATTTAATACAGTTCATTATCTTCAGACAAATGGTAAATCAAAGATAGAGTTATCCAGTATGGGAGGGGCACCTTATGAGATGCTGTATGGTAGAGAATGTATATTACCATTCATTGGAATGAGATGAGTAAGAGCTTATGTTTGGAACCTATGGTAGTTCAGAAGACCATTGAAGTTATTGAAAAATGTTAGAGCTTGGATGCTCACTTCTCAGAGTAAATGGAAAACTTATGTTGATCTGAGATGCAGGAACATGGAGTTCCAAGTGGAAGACTGTATCTTCCTTAAAGTATCACCATGGAAAGGGGTGAGGAGTTAAGGGCAAGTTGAGCCTAAATTAATATGATCGTTTGAATTCTAGATAGGACCGGTCAATTTTCCTTTGGATTGGCCATATCTTTGGCATTATATTTTATATTTCCATGTTGAGGACATGGGTTAGAAGAAACTCATGTGTTGAGTTATGAGAATCTGGAGATTGAGGCTAAGTTATCCTATGAGGAATAGCCAGTTCAGATTTTAACAGAAAGAACAAGATTCTGAGAAGCAAAGCTATACCTTTAGTTAAGGTATGATACAGAAACAGTGAGGTTGAGGGAGCGACCTGGAAATTGGAATCAAATATGCAGAATTTATATTCCGGGCTGTTCAAATAAATTTCGAGGACGAATTTTCTGTAAGGAGGGGATAGTTGTAACAACCCAAATTCCCTAATGTGGCTTTATGCCTGGATTAGGGGGTCGCGAGGGCCATAATTGATTTATGATGCAATTATGTAATTATATGCATGTTTATGTGAATTATATTATTATATGATGAATAATGCATGCATATGAGTCCACTTTTCATTATAAGGACATTTTGGTAATTTGGCCCATTAAGGGCATATTTGTATATTTTCATGCATGTTGGTGAATTATGAATGATGCCACATTATAATGTGGATTTGTTCGAGCTATTCGGCATGAGACGATCTTTGAATGTAAGTTAGCGGTTTGGTCATAACGGGGTTAATTTCGGGGCTCGGGGTGAGTCTCAGGGTAATTTGATGATTGGTTCATTACCGGGAATTAAAGGGTAATGGGATGTGATTTATTAGTATTTGACAATAGCGAGAATTGGAGGACGTTAATTATAATTAACGAGATTGACGGGAAAGGACAATTTCGCCCTTGGTGGCTCAAAAAGGAAATAAATAGGCTTGGGGGCATTTAGGTCATTTGACCTTAGGATATGCTTAAAATCATACAGTTGTGGATTAAAGGAAACAAAAACAGAGCTTCTCTCCTCTTCCTCCCGGTCATCTTTTTTCTCCTTCTTCCTTTGAAATTTTGAAGCTTAATTCGAGGATTCAAGCTAGCGAATCAAGCCTTGTGGGTTTAGGATTGTGTTCAGCCATTGAAAAGGGTTTAACCTTGAGCTTGAGGTAAGATTTCAGTCATGGAACTCTGGTTTTGCTATGTTTTTCAATTGTTTTTCAGTTGGAATTTTTGGATTGCATAGTTGAGAATTCAATGAAGTTTTTGGGAAAGATTAATTGGGTTTTGATGCCTAGGAGTAGTTGAATGGATTTTGGGTTCATTTATGAGTTTGGTTGAGGTTTTGAATCAGGTTTTGAAGGTTGGAATTTGGAGAACTAGAAGGGGAAAAACCAGGGCTGAAATACCCTGGTTCTAGCGCTACAGCGTTGTCCAGGGCATGGCAGCTTTGGTTGTAGCGCCATAGCGCCTGGGGGGCAGCGAGGTAGCGCTACACTATTTTTCCAGGGCATTCTTTTGTGCACTTTTGAGGATTTTTGGCTCGGGGTTTCAATTCTTAAGGCTTGGGATCGAATTTATTAACCGTGATATAGGATTCAAGGTATCGGGAGTGAGGTTTACATCATGAACCTTTTATTATTGATTTTATTGATGGGATTCCATATTTGGTTATGACTAGGTCACCGCTAAGGGATCAAAGGATTGATCGTTCTTAAGGGTCGTTCTTAACGTATTTCACGCTCGAACCAAAGGTAAGAAAACTGCACCCAGTATGTGACATGCATGGTTATTAATAAGGCATGTTGAGTGCTCTATATGTGGATATTGATTGCATATTAAATGCTTAGCAATCTTGCTTATTTGTGAATTGTACTGACTTATTAGTCAGAATTGGCAATGGTATTAGTATTGACTGTAAAGCTGTGACTCATTAGTCAAGTTCGACAGTAATACTGAGCACTAGTCGTATGGTATTGACTTATGAGTCAAGAACAGTATTAGCGTGTTTAACGCAAGCTGAAAAGATTAGATCTAATAGACATAAGCATTATCATCATAAGCATGAAATACTTGACCGACCTTAAGTTCAATGAAAACTAAAAGCGCTTGTCTATTCTAAAGGCTAGTTACATAGAGCCAGGGCTATAAGCTTAGGTGACTATAACGTCACATGGCTAGGAGGGCGTGGGACCTTAGAGATAGACTTATGAGTCATCTATACAGAGATAGACTTATCAGTCATCTATTTTGAGTGTGACTCATTAGTCACCTATCCAGACTGTGACTCATTAGTCACCTATACAAAGTGTGACTCATTAGTCACCTATTCGGAGTGTGACTCATTAGTCACCTATCCAGAGTGTGACTCATTAGTCACCTATCTCAGAGAGTGACTTATTAGTCAACTATTTAGAGAGACTTATTAGTCGTTTACTTCAGAGAGACTTATTAGCTATCTTCCTCAGAGCGAGAGACTTATTAGTCATCTACTCCAAGCGCAAGACTCCACAGACATTTATTTGTACCTGCTTGCATGCATGAGTAGGATTATTACTGCTAGGCATGCCTATTATGACTTAGTAACATGTTATTACCTATTCATGAGCCTATTGAGTTTTCTTGCTGAGCTTCGGCTCACGAGTGCTATGTGGTGCAGGTAAAGGCAAAAGAAAGATGGACCATCCTTGAGTTTAAGAGCTTAGGTGACGATGTGTACATATGCGGCTGCTCGACCGCCACAACCGAGGGAATAAAGAGGAACTAGGGTTAAACCTATTTTGCCGCCTAGGTCGGCTGGTTGTAAATCTTTTGTTGTGATTAACCTTTATGTTATCCCAAAAATCAGAAGTGAATGACATGGCAGGAATTAATTGCACGTGGCTAACACCTGGTAAAACTTGTGTTCTACTATCAACCAGGAAGATGTTTGGCGTTATGCGGTCGATCTCTTCATACGACCAGTCTGGTCGTATGCATGTAACACGCGGAGGAAATCTTAGGCAGTTATGATGGAATCCGAAATTCTCTCCCATGATTTCCTGAGTATCCGATTATTTAGGAAATAATATCTGTAACAAATCAATGTAAATCTTCCCTAAGCTTATAAATAGAAGAGGAGGGCTCAGGGAATGGGATCCGACCTTTTTTCTCTTTTCCTGACTTCCAAATCGCTGGAGTTTAGAGTAATCATATCAATCATATTGTATTGTTCTTCAGAGGTTAGTGAAACTCATTGAACCCTAGTTCTTTGATCACTCCTTTGACTCTTACATCAATAACAATCTAAGTGGACGTAGGTTATTACCAGATTCTGGGGCCGAACCACTATAAAATACCGTGTTTTTATTATTTTCGCTATTACGTTCTTTTTAACGCATTCATCCACGTCAAGCATATTTTGACTCCGTGTTAGTTGCCCAAAATCAGGGTCAACATTCTGGTGCTTTCATTGAGATCTTGAAATATCACCGTTGAAAAAACCAATGGCGAAAACTGCAAGGAAAACTGGACAGGCGGCCGTCGCTGCACCATCAAACCTGCCTCCTCCTCCTCCTCCTGCAAGCGTGGCTGAGGATGAGCCACATTTGGACTTTGAGGAAGAGGAAATGGATGACGCGATGCTAAAGAGTACCCTGGGGGCGTTGCATGAAGAACTGGCCAATCTGAGGACCGGCCAAGAAAGTGCTGCCGAAATCATGGCGCTGCAGCAGCAGGAAATCGAACGGCAGCGCCTGGAGTTAAGCGAGAGGCAGGCGGAGATGGACCGCCGCCAGAGCGAGGCCATGGCAGCCCTAGAGGCAGCCTTGCAATTGGCTAGGAATCAGGCCGCACCTGTCTCGTAGCCTGATCAACCTGCGAATGAGCCACCCCACAAGGGTCCCAATCTTAGCCTGCCTCTCCAACCCTCGAGCCTGCAAAGGCCCAAGCAGCCTCAGATGCCTCATGACGACATCCCACAGGACCCTGAGGCACAGCCTCCATCCCAAACTGGTCGCGGCAATCCTCCGCATCAGAGGCAGAATAGGACCGAGCATCAGCCTCGAAGTCCTAGATGCCATAGAGGCGACGAGCCAAACCTTCCGAACAGAGGTCAGAATTCTCTTGGTAACAGGAGGAACTTAGAGTTAGGCTCTGCGGTCTGGGGTCCCGCACGGCATGATAATGCACGGGGACACAACGACCAGTGCAGGCCACCCTCTAACGCTCGGGACGCTTCAGCCCGGGATGGAAATCGAGGGAACAGTCGATCCCACCATAGCCAATCAAGATTCAGAGATGGGCATGGATATAATGAAGCCGACTCAGGCAAAGGAAATGCCGGTCGGAGGAATGACGAAAGAGGTGGAAACAGGAATCAGCCACCTCAGGATGACCAACCCGGCAGACGGGACGCTGGGGGGCAATCCAGACAGAATAACGTCTTCAACCAGCTCGGAGCTAGCGAGCAGCGGAGAAGAGACGAGGACTTGAGAGATGTGCTCAACGATCGCCGCGAGCGACATGGCGAGAATGTCCCCCCAGCAACAGAGGCCACAGCAATTCCTGTCGCTGTGCAGGCCCAGATAGATGCCCTCAACCAGGCTGTGCAACAGCTGGTCGGGGGAAGAACATCTTACATCGACCACGACAGGAGGAAAGGTACTCCTTTCGTCCAGAGGATAGCTATGGCAGAGACTCCTAGCAAGTTTAAAATGCCTACGCTTCCGAACTTTGATGGGTACGGTGACCCGGTATCTCACGTTAATAAATTTGAGATACAAATGGACATTCAGAAAGTGTCCGAAGATGCTCGGTGCAGGATCTTCCCTGCCACACTTTCTGACGCTGCGCAGGAGTGGTTTTTCAAGTTCCCTCCTGCGAGCATAGTTTCCTGGGAAATGTTCGTAAGGGAGTTTTACGGATAGTTCTACGCAGGTCGTGTACACCTGACCGAGGCAAACCAGCTGGTTGAAATTCGCCAGCAGGATGGAGAATCGCTGAAGGACTACATCCAGCGCTTTATGTGAGCAGCAGCCGGAGCGAAAACAGTGGGGGACGAGGGCAAAATGATGGCCATAACCGCAAGGGTTAGGCGTCGCTCCCCCCTCTGGAAGAGCCTTCGCAAAGATGGGGTTAGAACTACCCAGGAATTCTTGGATCGGGCTGATCGTTACATCAAGCTCGAAGATGCCATTGCTGATGATGGAAAGCCTTCAGGCAAGGATAAGAAGGCTGCCGAGCCCGCCAAAGCCGCCAATGGGTCTAAACCCAACGGAAAAGGCAACAGGAACAGTAACGGCAATGGCAAGAATGGTGGAAAACGGCCACACAATGAGCCTTCCACCTCCGACAATAAACGAGCCAAGGGTAACCGTTACGAACCTCGGTTCACTAACTACACTGCCCTTGTTGAGTCTCGGGGAGAGGTTTATAAGGCCACGAGTTCCAGTGTGCCTTATAAGAAGCCTGCCCCCATTCGAAAGGATATTTCGAAAAGAGACACTACCAAGTTCTGTCACTATCATAGTGACTACGGACATGATACCAACGAATGCAACCAGCTGAAGGATGAAATCGAGTTCCTTATTAGACAAGGACATTTGAGAAGATACGTACGGGCCTCGGGAAATTCCCAACGAGAAGCTCCAGGTGGCAACGAGCAAGCGCCAACACGCCAATGCTCGCCACCTTTGCAGCCTGCCCCCGTGACTGGCACATTGTTAACCATCTGTGGAGGCTCGCACCTCGCGGGAAACAGCAGAAAGGCCAGAGAACGGTACGCTCGAACTCTGCGCCACGACCAGGACATCGAGATGATGACTGTGGAGGACCGTGCACCGAAAAAAGCTCGGTCAGAAGAGGGTGAAATAAATTTCTCTGATAGCGATGCCCAGCATGTCCGGTTCCCACATTTCAATCCGCTGGTCATGGATATCCAAATGACCAACATGATGGTGAAGAGAGTGCTGGTCGATACAAGAAGTTCGGTGAATATCCTGTATAAGTCTTCGCTAGAACACATGAAATTGTCCGTTAAGGACCTGGAGCCTTGCAACCAAACAATATATGGCTTCTCTGGTGAGGGACTCGCCCCCGCCGAATCGATCAGACTACCAGTGACGACAGGTACAACGCCTGCTACCAGGACATTACTCGCTACTTTTGTAGTAGTCGATTGTCCTTCGGCGTACAATGCCGTCATTGGGAGGCCTATACTGGTTGATCTACGGGCCATCATCTCTATGTGGCACTTAGCCATGAAGTTCCCGATAGACGCAGGGGTAGGACGCGTGTTGGGGAACCAGAGGGAAGCCAGAGAGTGCTACAACGCCTCAGTCGCAAAGGCAAAAAAGGGAACATCAAAGAGCACTACCTCAGATAGGTTGCAAACGGCAATTGATACACAAGCCCAATCTGGTGATGAGGTCACCAAATAGGGTGTTGCCCAAAGGGAGGATAGAGATCTAGATCCTCGCTTTGGGGATTTTGAAGAGAACGTTGGACCCGTCGAGGACCTGGAAGAGGTCCAACTCGACAAAAAAGACCCGACCAGAGTCGTGAAGGTTGGAAAAAATCTAGAACCAACCACGAAGCATACACTGGTGTAATTTTTGCGGAGGAACCAGGAAGTCTTTGCCTGGTCGCACAAAGACATGGCTGGGATAGACCCTGTAGTTATCAGCCATGTCTTGAACATAGACAAGACTTTTCCACCCGTGCAACAAAAAAGAAGGCTGCTCGATAAGGATCGATCGAGAGCCTTAAAAGAAGTTGAAAGATTAAAGGAGAATGGGTTCGTCAGGGTGGCATTTTATCCATCGTGGGTCTCTAATCCAGTGCTGGTTCCCAAGCCTAACGACAAATGGCAAACCTGTGTGGACTTCACAGACCTCAATAAAGCCTGCCCAAAGGATTGCTTCCCACTCCCAAGAATCGACCAGTTGGTCGATGCTACTGCAGGACACGAAATCCTCTCGTTCATGGATGCATATTCGGGCTACAATCAGATTAGCATGCATCCCCCTGACGAGGATCACACCAGCATTCGGACCGATACGGGCTTATACTGTTATAAAGTAATGCCCTTCGGGCTGAAAAACGCAGGTGCGACTTACCAGCGGCTAGTCAATCACATGTTTAAAGAGCTGATCGGAGTAAACATGGAGGTATACGTGGATGACATGCTGGTAAAGTCTAAAAAGGCAGGAGGACATGTGAAGGATTTACAAGAATGTTTTGATGTATTGAACAAATACCAGATGAAGTTAAATCCCCTCAAATGTTCCTTCAGAGTTGGATCAGGGAAGTTTTTGGGGTTCATTGTAAATTCAAGAGGAATCGAGGCGAACCCCGACATAATAAAATCCCTGATCGACATGAAATTGCCAGAGAAGATAAAAGATGTACAAAGTTTAACCGGGAGAATCACAACCCTAAGTAGATTTATTTCGAAGTCAACGGACAAGTACGTCCCCTTTTTCAATCTACTTAGGGGCAATAAGAAGTTTGAATGGACAGGAGACTGCGAGCAAGCTTTTCAGGCCTTGAAGACTCATATGGCACAGCCTCCTATTTTATCCAAGCAGATCGAGGGAGAAACTTTGTTCATTTACCTGGCGATCACGGAAGTTGCTGCTAGTGCGATACTAGTACGCGAGGAAGAAGGCGTACAAAAAGCGGTCTACTATGTTAGCAAGAGGCAGATTGGGGCAGAACTGAGATATCCGCCCATTGAAAGGTTAGCATATTGCTTAATCCTGGCCTCAAGGAAGCTGCATCCTTACTTTCAGGCCCATCCTATCACAGTGCTAACCGACCAGCCCCTTCGGCAAGTCCTCCAAAAGCCAGAGGCGGCTGGGCGCTTATTAAAATGGGCAGTCGAACTAGGGCAGTTCGATATCACATATTCACCGTGAACAGCAGTAAAAGGACAAGTCTTGGATGATCTTATTGTAGAGTTCACCGAACTCCCAGACAGCGAACAGTGTGAACAGCCTAGTGCGCCTGAGCCTCAAGAGAGAGCTCCATCGTGGAAGTTATTCACGGATGGGTCGTCCAACGAATCCCACGCAGGAGCGGGAGTGATATTGATAACGCCGGAAGGGCATCGATTTCACTGCGTCAAATAATGAAGCTGAATACGAAGCCCTCCTCGCTGGACTGAGAATGGCCAAAGACATGAGCATAAAGACGCTTGATATTTACAGCGATTCACAGCTGGTTGTGAACCAAGTTCTAGGTGAATATCAAGCGCGAGGCTTAAAAATGGTGGCCTACTTGAATAAAACAAAAGACCTACTAGCCCAGTTCCCGAAGTATACCCTAAAGTAAATACCGCGGGATCAGAATTCAAATGCAGATGCCTTAGCTAAACTCGCAAGCGCGAAAGATGCTGACACTTTGAACATTGTGCCAGTAGAAAGATTGAGTGAGCCAAGCATACGGGCAATAGAAGCCAGTATGGAAATTCGAATGGAGGATACATGGATGGCGCCTTACTTGGAGTATCTGACAAAAGGTGTATTACCAACAGATAGAAACAAAGCCAGAACTCTACAAAGGCAGGCCGCTAGGTACATACTGGTCGATGGTGTCATGTACCGAAGAGGATATTCCATGCCACTACTCAGGTGTATTACACCAGAAAAAGCTAAGGAGCTAATGAGAGAGGTACATGAAGGCTTCTGCGGGGATCACGCTAGGGGGCAGAGTTTGGCAAAAAAGATTCTAAGGCAAGGATACTTCTGGCCCACTATGAACGAGGATTCGATGGAATTTGTACGAAGATGTGATAAATGTCAAAGGTTCTCCAAAATTCCACGAGCAGCTCCAAACGAGTTGAAACAGATGCAGAGCTCGTGGCCTTTTGTGGTATGGGGGATAGATTTGATTGGATCCCTACCAACGGGAAAAGGCGGAGTAAAGCACGCAGTCGTGGCAGTTGATTACTTCACCAAATGGGCCGAAGCTTAACCACTCGCTACCATAACGACCAAGAAAGTTCTTGACTTTGTCATCAAGAACATTGTTTGCCGGTATGGTTTGCCCCGAAAGATAGTTTCAGACAACGGAACCCAATTTGACAGCGACTTGTTTACCGACTTCTGCGAAAGGCACGGAGTTATTAAAAGCTTTTCTTCAGTTGCGCATCCCTAAGCAAACGGGCAGGTCGAGGTCGTGAATAAGACTCTTAAGGACACCCTGAAAAAAAGGCTTGAAGACGCTAAAGGAGCATGGCCAGAGCAGCTGCCTGAAGTCCTCTGGTCGTATAGAACGTCTCACCGAACAGCGACAGGTCATACCCCATTTTCCTTAGCCTACGGATATGAGGCTATGTTACCTGTCGAGCTAGATCCCCCCTCACATCGACGCTTAACATACGATCAGGACCAGAACAACCAACTGATGATGGAGTCCCTAGACTCAATTGATGAGATACGAGAAAAAGCCCAACTCCGAGTTGCTGCGTACCAGCAAAAGGTCGCCCGGTACTTTAACTCAAAAGTAAAAGAAAGAAAATTCAATGTCGGTGACTTGGTGCTACGACGAGTTTTCTTGAATACCCGCGACCCCACTGCTGGAGTACTCGGACCTAACTGGGAAGGACCTTACCAGATTGAAGAAGTCCTTCACCTGGGCACCTACAAACTTGCACGCCTAAACGGAGATCTCGTTCCACATTATTGGAATGGAGAACACCTGTGCAAGTATTATCAATGAACAGTCCTTTTTAAAGGACTGGCTTGTATTAAAATTCTACTTTTTACAAGTTTTGCAAAAAGGGTTAGCCACATTGTATGGCTAATCACTTATAAATTTAAGATCTTTTTTTAAGATCACTCGTAAAGACATGTTTAGTCCATTTTTAATACGAGATTATAAGGGACTGTGCGCAGCTAGTCATTCTTGCCAACTATTGTAAATTTATTTTTACAAGTATTTGTTCATTACGTGTGTTGTTTTGTTGTATTACAAGTGTTAAATTTTGCAACGAGCAGTAATGTTCGCACAGGTCGTGGTCAAGGCAAGTGACCCAGGACCTAAAGCTCCTCGATCACTTGGGGGGCATATAAGGTACATCGATAGCAAAGCATACCACGAGGTATGTAAACACATGAACAAAATAAGTGAAAGCATGCTACGGTACTTAGAGTATTTTTCAAAATTTATGATTTTGTTAAATCAAACCAAAGTACTATGCTAAGTTCGGTCATGCGAATAGGTATTATAATAAAAGATTATAATATCAAAGGAAAACGTTTACACCGCGAGCATTAGCGCTCGGATGTAAAAATAGAATTAAAAGGAATAATAACCTTTACACCGCGAGCAGTATTGCTCGGATGTAATTGTTCAAGCATAAGCAAAAGAGCTGCCCTCACAGCAATAAAATTAAAAAAGGATTGTCTTTACAAAAAGACCCGTGGGCCATAAAGCGAAAAAAAAAGAAAAAAAATAAATATTAATTTTGCTGGGGGGCAGGAGGGTCTTATGGATTAGGAGCGTTTGGACCAGCCGGAGGTTTAGCCACAGCAACAGCAGGAGTTTGGGCCTTGGCTTTCTCTTCTGCTTCCAGCCGAGCAACACACTGCGTCATCAGCGTCTCTTGCAACTGCTCGGAGAGATAGCTAATGTCCGCCTCCCGATTGTGCTTCCAGAAGTTGTAGAAGCAGAGGAAGGTGGCTTCCTTATACTTCTTTAGAGTTTTAACTCTGTCCTCCTCGAGCTCGCGCACTCGTTCCTCAAGCTTCTTTACCTCATCCCTGCTGGCGGTCAGGTCAAGTGTAAGCTGCTTGCACTCTTGGGTGTTGAGTTTGCAGTTCTCCTTCCATTTGTGCCGCTCGTCGATGGCTTTGTTCCGGGCCGCTTCGCTCTCCTTAAGCTCTCGGGTAAGAGTGGATTGATCCTCGCATAGCTGCTCGTTCAGCTTAACCTGCTCCTTGTTCTCCTTGAGCAGCTTAGCCTTCTCATCCTCAAGCGCTTAGCCTTCTCAGGCCTGGGCAAGCCTGGAGTCAAAGTTCCTCTCTCGAGAAACCATCGCCCAGCTCGACGCCAGCTGGAAGTCAAGGAAAAAAACCCCTGAAGAAAAAAGTGAGTTAAGAAAGGAAGTTTAGCATAAATGACAAAGCAGCGAAAGACGACTTACACTGGCTATCTCATTCAGCCCCCTGTTAATGATTTCGTTGATGTCCATCGTGGCAGTGTCAGTGATGGCGACCTGGGCGCGCTTATGCTTGGAGAGCCGATATAATCTCTCCCTGGCCATGCCAACTATGTGGCTGAGCAGGGAGCCTTCGGAAAATTGGTCCGTGGTCTCTTTGTTTGCGGCCTTTGAGGAAGGCCGAGGGTCGGCAGGCGTGGGAGTTTGCTGCTCGGGGGCAGGCAGATGTGTTTTCTCTTTGGAGGGGGCGTCGGTGGGAGCATATTCTGTTCGAGCTTTCTTTGAAGGGGTCTTGCTACTTTCCCCACGAGCTCTTTTGCTGTCCTTCTTCGGGACAGAAGCTTCGGCAGCAGCTTGGTAATGTGCAAAGAAGTCCCCGGGGTCCATGCCTGCACAAAGAATGACATTTCAAACGATGAGATTAAAGGGTCGCAGAGAAACAAAGGATATAATATAAGAGATGCAAAAGTAAGGTCCCCGAGCTACACCTACTGGTCGTAACATTATCTACTGAACTACCTAGTTCCTAGAAGAAATATGAATTTAAAGAAGGAGCGTTCCTAAAGTTGTCGTCCCCATCAAACAGGTGGATGGGAATGGGCAAGTTATTTAAAAACGAGAATGGTGTACTGTATACATCCGACGAGTCGTCATACTGTTCGGCAGGCTCAGCAGCCTTTTGTTTCCCCTTGCCCTTGGGGACCGACGGTTCTGTTGCTCGGTGGGGAGCAGCGGGTTCCCTGATTGTAACCCCAGTTGGCCTCCTCCTAGGAGGGGATGACTGAGGCTGCTGCTCGCATCCCACGCCAGCATGGACACCACCCTCCGCAGGTTCGCTGCTCGCAGGAGGGGAGCCCTTAAGGCCAGCCAACCTAAGGTTAGCCTCAGTGATCAAGTTTTTCACACTCTTAGCAGCATTGGACATACTGGCTAAGAGTGTTGCCCTCGACTCCATTCCTAGAGTGGGGGTCGGGCGCAACCATGGACCTGGAGTACAGTGGAACAGTAGAGTATTATGACAAGGAAAAATTTAAAGGGCAAGAACTACTGGTTTAAGGCATGTTATTCCCCTTACCTCCTCGGGTGAATGCCAGGTTGTTCGCAGCAATGTCAGGTGTGAGAAAGTATTCCAGGTGATACTTCCCCACATTGGAGATATGGGTGGTCTCGGACAGAAACGTGCGTCCAGTCTCTTGATGGAAAAAATGGAAGAACCTCGTACCGTCCTGGTTGGGGTTGGACTTAAGGTCAAAAAGATAATTGACCTCATGAGGAGAGGGGACTGGCCATTTCTTGAGTTTGTAAAGGATATAGAGCGCGGTCAGCATCCTATATCCGTTCGGGGTAATCTGAAAAGGGGCCACCTCGAAGTAATTAGCCACCCCTTGGAAAAATGAATGTAGAGCCAAGGTGGCACCCGCCTCGATATGGTATCTCGACCAGGCGCTATAAGACCCCCCTGGCAGGTTGGCTCGCTGGTCGATGGAAGGTCTGACTAGGGTCACCCCCGTCAGATTGTACTTAGTTAAATAATTGGAGACCATGCGAATGGTCACCGTGCTCGGAGATACCACGTTCCACTCGACAGCCGGTTGGTCGGCATGACGAGGACGGGCACACGCCTGAACTTCGGTCTCAGGAGGAAATTCTCGTCGACCACTGGTCGAGGGGGCATTAGCAGGAGGCTGACTTGGAGAAGGGTTGCGTCTTTTTCTGGCCTTGGTTTTTGTTCTGGCCATTTTCTGGGTAGGAGCTGGTGGAGGATTTGGGTTAGAGCGTGAGAATGGAATTTCTGGAATTAACGTGGATGGATTCTCTTCGCCTTCGAGCAGTTGGGCTAAGAGATCGTCTTCGATAGGTCTTTCTCCTCCCCAAGGGTCTTGCATATGAACTAAAAACAGACAATGGAGGAGATAAGACAATCCGCGAAGTAGTGTGGGGAAGCTGGGATAACGTTGCTCGTGCCTAAATAGCCAGCAGCATCCTAATCCTACGCTAACTTCAACGCGGGTAAATAAAAAAAAGATAGAAGGGAAAGAAGAACGTTTTCTGAAAAGAACCTTTTTTCAACTCCCAAAGGGCGGGAAAAAATTTCAGTTTTTTCCTCTAGCTTAAAGGTTGAATCCTTCGACAACCTAACGTCCCAAATCAGAAACTCTATCTATCAAAGTACTGATCTAACCCATACAAGGCATGACGATGCACTTCTGCAGAATATTAGGCGATTTATACCAAAAACCCTAAAAACCCTATTCAAGAACGCAGACATATTAGAGCAAGAAAATAGCATGCAAGGCGTAGTACAGAGCTTAAAGGATGGAATCCTTACCTGAGAGAAGGAGGGGATTCAGAAGAAAATGAAAACTTGAGGCGGAAGACCTGCAGCACGACGTCGGGCTGGTTTTCGAAGCTCTGAACACTGGTGCAAGTTCTTGAAAATTTTGGCGAAAATGATGGGTAAAGGTTTCTTGAAAAAGAAGAAAGGCTACTTATAGAGATCAAAGGGGTAGCCAAAAGGCGGTAATCATCACTTCCCACTTTCGAAACGTGGGGAAGTGGACGAGTCGTCAGATTGCCTTTTTGGAAACCGAAAAGACTTGATTAGACATAATTATGTCACAGTTTTCGAAAATGCCCGGGGATTCTGACAGACGTGGGAAGACGAACGGTTGTTCCCTTAAGTTTCTTTATTACTGGTCGCACTAAACAAACTTGGGGGGCAAATGTTATCCCAAAAATCAGAAGTGAATGACATGGCAGGAATTAATTGCACGTGGCTGACACCTGGCGAAACCTGTGTTTGACTATCGACCAGGAAGATGTTCGGTGTTATGCGGTCGATCTCTTCATACGACCAGTCTGGTCGTATGCACGTAACACGCGGAGGAAATCTTAGGCAGTTATGATGGAGTCCGAAATTCTCTCCCATGATTTCCTGAGTATCCGATTATTTAGGAAATAATATCTGTAACAAATCAATGTAAATCTTCCCTGAGCTTATAAATAGAAGAGGAGGGCTCAGGGAATGGGATCCGACCTTTTTTCTCTTTTCTGCTGGAGTTTAGAGTAATCATATCAATCATATTGTATTGTTCTTCAGAGGTTAGTGAAACTCATTGAACCCTAGTTCTTTGATCACTCCTTTGACTCTTACATCAATAACAATCTAAGTGGACGTAGGTTATTACCAGATTCTGGGGCCGAACCACTATTAGTAGTAACAGAGGAAGTCATTTCTGCAACAAGCCATTCACTACTCTATGCGCTCGTTACAGAGTTCATCATCAAAATGCTTTGTTCTACCATCCACTTGCAAATGGTCAAGCAGAAGTGTCAAATTGGGAGATAAAAAGTGTCACAACTCGAGCCCTAGGCTGTGGCAGATTTGTAATATCCATAACTTGGTTGGTCAAAGGTCAAACTTTGACCCACGGTGGAAAATAGTCTTTATAAATGATCCTTTAATTTATATTGAATAGTTCTATAATTATAAGTCAAAACAATGGAATAACTCCTATAATTATATATAAAAATATTAGTGATAAAAGTAGGATCATTTATTCTAATACATAGAACAATAATATCCTCAAAGTTATGTAGTCACAAAACAGTTAGATTTAATAAGTCATAAAACATCCAAAATAATACTTAGCATTCACCATTCTTCATTTCTAACTATTACATAGCTAAATTAGATATATATACTGTTAGGTTCCAAATTAACTACATATATAATGTTCAAAAGATAGGACTATGGCACTAAACACATTGGCTTCATCAATAATTCACCTTATCCACAATCGTGCCACTAGGATCCTGGAATGAGATAGATATAGGGGTGAGCTTATAAAGCCCAGTAGAAAAACAACTAATAACATCGGACCCAAAAGTTTAATAAAACCCCTGCATGGTTAGCTTTTGAAAACAAAACATACATCATCATATATCAACCAAAATAGGGAGAAACCACAAATAATCATAAGAGCATAGCTACAAGTGCACATCACGCCGTCCACTAGATCCCTAGTTCCCGTTACCCACCATAGAAAATCCGACATCCTAAACCGGGTAGCCAGACCTGATAACCACCACAAGGGGGAGGCTTAGAACACTTCCTGTATACATATGCTAGGTATTTACACCTACAGGTGAGTGGACGACTGATCTACCTATGATGACACAGAGACTAGGTCGTGAAACAACAACATGCACAAATCATGATCACTATGGCTCTCATCAGTATAGCCAAATGCAGGTAGACATGAAAAGAAAGAAACATATTCCCTTTATATTTTAGAAAATTGGGCAGCATAACAGCTGCATTTGAATAAAACCCAAAAATCATAACCTGCATAAATAAGGGAACAAAAATATATTTGGCACTCAGTGCCCTCAGAACAGATCAGAAAACATGCTAATTAAGTTTTCAATTTTTCAAACATTTTATAAATATCAAAATTGAAATATATATAATGCAATTCAATACGGGTAAAATAAGTCCAACAGTCTAGTTGAGTCCCTACCTCTTTAGAATTTTCAATCCGAGCCCAAAGCGACTCTCTCTAGCTTAACGATGATCCTAGAGTGATTTAATTTGATTTTTATATCACGCTTTTCCTATGTGCATCAAATGAGAAAACGATTATCATCATTGCATTCCTTATTCAAAATCGTGTGCAACGACATATAATATGACCATATTTAAAATTTCAAGTTCTAGAACCTCATCCAAGCGGTGCACAGTAGCGGTTGGTGGCGGCAGTGAGCGGTGTACCGGAAACATCAATGAATATATGCATGGCATATATCAAAACGATCCCCTCAATGAGTACATCACGGAAGTACAACTCCTTTGCCCAAATGACCTCCGATGTCGCCGGAAAATGCTTCCAAAGGGGCGGAGATACCCAAAATCTCGCCCAAAAAAATGGTGAGTTGACTGGAATGACTTAGTGGGTGACGTTCCTCTCGCGACGCTGATTCAAACGGTGCCACCCACTCGCCGAATGGTGGTCGAAGTTCGCCGGAAATTCACCTCAAAGTTTCGGCTGTAAAAATTTGGAGTGGCCGTACGGGCGCGTCCTTGCTCTGATGGTCACCAAACTTTGGGATTGCTGTCATCTCCGGTCAGAGAAGTTGTAGCTCCGACGCGTGTATTTTGATATTTAGATTCGATATAGATGAAATCGTGGAAGCGGACCTTTGATTTCCTTGGACCACGTAAGAATTCGTCATCCGATGTCATCTTCTTGTTCTTAGATGCTCCATAGGAATCCATCGCTATTCCTTTCTTCCACCGAGAAAGGTTCATTCCAAATCACAAGAGCAATTTCTCTTTTTATTCGTTATGGTAATGCAATGCAAGAGGTCTCAGAAATCTGGTTGTTTCTGATGATGAAAAGAGCTTTTTTATGTTATGTGAAATTGATGAAAGCCCGATATTTAAAGTTCGGTGTAGTAGATGTAGTAGTAGAAGAAGAAGAAGAAGAAGAAGAAGAAGAAGAAGAAGAAGAAGAAGAAGAAGAAGAAGAAGAAGAAGAAGAAGGAGATGTTTCGAGGAGAGAGAATGGGAAAAGAAGAAGAAAAGGAAAAAGGGAGTATTGACTCCTTTTTACTCAGGTGGGTCCCACCCACATAAAAAAATTTAAATAATACTTTTTTTTTTTTAGTCTTTACATTCATCCTTCCTTAAAGAAATTTCATCCTGAAATTTTCAAAGTACAACCTCAAGCTAAAAATTAAACAAATGAGGATACTTCTCATACATCTCCGACTCTAACTCCTAAGTAGCCTCGTCTTCTCTATGGTTCCGCCATAAGACCTTGACTACTAGAACCTCCCTACTCCTTAGCACCTTTAACTCTCTCGCCAATATTCTGATAGGTTGTTCTTCATATGTCACGTTCTCTTGAAGAGGAATAGGCTCATACCAATGATGTGTGATGGGTTTGGAGTATACTTCCTCAACATCGACACATGGAACACATTGTGAACATGCCCCAACCACGCAAGTAAGTTCAATCGGTAAGCGACCTCCACAACCCTCTCGATAACCTCAAAAGTTTCAATATACCTCGGGGCTAGCTTACCCTTCACTCCAAATCTCGTCACACCGCGCATGGGAGTAACTTTCAACAAGACATAGTCACCAACCTCACACTCAACTTCTCATCGGTGGAGATCGGCATAACTCTTCTGACGACTTTGAACAACCTCAAGTCTCTCTTGGATGTCTTTGATCTTCTCAATGGTACTAGCGATAATTTAAGGTCCAATTGTGACATGCTCCTCTGGTTCTGCCCAACACAAAGGTGATCTGCATGGTCTCCCATATAAGGCCTCATAAGGAGTCATGCCTATACTGGCCTGGTAGCAATTATTATAAGTGAATTCCACCAATGACAAGTGTTCTACCCAGCTACCCCCGAAATCCAAAATACAAGAACGAAGCATGTCCTCCAAAGTTTGGATAGTCCTCTCCGACTGTCCATCTGTCTGAGGGTGGTGAGCAGTGCTCAAGTTAAGTTCAATTCCTAAAGATTTTTGCAATGCTCGCCAAAACCTTGTTGTAAATCGAGGATCTCTATCAGAAATAATGCTGAAAGGCAACCCATGTAGTCGAAGTATATTATCCACATAGAGTCGAGCTAGTCTAGAAACCTTATATTCCTTCCTAATTGGAATGAAATGAGCAGATTTGGTCAAACGATCGACAATCACCTAGACAGTGTCATGCTTTAATGGTGTTAATGGTAATCCTATCACAAAGTCCATCGTGATCTTGTCCCACTTCCATTTTGGTATAGGTAAAGGTTGAAGCAACCTTGAAGGTCTCTGGTGCTCAGCTTTAACTTGCTGGCAAACTATACACCTAGCTACAAAGTTAGCCACAACTCTCTTCATACCTTCCCATCAGCATTGTCTTTTCAAGTCTTGGCACATCTTTGTGCTTCCAGGATGTAGAACAAACTTAGACCTATGAGCCTCGATCATAATAGACTCTCTAAGATCAAGGATATTTGCAACGACCAATCTTCCCTTATGGTATAAGAATCCTTCAGAATTTACTGTCCATCCATCCAACTGCTCACCATTTTGGATTCTATTCTAGATAAGTCTCAATTTCTCATCTTGCCACTGACATTGCTTAACTTGCTAAAGTAGCACTGGTGTAACCACTACGTTTGAAACACAAGCAATATCTTTCCCTTCATAGTACTCCAATTCATAATCACCCACCGTGATCATTCTTTTCCAATCCTCAAGAGCCAAACAAGAAAGTGCCATGAGGTTTTCTACTTAATGCATCGGTGACCACATTTGCTTTTCCAGGATGATATTGCAAAGTGAAATCATAATCTTCCATGTACTCGGCCCATCTTCTTTGCCTCAAATTCAAGTCTCTTTGAGTAAAGAGATACTTTAAACTCTTATGATCAGAATATAATTCAAACTTTGCCCCATATAAGTAACATCTCCAAATTTTCAAAGCAAAAATCACTGCTGCAAGTTCCAAGTCATGTGTAGGGTAGTTCTTCTCATGTGGCTTTAATTGGCATGAAGCATAGGCAACAACCTTTCCATTTTGCAAGAGAACTCCTCCTAAACCAGTACTAGAAGCATCAATGAATACCACATATGGCTCATCACTAATAGGCACAGTGAGAACAGGCGTCGCAATAAATCTTTGCTTAAGTTCCATGAAAGCTTCTTCACAACTGTCATCCCACACGAACTTTAAATCCTTTCTTGTTAGCTTTGTCAAAGGCATAGCAATTCGAGAAAATTTCTCCACAAAGCGACGATAGTAACCTACTAACCCAAGAAAACTTCAAATCTCAGTAATGTTCTTTGGTCTTTCCCACTGCAAGATAGAATCTATCTTTGCAGGATCCATAGTAATGCCTTCTTGAGATATTACATGCCCTAAGAATTTGACCTTGGTCATCCAGAAGTCACATTTCTCTTTCCTAGCATATAATCGATGGTCCTTCAAAGTTTGCAACACAATTGTTAAATGTTCTGCATGCTCCTCATGTGTCTTGAAATACACCAAAATGTCATCAATAAAAACAACCACAAACTTATCCAAATAGGGTCTAAAGATTCTATTCATAAGGTCCATAAATGATGCAGGTGCATTTGTCAATCCAAATGGCATCACCAAAAACTCAAAGTGTCCATAACGTGTTCT
This sequence comes from Humulus lupulus, assembly GCF_963169125.1. Classification (NCBI taxonomy): domain Eukaryota; kingdom Viridiplantae; phylum Streptophyta; class Magnoliopsida; order Rosales; family Cannabaceae; genus Humulus; species Humulus lupulus. The sequence continues at coordinate 130,442,688 of NC_084793.1, forward strand.
AAAAGCAGTTTTAGGAATACCATCTTCCTTAATCCTCAATTGATGATAGCCTGACCTCAAATCAATCTTCGAAAAACACTTTGAACATCCGAGTTGATCAAACAACTCATCTATCCTTGGCGAAGGATACTTGTTCTTAATTGTCATCTAATTCAATTTCTGATAATCGACGCACAGTCACAAGGATCCATCAGCTTTCTTGGCAAACAAAACTGGAGCTCCCCATGGAGAAGTACTATTTCTAATGTAACCTTTACCCATTAGCTCACCCAATCGCTTTTTCAATTCAGCTAACTCTGCAGGTGCCATGCGATAAGGTGTAGTAAAAACTGGTTGAGTCCCGGGAATCAAATCAATGCAAAACTCGATCTCTCTATCAGGTGGTAGTCCTTGCAAATCCTCAGGAAGCAAATCTGGAAAGCCACTAATCACTGATATCCAAGGAAACTTCTCTAGAGGCCTAGACTCACCCTTAATTGCAAACAGACTCCCGTAACACTCTAAGTTTCTTTTCCCACCTAAACATGCCTTAAGGATAGGATTCTACCTTACTGTATTCATGTTGGCTCGATATACAATGAAATCTCCACTTGGAGTTAAAAGAGTCACCGTTTTGCGTGAGCAATCAACAATGGCTTGGTACTTAGACAACCAACCCATGCCAAGAATCACATCAAATTATCCCATAGGTAACACCATCGGGTTTCCTAATAACTTATGCCCTTCAAACACAATACAAACCGATTTGCAGATTGTTGATACTTCACCATTCCCTCCCGTAGGTACACTCAACTGCAATGCAGGACTAAAAGTTTCCTAACTCAAACCCAACATGCTAGCAAACATTAATGATATAAAAGAATGTGATGCACCAGTATCAAATAATACATGAGCCCAAGCGTGTGAGATAAGAACCATACCATCCATAACTCATTGGCATGTTCCTCCTTGCACATCATCACCACCAAGAGCATAGGCTTGGCCAGAGGCTTTTTCCTTTGCTTTCCCTTATCCTTGAGCGGGATGTTTTGTGCTTGCACCAGAACCTCCTCCTTGATTGAACCCTCTCTGACCCCCAGCAGAAATGGAAGTTTGGAAACTCTGTGAGTACCCCTGGTTGAATCCTAAACCTTGGGGCTTGAACTGATGTTGATATTGGGATTGTTGCCTTGGTGCGGTTGTGAAACCATAGGATGAAGTCTAAGACTGGTTACTCTTAGGTTTTCCTGTGAAAGGAGTGACCTAGCATAACTCCCTATGGGTCCTCCATGTGATGGTTGGAACCTCTGTTGTCGTTGTGGGCAATCTTTCTTCTTATGACCTTGTTGGCCACAACTGAAACACCTGGACGGCCTAATTTGAGTCTTTCCTGAAGATTCGCTACTACTACTACCCCCACTAAGTTGTTGTCCTTGGGATAACCATCGCTCTTGGTTCTTCTTGTTAATTATCCTATCATTTCCTCTTTCTCGGGCCGGATTCTTTCTTTCAATTCCTTCTTGATGAGCCTCAGTCCATAAGGCTGCTGTCACACACTCATTCAAATTTCCAAAGGTCATAGGGGCAAGTGGACCCAGTATTGAAGGGTTTAAGCGACGAAGAAACTACTCAATCAAAAGAGGTTGATCGATCGTACCAGCATAAGCATAGGAAGATAACTCTACAAACTTCATGTAGAATTCATTTATTGTCATATCTCCTTGTCTTAAGTTGTCAAATGATCCAATTAAGGTCCTCCAATGAGATGGGTTAAAATATTGTTCCCTGAAGACCCTTTCAAAGTCTCTCCAAGTCATCCCTCCAGTATCAGTGGTCCTACTCAAAGTTTCCCACCAATCCGTTGCACTACCCTCTAACTTGGATTCAACAAAAGTCACCTGATACTTTTCAGGTGTTCCCATGGTGTTGAAATTTTTCTTAATTTGCCTTAACCATCTTTTAGCCATCATAGGGTCTTGGCCACCCTCAAACTCAGACATTTGAATCCGATGGAAGATTTGGAAGTGATGACTCTGCCGAGGCTGGATCCATCTATTGGGCAGGAAGGCCTCTTAAAGCCTCAAGAATGGCATTCATTGGGAATGTAGCTGGATGAGGGGGAACCTCAGCCTCAGGGACTTCAGCTGCAGACCTTCTCCTTGTTGCCCTTCCTTTCGGAGCCATTACCTTAGGTCTGAGAATTAAAGATAAACAGTTAGTGAGGAATGGATACTTTCTACATACATATGCATTTATATATTAAAATAATTTACTCAAAAAAATAAATTAAATCTATTTGGTGACATACTCCGAGGTATTTAAACCCAGTGCTCTGATACCATTTTTCTGTCACAACCCGAGCCCTAGGCTGTGGCAAAATTGTAATATCCATAACTTGGGTGGTCAAAGGTCAAACTTTGACCCTCGGTGGAAAATAGTCTTTATAAATGATCCTTTAATTTATATTAAATAGTTCTATAATTACAAGTCAAAACAATGGAATAACTCCTATAATTATATATAAAAATATTAGTGATAAAAGTAGGATCATTTATTCTAATACATAGAACAATAATATCCCCACAGTTATGTAGTCACCAAACAGTTAAATTTTAATAAGTCATAAAACATCCAAAATAATACTTAGCATCCACCGTTCCTCAATTCTAACTATTACATAACTAAATTAGATATACAGACCGTTAGGTTCCAAATTAACTACATATATAATGTTCAAAAGATAGGACTATGGCACTAAACACATTGGCTTCATCAATAATTCACCTTATCCATAATCGTGCCACTAGGAACCTGGAATGGGAGAGATATAAGGGGTGAGCTTATAAAGCCCAGTAGAAAAATAACTAATAACATCGGACCCAAAAGTTTAATAAAACCCCTGCATGGTTAACATTTGAAAACAAAACATGAATCATCATATATAAACCAAATTAGGGAGAAACCATAAATAATCATAAGAGCATAGCTACAAGTGCACATCACACCGTCCACTAGATCCCTAGTTCCCGTTACCCACCATAGAAAATCCGACATCCTAAACCGGGTAGCTGGACCTGATAACCACCACAAGGGGGAGGCTTAGAACACTTCCTATATACAGATGCTAGGTCTTTACACCTATAGGTGAGTGGACACCTGATCTACCTATGATGACATAGAGACTAGGTCGTGAAACAACAACATGCACAAATCATGATCACTATGGCTCTCATCGATATAACCAAATGCAGGTAGACATGAAAAGAAAGAAACATATTCCCTTTACATTTTAGAAAACTGGGCAACATAACAGCTGCATTTGAATAAAACCCAAAAATCATAACCATCATAAATAAGGGAACAAAAATATATTTGGCACTCAGTGCCCTCAGAACAAATAAAAAAACATGCAAATTAAGTTTTCAATTCTTCAAACATTTATAAATATCAAAATTGAAATATATATAATGCAATTCAATATGGGTAAAATAAGTCCAACAGTCTAGGTGAGTCCCTACCTCTTTAGAATTTTCAATCCGAGCCCAAAGCAACACTCTCTAGCTTAACGATGATCCTAGAGTGATTTAATTTGATTTTTATATCACGCTTTTCCTACGTGCATCAAATGAGAAAACGATTATCATCATTGCATTCCTTATTCAAAATCGTGTCCAACGACATATTATATGACCATATTTAAAATTTCAAGTTCTAGAACCTCACCCAAGCGGTGCACAATAGCGGTTGGTGGTGGCAGTGAACGGTGTATCGGAAACGTCAACGAATATATGCATGGCATATATCAAAATGATCCCCTCGATGAGTACATCACGAAAGTACAGCTCCTTTGCCCAAATGACATCCGATGTTGTCGGAAAATGCTTCCAAAGGGGCGGAGATACCCAAAATCTCGCTGGAGAAAAATGGCGAGTTGACCGTAATGACTTAGTGGGAAGCATTCCTCTCGCGATGCTGATTCAAATGGTGCCAACCACTCTCCGAACGATGGTCGAAGTTCGCTGGAAAGTCTCCTCAAAGTTTCGACGACAAAACTTCGGAGTGGCCGTACAGACGTGTTCTTGCTCTAATGGTCACCAAACTTTGGGGTTGCTGTCGTCACCGGTTAGAGAAGCTGTAGCTTCGGCGCGTGTTGAAAATGGTGCTCTGTCGGTGGTTCAACTGGGTTGTGGCTGGTTTGGAGAGAAAACAAAGGAAAGAAAAGAAAAAGAAAAAGATAGAAGAAGAGGTTTTGGGGAGAGAGAAGGGGAAAAGAAGAAGAAAAGGAAAAAGGGAGTACTGACTCCTTTTTACTCAAGTGGGTTCTTTTTTTTTAAATAATACTTTTTTTTTAATCTCTATAAAAAGCATCTTGGAGAAGACTATAAATACATCAAGAAAGGATTGGCTGAAAAGGCTTGATGATTCACTCTGGGCATATCGCACAACCTTCAAGACTTTGATCCATATGTCACCGTATCGATTGGTGTTTTGTAAGGCCTGTCATTTACCGGTGGAACTTGAGCATAGAGCTTACTGGGTAGTGAAAAAGTTGAACGTTGATCTCTTTATGGAAGGACAAAATAGGCTTATGGAGTTGAACGAGCTTGATGAATTTCAAAATGAAGCCTATGAGAATGCAAGGATTTATAAAGAAAAGTCTAAGGCCTTTCATGATAAAAGGATACTTAGGAAGGATTTCCAACCAGGAGACAATGTGTTATAATTCAATTCTCGATTGAAGCTTTTTCCAGGTAAATTGAAGTCGAGATGCTCGGGACCATACACAATTGTTGTCTCACTGCCTTATGGAGCGATGCAAATTCATAGCGAGAATAAGGGACACTTAAAGGTGTATGGTTAGAAAATGAAGCAGTATTTGGAAGGGCCGGTGGAAAAAATGCAAGCCTGTGGTGCTCTTGGCACCCCTCTGAATTGGGTGTTCAACGTTCGGCTAAATAATGTTAACGATAGTGCTATTTGGGAGGCATCCCTAGTTCTTTTTAGTATTTTAATTGGACATGTATTTTTGTTATTTTTAGTTTGGTGTTAAATTTTTATTTTTGATTTAGCTGTTTCATAGAATTTTGGACCTTTATACTTTAGATTGTAAATATGAGTCGTGGAATTCATGAAAACTATAAAATTGTAAGCAAAATGAAGTTTTTTCTACAGGAGTCCATTTGAGTCGCGGCGCAAGCACAATTAGAGAGCTCAAGAATTTTTGTAAGTGCCTAGGTACCGTGGCACGCTAATATTGAGTTGCGGTGTGCATCCCCAAAAATTAACCTAAATTTTGACAAGGGCTGCGGCGCTACACCTTATGCACTGCGACGCTTAGTCACGAAATTGCTATAAACCATAAGTTTTCTGTGTTTTCCCTCACCTCCTCATTTTTTCTCTACACAGACCGAAATTTCCACCTGCATTACACCATTGTTTCAGGCCAACCCATCAAATATTTCCATAATTTCTTTCATAATCTTCCTATAACCTTGTTTCAAACATTTTTCCACCATCACTTTTGTAACGACCCGAATTTGCTAATCGGGCTTAGGGCCTTGATTAGTGTGCCTGGGGGGCAATAAATGATTTAATATGCTTTAATGTGTTAATGGGTGAATTAATGTGAATATATGATAGTGATGCATGTTTAGTGAGTTAAATGTGCATGTGGGCCCTGTCTGGATATTAGGGGCATGAACGTGATAAATGTTGTATATGTGATATGTCTGTGCAGCATGATCCGAGACAGTCCTGGGGAGCGCTTAACCCGAAAGTCACAACGGGATTTTATACCCGGCTCGGGAGGAGCCTAGGGGTACTTTGGGAATCTTGTAAGTTGAGTTGAGAATTAGTGGTTATGGTTATTGGTGATTGAGTAACCTGAGTAACTATTAGTTACTGCTGAGAGTAACAAGTTTAGATGGAAATTGGTAGAATTGTAATATAGGTGAAAGGACAAGAGTGCCCTTGAAGGTTTAGTTAGGAAAGGATTACTAGGAAGGGTAAAATGGTCATTTGGCAGGGGTTTAGATAACTTTCAGCTGGGAAAAAGGGGTACACGGTTTTAGCACTTAGTCATATTATGGTTTTTTGCTAAAAATTGAAAGGAGAAAGGCTAGAAGGAAATCTAGGGCAAGAAGAAGAAGAAGAGTAGAAGGAGCTGAAGTGGGAATTTAGGAGGAGTATCAAAGAAGCTTAAGGTTGGATTCTCCACTTGAGGTAAGGATTCTGTGCAACTTTAAGGTTTGTTTCTGTTTTGGTTTAAGGAATTTGAAGCATGGTTTAAGTTTTGGTCTATGGGTTTAGATTTCTGAAGTTTGAAATCAAAGGTGTGGATTTTGGGTATGATTGTGTGTATGATCTTGATACTAATGTTTATAGGTTGTTAGATGGTTCATTTGAGGTTTCAAATTGGTGTTGGGGTCTAGGTGTGTGATTGGGTTGGTTTAGAGGTGTTTTGGATCAGGAAATTGCAGGAGAAAAAAACCCAGAATTCTGGTTTCGCATAGGGGCGTCGTGGCCCTGTTCTTCGGCGTCGCGGCGCGAGGCTGAGTCAGGGGGGAACTTTCTGACTTCTGTGGGCGCCGCGGCCTTCACGGGTAGCGCCGCGGCGCTAGGCTATTTTCAGGATGGGAAATTTTGCATTTTTGGGCATTTGTTCCGGGGGCTCAGGGGATGTTTCCGATGCATTGTTTTAGGAATTTGGAGGTCTCGAGAGTACGGGATTGGTCTCGGAAAGTGGTTTTGGTTTGGTTAGTATTAAAGAATGTTTTATATGTGTTGTGACTAGGGTTTCGGCGAGGCTCACGCTAGAGGACTGTGCTCGGGGCATCGGTGCTCAGAAATCTCGAAACTCAGGTAAGAGAACCCTTGTTCCCATAGAGCTTGTGTGCAGGGCTGAGCCCAATGTGTTTGTATGGACTGATATGTAGGGCTGAGCCCAGTGTGTTTGAATGGACTGATATGCAGGGCTGAGCCCAGTGTGTTTGAATGGATTGATATGCAGGGCCGAGCCCAATATGTTAGAACTGCGGGGAGTAGCCCTTTATCTAATTATGCTAGAATTCTATACTTGCCTATTATGCTATGTGTATTATGATGTGAATGGTCGGCTTGAGCCGGGAACGGTGTAGACTGAGAACGGCGAAAGGCCGGAAACGGCGTTGGGCACGTTGAGTGCAAGGCCGAGAACAGCAAAGGGCCGGGAGCAGCATGAAGCACGTGGAGTGCGAGTTGCCAGGGCGAGCCCCTAGAAGGATACCTGGGATATCCTCACGGCGTGGTCCGCAAATCCAGGGCTTGGTAAATGCCTGGAACGGCTAGGCCGTATGTGTTTAGCCAATTGGTGGCCTATTTATATGTGTGATATATGTGTTGCATATGTTATCTGTTTGTGGGTTCTCTTGCTGGGCCTCGGCTCACAGATGCTCTGTGGTGCAGGTAAGGGTAAAGAAAAGATCAACCAACCATGAGTATAGCAGGCATGGGGCGGCGTGTACATGTTTGGCCAGCCTGGCTGCCACGGCTAGAGGATTTTTGGGAGATGCTTGTAAATAAACTCTGATTTTGTCGTCTAGTCGACCGGTCTAGTTAATATGTTGTAAACATTTCTAAACTGTATTTTGGGATCCCAAATGTAAACCTTTTATGATTTTCTATGGAAATTATTATTTCTAAGGTTTTTCCTCTGTTTACTGCTTAATTACACTGTTTGATCTAAAACCTCGATTAGCGAGATGAAAGCATGTTTTTAAACTCACTTAGTAACGGCTCTAAGGAAGTAGGGGCGTTACAACTTGGTATCAGAGCGAGCTAAGGTTATTGGTTCTGGAGATTGACCGAACATGTACACACACAGTCAGTGACAGGCTTAACTCAGGGTTGGTTGGTAAGATTGGTTAATATGTCTGAATATGTATTTGAATGCCCTGTTTGCCTGCTTATCTTATATATAGAGCATGATGAATGAGTTAACATATGCATGAGATACTGATAGGGCCTGGCCCTTGACTATTGCATGATGAGATTGAAGTGTGCTGAATAGCATTGCTATTGCATGTGGATGAGTGTTGGGATAATGGTTTGCATACTGAGTGTGTGTGGTTAACTGCCTAAATTGAATCCATATGTAATATCTGATTATTGGCCTGTAGGAGGCATAGTGAAACATGAGTATACTTAGTTGAGGTATAATTGGGTAGCTAAATGTATGGTATTGTGGATTTGGCTTAATATGCTTTATGTGTGTATGAATATTGTGATTTTTGGACCTGCATGTGGTTTGGTTCGGAGTGTGAACCTCAAGGCAGAGAAGTTTAGTCAGCGGTGGCGAATGAACTCAGATGGTTTGCATCCGGGATGGTTAAGTAGACCTGGCGTCGTAATGCAGGAGAGTTGCAGATGATAGTTGGGGTTGGAAATTTCCATCTACCCTGAAAGTCTAGAGATGTTCGCTAGCATATGAGTAAATGGTATCGGTACAGTATAAAGATACAGACAGATAAAGAATAGTAACTGGAAGGCTTAAGAGGCGTTAACCTCTGGTTGGTGAGGAAAGTTTGGGTGGCCTAGGAATTGTTTAGTGGATGGACAAAGCTAACTCCATTCTAGGTTATATAGAGGTGAAAGGTCATAACTAAAGGATTGTGTTAAGTACTCGTGTCAGGAGGACACTAGAAAGTGGTGTTCAGGTTGAGATATTGGCGTGATGGGTTAGAAAGAACCCAAATTTGGGATCCGATAAAATAAGTTATAAGGACGAGGAGATTAATAAATCCGTGAGCTTGATTTGAAATGATAAGACAATGACAACCTGTGTTATTGAGTGTTAGGAGTTGGGTACCTTACTTTGGAAATTTATGCAAGTGGTGGTGGTTGGAAATAACGACCCATGTAGGGATTAAATTCTGGAATGGTTCAGGGTGTCAGGGCTGCTCCAGTGTATTAGGTCTTTGGTGGTGTTTGAGTAGCGGAGAGAGCCATGTTATCTGAGATCTGTGGAATGAGGTAAAGAGCATGAGTGCTACAGGGCAAGGGATGTGAAAGACAGTGTTTTTATTGGTAGAATTCAATAAGGACAAATTCTCAGTTTTTGAGGTAGAAGGACCCCAGACAGTGCTAGGGCACCTGATTTGTGATTGGAAAGGAGCATGAATGAAAAGGTAGTTATCGAGATGGTGACAGGAACCAGGGAGGTTATTTGGTTTGCACCTGAGGGAGAGGGTGCCACCTGAGAGGATGTCGGGTGAGGGCACGACTTCTAAATGAAATAATTCAGTATGTTAGGATGGATTTTCCATGGTGAGGGAGCGAAAGACTAGAATGCTTCGTTATACTCGAAGTTCGAGGTCGATTCCTCAAAGATGAGTATTTAGCTAGATGCTTAATGTTTTAGTCATGTAACGAGCTAGAGGAACTCAGTGTTGAGAATGTTCTGAGAGGGAGTTATATATAGAGAGTTTGCCTCAAGGGTGTTGTGTGAGAAGCTGAGGATAAGAGCATTTATTGAGGGGGAATAAGGAACTTCTGACAGATGAATTGGGATACAAGTAATTAAGAAGTTCATAGTGAGAACAATAGAGTTCGTCTTAAGGAAGTCTCAACATGAGGCAGAGTGAAAGTGGATCTATTAAGAGACAACCATGGATTATAAGGGATATCATTTCGAGTATTTTAATTAGACTGAATGGAAATTGAGCTAACCAGTGGGGAACTTGTATAGGTATATACGAAAAGATTGGGGTTATTATAAAGTCGAGCTATAGGTAGATTCGGTATCAGGAATGTTGTGGAAGATGGCACTGGCTGACAGAAAGAATTACCTGAAGCAATTAAAGAAACTTGACATTGGTTTAGTCAGAGCATTATATGGTGAGAATTGTTGGCATCAACGGTTAGGAATGAAAGGTTTGATATTGGGTACAAGATGGGACAATGTCTCCAAGAGTTGATCTACGACCTGGTTATTACCAGCTGGAAATCAAGGAAAGAGACATTTCAGGAGTTTTTATTTTGTACTGAGTAAGGTGTGAGGAGTTGGTAACAAAGATTCTAGAATGGTTCAAGCTATAGCAGCACAGGTAAGTTTTTAAGTAGAGAATATTAGAACGGTATGGGCAAGTCCCCTTCAAGTTCACGAGCAGTATATTTGGACTACTCCCAGGCAGAAATGGAGAGCAAATGACTGTTATGCTGAAGACGTTAGTACCATGGAAGCAAGGTCACAGGTAAGATTCTACGAAGTGTCAGTTTGGGTTTCGTTGGGGGTACTCATAGTAGAGCTACAAGAAGAAAGGACAGGTATGAGAAGATTTGGTCTGAAGTCACGAGGAAGTTAATGAAGAACGTCTGAAGAACAGAAAGCATATCAAGACTGGCAAGTGCGTCGTCTATCGCATAAGTATCTCCGCAGACAACTACATCAGAGATGGGAAGAACAGTAAAACTTGAGGCTAGACGGAATGAATGGTGTCAAATCAGAATTCAGAAGACAAGGTAAGAGTTGATTGGTATCTGATGATGCAGGAATATGTGTGTCATGGTTAAGTACAGAGGGATAGCATAAAGGACCTGATCTAGATGAGTGTATGGAACCGTGTGGGGGTGCACCACAGGTTGGGCACGCCCAGGCTCAGATTGGCGCGAGGATGGGTCAAACCTCGCGGGAGGTGAAAGAATGGAACATGGTTGATATACTTGGAATGTTAAGTTGACAATTATGCATTGCATAAGGTACTTGAGTGTTGGGTTGTTAGTAAGAAAGATAATCTGGAGAATGAAATTTAGTGGAACGCAGCAGATGGAAAGTTGATGTTATAAGTCTTCGACTGTGCGAGGAGGAGATTAAGTATGGGGTGGATCTCTTACGTGGAAGGCGTGTGTCAGTTAGAAGAGCGCCACAGGTTACAATGGAATGGACAGGATAACGATTGAAACTGGTATAGTGTTAGTGTGTGGTGATGGACACATATGTTTTCTTTGGATAATGGAATCCAAAGCTTTGGTTTTGTGGAAACAAGGAAGAGCCCTACGAGTATTATATGAGATAAAGTACAAGAACCAGATAAATGGACCAAAGAGAATTTGGTATGGAGATGGGAATTATAAGTGGCTGTTGTTTCACCTCCTAGGGTTTGTGGTACTGGGAGGTTTTAGCTGATGGCAGAACCTGAGATACTCGAATATTGAAAAGTAAAATAATACGATGGTGGATCATAAGAATGGATCACATTAGATTGTAAATAAGGTGATGGATCAGGGGAGGAGTTGTAACTCAGCTGAATAAGATAGCATACTTTGGTTTGTATAAATTGGTAATGAAATAGGGCATTGGTAATGATGAATTGAGACCCTATAGTTTCTAAGCTATGGAAAGGGACCTGAGATCAAGGAAAACAGAGTAGTAATATGGAACTACTGATTGATTGCAGAAAGGATATCAATCTGAGGGCTTAACAATTATGTTAAGGGTTTAAGCATTGAAGGTGCAACTTTTAGAATATCAAAGGAGGTGTAACGCCCTACTTCCTTAGAGCCGTTACTAAGTGAATTTTAAGACAAAACAATGCAATGAACTCGCTAACCGAGGTTTTGAAACAAAAGTGTGACTAATAAAAGTTAAGGCTGTAATCTTTGAAAATGCGTTGACTCAATAAAAACTTCTAGTATTAAACAATTGGGATCCCAAAAATAAGGTTTGAAAACTATTTACATCTTGAAATAAGTTTACAGTTGATCAGTTATAAAATCATAGATTATTACAGCCAATTTCAAATAAACCCCCAACCCAAGCAGTCGGGCAAGCCAAACATGTACGAGTCGCTTCACGCTCTCCGTACTCATGGTTGGTTGACTCAGTCATTGCCCTACCTGCAACACGGAGCACCCGTGAGCCGAAGCCCAGCAAGAAAACTCATGCATAACATAACATATGCAATTCATACAGTTTATCATAACAGATAATCCACATACAAACAAGTCAACCATTAGACTAAGCAAACACGGCCATGCCGCCCCCGAAGCCTTACCGAAGCCTGGGGTCTCGGTCCTCACCGCAAGGATCTCACACATATCCTCTGGGTCCCGGGCCCTGCCCTGACCATAAGCATCCCATGTGCTTAGTGTTACTTCCGGCTCCGCTGCCGTACCCGGCCTACGCCGCACTCGGCCCTTGCCGTTCATTTCATTATAATCATATATAGCATAAATCAAGCAACATTCAAACAAATGCCAATTTATTTAAATCTGCACCCTAACATGCAACATGCACTATAGGGCCATGCCTGGCAATCACACTATGGGCCCATGCCCCATCCTACGGGTGTTATAGTTTTCTTACCTTAATTCCAAATGCTTTAAATAGAAAAATGACTGCCCCCGAGCACGATCCACTTCACGAGCTCTAGCTTAACACCTAGTCACAACCAAGATAATGTATACCAATAAGATAAATCTTAAATGAGTTTCTAAACCAAGTTCTAGTCCCCGGAACATTGAACTTCACCAAAAATATAAAAAGATTCAATCCCGAGCACCCGTGGTTAAACTCTCAAGCCTTAATTCTCAAAATCCCAAAATTCCTTAAGCGCCGCGGCATGGCCCCCAAACAGGGCCACAAAATGCCCAGAAACAGGTAAGGGCCGCGGCCCTACAAGGACCATGCCGCGGCCCGCCCTCCATCCTCAGCGCATCAAAGCCTTCAAGGGCCGCGGCCCTCCAAGAACCATGCCGCGGCCCGACCCCTTCGAACCCAGAAAAACCCACCATTTTCAAGCTTAAAACCTCACCTTAAGCCATCCCAAAGCTCCCAATTCAAAACCAATTAATAATCACAACAATAGGGTGGTTTAAACAACACAATTCCACCAAAAAAATCCAACCTAACACTCACCAAGATCCCAATTCCAAATTTCTGAAATTTCAAACCTAAAACTCAAAACCAATCATGGAAATTCTCAATTTCAACCATCAAACTTTAATTTAAACCTTACCTCAGTTGTAGAATCATTTCCCAAAGGATCCCATGACCTATCTTCAAAGTTTCAAGCCTCAAACTCCACCTTGAATATCAAAATCCATAAACATTCACAACCCAACAAAATCTCAGAATTTAACTTGAGAAAAAGAATTACTTGCTTACCTTTACCCTGATTTGTTCTTGATTAACTCTTGAGCTAAACCTCCAAATCCCACCATCAATATTCAGAAATTCAAGCTTGATTTCTCGTAAGATTTCTATGGATTTCATGAAAGAAGGAGGAGAGAAAGAAGAAGAGGAGAGGGTGGAGGCTGGGTCAGTTTCTCTAAGTCTCCAAATGGTTTATTTGTTTTGTTTTTATAACTTAAGCTGGTTACCTCAAGGTTCGGGGTACCAAAATGTCCCCGAGGCAAAAATGGTAAAATCCCCCAGTATTCCCGCCTAGACATCCTAACCTCAAATATATCTCCAATTATTTATTTTCATAACCCAATACCAAAAATACTCCTTGACTTGCCCAAAGTCAATCATAATGCCCCGTTGTGACTTTTCCCCGCTATCCAGCTCTAGGATCGCCTCGTGCCGAAAGTTACAAATCACGGATATACCCACATACCACTGTGGTCTCAACAATCATCACATATTAATACAGTTATGCCCAACATGGCCAAAATTACAATTATGCCCTTCTAACACAATCCGGGCCTACATGCATACTAATATACATAGTCATGCATCTCAAATAATCAAATAGTCACATAACACGCTTTAAATCATAACCATGCATTTAACTCATCAAATCACACATAAATCCCATCATGCCCTCCTGGCACGCTAATCAAGGCCCTTAAGCCTTATTAGCGAAATTGGGTCGTTACAGGAGGTGTATTCTTTGATGAGACAGTCACGGTATTGGATGCTGGAGTACAGCTAAGGTGACAAGGCATAAGACTTGGTAAGATAAAAGCAAAGAATTAAGAGTTAGTGGACACTGCGATTTAGTAATAATTCAGAGGAAAAGCAAAGAGGATGTTGGAATTCTTAGGGCAGGGGATGTCTGCCTATCTGAAAGTTTATAGGAACCTGTAAACTGTTAACTTTGGAGTGCGGGGTTCCAGAATGGGAGTTGTATATACCTCCAAGTTATGCAGCGAGGAAGAGTATGATAGTGAGGAAAGAAAAAAAAAGAAGTTATGATTTTAGTTTCGACAAGAGTTCTAAAGTCGTACTGAGGATTTGGCCGCGAGCCTATAAGTTGATCTTATCCTGGTAAGGATGATGATTCATAAATATTTTGACATTGAGAATAATCAACGAAGAGACTGATGTGAACTAAGCAGACACTGGAGTTCTGTAGACTTAATGTATAAGTAAAAGTTAAAGAGAGTATGGTTATCAGACAAGATCTTGTGGAACAAAATTGTACTGCGCATGGGTATTATTAATGATTAAGGGTAAAGGCATTGGACCTTGGGAATTGTCATCAGAGGTATGAGGTATACAGCCCGATGTGCTCAAGTAAATTTCAAGGAAGAAATTATTTTAAGGAGGGGATAGTACAAAGTCTTGCGGAGCAAGACCATCGCCTTGATAAAAGTGTTGTGGAGAAACAGCGAGGTTGAGGAGGCGACGGGGGGAACTTGAGACAGAGATGAGGGAGCGGTATCCCGAGTTGTTCAGGTAAATTTCGAGGACGAAATTTCTGTAAGGAGGGGATAGTTGTAACGACCCGAATTTTCTAATCGGGCTTAGGGTCCTGATTAGTGTGCCTGGGGGGCAATAAATGATTTAATATGCTTTAATGTGTTAATGGGTGAATTAATGTGAATATATGATAGTGATGCATGTTTAGTGAGTTAAATGTGCATGTGGGCCCCGTCTGGATATTAGGGGCATGAACGTGATAAATGTTGTATATGTGATATGTCTGTGCAACACGATCCGAGACAGTCCTGGGGAGCGCTTAACCCGAAAGTCACAACGGGATTTTATACCCGGCTCGGGAGGAGCCTAGGGGTACTTTGGGAATCTTGTAAGTTGAGTTGAGAATTAGTGGTTATGGTTATTGGTGATTGAGTAACCTGAGTAACTATTAGTTACTGCTGAGAGTAACAAGTTTAGATGGAAATTGGTAGAATTGTAATATAGGTGAAAGGACAAGAGTGCCCTTGAAGGTTTAGTTAGGAAAGGATTACTAGGAAGGGTAAAATGGTCATTTGGCAGGGGTTTAGATAACTTTCAGCTGGGAAAAAGGGGTACACGGTTTTAGCACTTAGTCATATTATGGTTTTTTGCTAAAAATTGAGAGGAGAAAGGCTAAAAGGAAATCTAGGGCAAGAAGAAGAAGAAGAGTAGAAGGAGCTGAAGTGGGAATTTAGGAGGAGTATCAAAGAAGCTTAAGGTTGGATTCTCCACTTGAGGTAAGGATTCTGTGCAACTTTAAGGTTTGTTTCTGTTTTGGTTTAAGGAATTTGAAGCATGGTTTAAGTTTTGGTCTATGGGTTTAGATTTCTGAAGTTTGAAATCAAAGGTGTGGATTTTGGGTATGATTGTGTGTATGATCTTGATACTAATGTTTATAGGTTGTTAGATGGTTCATTTGAGGTTTTAAATTGGTGTTGGGGTCTAGGTGTGTGATTGGGTTGGTTTAGAGGTGTTTTGGATTAGGAAATTGCAGGAGAAAAAAACCCAGAATTTTGGTTTCGCATAGGGGCGTCGCGGCCCTGTTCTTCGGCGCCGCGGCGCGAGGCTGAGTCAGGGGGAACTTTCTGACTTCTCTGGGCGCCGCGGCCCTCACGGGTAGCGCCGCGGCACTAGGCTATTTTCAGGATGGGAAATTTTGCATTTTTGGGCATTTGTTCCGGGGGCTCGGGGGATGTTTCCGATGCATTGTTTTAGGAATTTGGAGGTCTCGAGAGTACGGGATTGGTCCCGGAAAGTGGTTTTGGGTTGGTTAGTATTAAAGAATGTTTTATATGTGTTGTGACTAGGGTTTCGGCGAGGCTCACGCTAGAGGACTGTGCTCGGGGCATCGGTGCTCAGAAATCTCGAAACTCAGGTAAGAGAAACCTTGTTCCCATAGAGCTTGTGTGCAGGGTTGAGCCCAATGTGTTTGAATGGACTGATATGTAGGGCTGAGCCCAGTGTGTTTGAATGGACTGATATGCAGGGCTGAGCCCAGTGTGTTTGAATGGATTGATATGCAGGGCCGAGCCCAATATGTTAGAACTGCGGGGCGTAGCCCTTTATCTAATTATGCTAGAATTCTATACTTGCCTGTTATGCTATGTGTATTATGATGTGAATGGTCGGCTTGAGCCGGGAACGGTGTAGACTGAGAACGGCGAAGGGCCGGAAACGGCGTTGGGCACGTTGAGTGCAAGGCCGAGAACAGCAAAGGGCCGGGAGCAGCATGAAGCACGTGGAGTG
This sequence comes from Humulus lupulus, assembly GCF_963169125.1. Classification (NCBI taxonomy): domain Eukaryota; kingdom Viridiplantae; phylum Streptophyta; class Magnoliopsida; order Rosales; family Cannabaceae; genus Humulus; species Humulus lupulus. Next base: position 130,459,075 of record NC_084793.1, read on the forward strand.
CGAGTTGCCAGGGCGAGTCCCTAGAAGGATACCTGGGATATCCTCACGGCGTGGTACGTAAATCCAGGGCTTGGTAAACGCCTGGAACGGCTAGGCCGTATGTGTTTAGCCAATTGGTGGCCTATTTATATGTGTGATATATGTGTTGCATATGTTATCTGTTTGTGGGTTCTCTTGCTGGGCCTCGGCTCACAGATGCTCTGTGGTGCAGGTAAGGGTAAAGAAAAGATCAACCAACCATGAGTATAGCAGGCGTGGGGCGGCGTGTACATGTTTGGCTAGCCTGGCTGCCACGGCCAAAGGATTTTTGGGAGATGCTTGTAAATAAACTCTGATTTTGTCGTCTAGTCGACTTGGTCTAGTTAATATGTTGTAAACATTTCTAAACTGTATTTTGGGATCCCAAATGTAAACCTTTTATGATTTTCTATGGAAATTATTATTTCTAAGGTTTTTCCTCTGTTTACTGCTTAATTACACTGTTTGATCTAAAACCTCGATTAGCGAGATGAAAGCATGTTTTTAAACTCACTTAGTAACGACTCTAAGGAAGTAGGGCATTACTACTTTGGCTTAAATCCCCTTTCAATTACATTCTCATCATTCAAAACCCTAATTTCAAATTTTTGGGAGAGCTTGAGGAATATCTTTCATCCAATTTTCATTGTGGGTAATTATTTTTCTCTTATTCTCTGAATATTTTGGTATTTTTGACAATATATTATTGTTAATTGGGTGGTTAAGAGTTGTATTGTTTAGATTTGGTGTTGAGTGTTGGGTTGAAAAGTTTGTTTGTGTGATTTATGGTATTTTGTTGATTTAGGAAGTGGAAAAAAACAAGGGGGGGTGCTATCAAATTTTTTATAGAATTAAAGTGTTAAGAAGTGTAATGGGACCTAAGAGATTGATTCATGGAGCAACGTCATCTAGGGGGCAGTTTCTTATGATAGATCATAGTTTGTAAGCAAAGAAGCTCAAGATAAACATGAGAGATTAAGAAAATTGAGTTTAGTTCTGGAGAGAGGAATGAAATATTAGAATTTTCCTATTGAAGACCCAGCCAATGAGCATATTAGGGTTATCCTTCAAGACACAGGTTGGCAGTCATTGGTAAATGTGGATAGCCTTCCTAAACCAAATGTTTCTTTGGTATATGAGTTTTATGCAAACTAGCCTAAGCATGAGAATAACACATGTTTTGTGAAGGGGAAGCGGGTGTCGGTTAATGCTATGACGTTTAACAATTTTTATGAGCTGCAATCTTACCAAAATGAGCAAGATGATTATAATGCATTTTTACGCACTAAAATTGATTATGAGGAGGTGGCAGAGTTCATTGGTTGTCCTGGAGCTAGAGTTAGTTATACTCATGATGAGCCCAAACATATGTATTTGTGTCAGCTCAACTGAATCGCACGAGCGTTCTTGTATTTTGTGAGTGCTCAGTCGATCCTTTCATCACATTTTTCTGATATTGTTATGGATAGATTGCTGATGGTTTATGAAATGATGAAGGGGATGAAAATTGATGTGGGAAAATAGCTTAGAAATAGTATTGGGCTTATTTGTCGGCTTACGACAACTGGTGGATTGGGGCATCAATCCTTTATTATGGATCTGTGTGAAACTTATGGAGTCCCGATGCATCTGACTGATGATAAAGGATGCATCCGAGGTATTATTATTCAGAGTGTTGTTTATGGGTATTCTGTTCCAATAGCAGTTCATGATCCAGAGGAACAAAGACCGCATCGTTATCAGCGTTCTGAGGCTGTTCAACTAGAGGAACCAGAGGATGCAGAGGAATGTAGCGGCTGCTATGGATGAGGATCCGACGATGGCGATTGGTGGACCGATTAATCCTCATGTCCAATATACAAATGCTCAGTTGAATTATATTATTCACCAAAACAACCATATGCAACAATATTGGATGGCTAGGAATGCATATGAGCATACACATGTCGATCAACTGAATGCTTTGGTCGGTCGTTGGAATCTGAATAACGCGCATCAACCTTATTTTCAATATCCTCCAGAGTTTCATCCTTATGAGCAGCAACCGCCTCCTCCACCATATTGATGTGGTGATTGGGCAAGTTTTCTTTTAACACATTGGGGGCAATGTGCTATTTAAGTTTGGGGGAGGGATTACTTTGATTTGTTTATTTTAGTTTTATTTTTTGGTTTAGTTTTATTTGTTTTGTTTTAGTTGTTTTTAGTGTTTATAATTATGAATGAAGTTGTTTTGGAAACCAATGATACTTATAGCCATGTGATGTGAGATTTTTTTTTACAAACTATGTGAATCCGTGTGCTTGGTGAAATTAATTTAGTGATTAGTTTTGATCTGAGTTTAATAGTCATAAAAGCCTTGATTAATAAATTTCTTACAATTCTTTAGTATATGCATGTTAAATGGGTTTGTGGATAAAAAATTTGAAAATATTCTAGAACTTGCATAATTTGTTGATTGAGCTGAAATTGGAATAATACATGCTTAGGAAAATGATATAGGAAAAAAAATTTAAACGATTGATCCTTTCAAGCCAACCTTAATATATTGAATCCCTAGTTACCCATATTTTGAGCTTAATGTGATTTTTTTTTTGTTCAACACTTATTTTGAGATAAATTGAAACGTTGTTATTTATCTTTCCCTTGGATGTAAACCATGAGCATATGAAAAGTGATTGGGGATGGATTGTAATTGGGTATATTGAGACATTTGTGTCAATAATAGAAGAAAATTTGAGAGAGAAAAAATATATTGAAAGTGACTTATACTCCAATTCAAAATACAAATAAACAAGTTTGGGGGAGTGTAGTGTCATCGGAAAAGAAAGAGAATTGAAAAGAAAAAGTAAAAAAAAATTGGGAAAGTTGGGGAATGTTTTGGCGTTTGTGAGTCAATATAAGATTGGTTTGTTTGGTTGTGTGTTTATGGTATATTTTAGCCTAAATTCTATTTTTATCTACCTTTACCTTAGCCATTCAATTATAAGCCTAAAAGTCCTATTGATTTTTTGAGCATGTGTTATCACATTAAGGGAGATTGATGAATTATGCAAGCATATGAAATACTCGGTTTTGATGGAACGATTTGGAAGATTTGACATGCATATGGTATTGTGATTGTGTGTTATTTATTGGTTGAGGCTGATTTGCATAACGAAGATTGAAGATGATTGTTGAATTGATTTTATTGAAATTCTGGATGAAATGTAGTTGGAAATTCTGAGCTTGTATTGCATGGTTTTCATGGGATGGAAGCTTGTTAGGTATTGATTCATGTTTGTGATTAGTTTGTTTTAGAAAGTATCAATAGGTTTTACTCGAGGATGAGTAAAAGTTAAGTTTGGGGGAGTTTGATAGAGTAGTTTTTATAGTATTTTAAAGGGTTATTTTATTTAATTTTTTAGGTTTATTTAGTAATTTTTGTGCAATATGACGTTTTGTTGCTTATGTTTGATAATATTTCAGATTTATGGAACGTAATTGATAAATGACTGCATTTGGCTTCAAAAAGATGGAATTTGTTGAAAAAAGACATTTGAGCCACGACGCTTGGAGTTAGAGCTGCGACGCTGCGATTAGATAAAGAGGTCAATCTATTGAGAAGCACAGAGTTGCGACTCTGCCTTTGAGAATAGCGATGCTATTGGCTAGCGAATTTGAGTCGCGATGCATGTCTATTAGAGCCGCGACACTTGAGCAAGTCAAAGACAAGAGAATTCTAGATTTTGGACACGGGCCGCGACGCCTCATTATAGAGTTGTGGCACTTGAGTGGCTTATTTCGCAGAAAATGGCATTTTATGTAGAGGCAAAAGTAGGATTTCACATCCAAAGCACAAATTACTATTTAAGCTTCATTAAGATGATTTCTGAAGAAAAAAACCCTAAGGAGACTGTTTGTTTTATCTGTTTATTGTTTTCTAGATTTCTTCTTCTTCATCTTAATTCTTTAGGTTATTTTATATGAACAATTATCTTAATGTTATTGTCATTATGTCTGATATGAACTAAATCCTCTAACTAGGGGTTAATGTAGTCGCTTGAATTTCAATTTAATTTTATTATGATGTTCTATTGATACTTCTTCTTTATTCTAATCTATATGATGTCTGTTTATGCTAGTAAATATTTGATCACTATTTGCTTGATTTATTATTGTACTGACCCAACTAATTCTAAGACTATGGACCATTAAAAACTACTATACATAGACACTATTTTCGAGAAAACACACATAAGAAACATTCACAACTTTACTAAAAACTATAAAATAAATGTTGAAATACATAAATGCAGGGTATGGGATCCCATTGTTTTAAAAGAAAACATAACTTTAAACTAAAGGAAATTTTTTACAAAACTAAATGCGGAAAATACATAAAAACATAATAAAAATACTAAAAATAATGTTGTCCTCGAATCGTTCACGCAGTCCATTGAATCCATTCTTCCTCAATACACAGGCCAAGCTACCATGAATCCTTCCGCCGCTATATCTATTTTCCTGCATACATAAAAATAAAGGAATGAGCATAATGCCCAGCAAGGAAAATCTACTAATAACATAAAGCACAAACATAAACTATATCATAAACATATACTATAACATATGTCATATACTACAATGGCCATTATACTACTTGGGGCTTGTTAACTAAACAAGTCATATGCCCAATAGATTGGTGGGGCTTGCTAGCCAAGCAAGTCATATGCCCATAATATACTCGGGTTTGTTAGCTATACAAGTCATATGCCCAAGGTCTATAAACATACTATGCATAATGTAAACAGAACATAACATAACATAGCATGACATAACATAACATAACATAACATAAACATAACATAACATATCATATAAACATATATATATTTCTATCCTATTTTCCTTACCAATACCGGGATTTATGAGAACAAGGACGGGATTTGGAACACTCCTAAAACCAACAATAAGAATGTGAGTATTTCTAAAGAAAGAGATGATAAAGAAATGAACTAAGCCACCAAGATGAAGCTTGCCGAAAAGAAACCTTAAGTTCAAAGAACTTAAATACCTAACCAAGAATTGGAATCAATGAGTTAGGATCTGAATGGAAACTAAAGAAAACTAAAGAATTAAACTAAAATGAACTTAAGATTAGGAATACCTTTGAATGTACTAAAACCGAACTACACCTTGATATTGAAAAACACACTATTTATCTTACTACCCAAGTGTTTATAAAGCTTAAGATGATAAAGCTTATACCCCAACCCAAGTGTTTATCACTCTACAATAACCCTAGCAGCTTGAAGGCTCTGAACACAGCTTGAAGAATGAGAGAAATGGCTGGGTACTAGGTCCTATTTATAGAGTTCAAGGAATGAACTATCTCATTTTAGCTTGAATAAAAATAATGAGTATTAATTGAAAAATATTTGAATATTCATTCAACAGAGGCTGAAGACTCGGTCAAAACGTTCAGAGGCTAGTCAAGAGGTTAAGTGTTGAATTGAGCTCGGTTTCAAAAACATTTGAAAATATAACCCTAGAGCCGATATATCACCCATTATAGGCGATATATTGCCTGGGCTTATGCCCCGAGTGCTCGTCGATTCGTTTGTGCAAAGTTCATGTGTTTTTCGTATTCCCCGTGTGGCGATACATCGGCTCCTAGACTGCAATATATCAGCATACGTGAATATATTAAACATGTAATTGTACATTTTCAACATAATTGAATTGATTAAACATGTTTGACTGAGTAATACGAGATTCCAGCAAGTTCTGGAAGGGTCTAGAGCTTCTAGAAACCTCTATTTTTGAATTAAATGCTTAAATCCTCAAATAAACAAGATTGTGACAAATGTCATGTTCTTGATGGTCTTGGAAGATTCTAGAGCTTTCTTGAACTTTCTTTTATTTAAACTATAGTTAAATCCTTAAATAAACTTACACACGACAAGTGTCATGTTCTTATTAATCCTATCTAAACCTTATAGTATAATAAATTACATCTTTATAATCAGCTATATTAATCAAACTACTACTACTACTACTACGACCACCACCACTACTACTACTACTACCACCACTACTACTACCACCACTACCACCACTACCACCACCACCACCACCACCACCACCACCACCACCACCACTACTACTACCACTATTACTACCACCACTACCACCACCACCACCACCACCACCACCACCACTACCACCACCACTACTACTACGACTACTACGACTACTACTACCACTACCACTACCACTACCACTACCACTACCACTACCACTACCACTACCACTACCACTACCACTACCACTATCACTACCACTACCACTACCACTACCACTACCACTACCACTACCACTACTACTCTACTACTACTTGCTACTACTACTACTACTACTGCTACTCTACTCTACTCTACTGCTACTCTACTCTACTGCTACTGCTGCTACTAACTACTGCTGCTGCTGCTGCTACTACTACTACTACTACTACTACTACTACTACTACTACTACTTGCTACTACTACTACTTGCTACTACTACTACTCTACTACTACTTGCTACTACTACTACTACTTCTACTCTACTCTACTGCTACTCAACTCTACTGCTACTGCTACTGCTGCTGCTGCTGCTACTAACTACTCCTGCTGCTACTGCTGCTACTACTACTACTACAGTAAAATCTACTGCTACTGCTACTAACTTGCTGCTGCTACTACTACTACTTCTACTGCTACTACTACTGCTACTACTACTACTACTACTACTACTACTACCACTACTTACCACTACTACTACTACCACTACCACTACCACTACTACCACTACTACTACTACTACTACTACCACTACTTACCACTACTACTACTACCACTACCACTACTACCACTACTACTACTACTACTACTAAATAAGCGTTTGATACACGAGATCCCAAAAATAAACAGGGTTAAAGAACAGTTTACAAAATTTCAAAGGTTACATACAACCACAAGCCACTCTAATGGAAAAATAGGCATTTTAGGTTCTCCGGTCCCTATATTATCCCTCAGCCGTGGCATCCAAGCAGCTGACTATGTACATTCCGCCCTCAGAGCTCTCCAATTTAGGTTTGGTTCAGCTTACCCTTGCCTTTACCTGCACCACGTAGCACTCGTGAGCAAAGGCCCAGCAAGAAAACCATACCAAAATCATCAATAATAGTAATCAAATAACTCACAAAACATTATCCAATTATTCAATAGACCATAGAAATCACATAAACAGTGACATCAATCAATGAATCAATAATATATTATCCAGGTAATCAACATACCAAAATCATCAGATCAACAATAGTAAACATATCATGAAATTTTCAGGGTCGACGCCCTTAGGTTGCACCCTCTATTTATTCCATTGACTCCGGCTCACTAGGGCCGAGCTCAGTGATTAAATAATTAACCTCAGCTACCAGTGGCCGAGCCACGTCCTTGTGCGCCAATATTAATTTCGACACTCTTAGGCAATTTATTCCATACTCACATGGCATAATACCATCATACAACATTGCATACAAGTATAAGGGAACCCTTAGTCCCAACTTATCCACATAAAAGGGTGTAGTTTTCTTACCTTTGATTCCGAGCAGAGAAGGTGAACTAGTTCCGAGCACGATCCCTAGCCTCGAGCCTTGGCGACAAGCCTAGTCACAAGAGTCATTGATATCTATCAACTTCCAATCAGAAATAAAATACTTTGGAAGCAACACTAACCTCCGGGACCTCAATTTCTACTAAACCGGCAGTAGAAATTGTCCCGAGCCCTTAGGTTCGAATCCCCAAGTCCTAAAACACAAAGAACTCCTCTAAACCTAAAACTCCCAGGAGGGTCGTGACTTGCCCCAAGTCAGAGAGCAAGCTCTCACGCCAAAGGGGGGGCGGGTCGCGACTTGCCCCAAGTCAGAGAGCAAGCTCTCATGCCAAAGGGGAGGCGGGTCGCGACTTGCCCCAAGTCAGAGAGCAAGCTCTCACGCCAAAGGGGAGGCGGGTCACGACTTGGCCAAGCAAGTCGCGGTGCGCCTCCAAGTCAGAGAGCAGGCTAGGTAAGAAGTAGGGGTGAGCACGGTGTGGTTTGGGCGGTTTGAACACTTTTTAATACACCACGCCACAAGTGCGGTTTAGTAACTAGAACACACCATGCGGTGTGATTTTGTTGCACCAAACCGACCAAACCAAACCATTTTTTGCGGTGTGGTTTGGGCGGTTTTCCACGGTTTGTGTTAAAAAATATGCCATAACAAAATTTAAATTTTTTAAAAAATACTAAATCCTTAGTTCATAACAAATCCTTAATAAGTTCTAAACAACATCACAAGTTATCAATTAAGTTCAGTGAAACACAAAAAAAATATACAAGTCTCCCATATTGGGTAACTATAAAAAATGGTATATATGTAAAATTTATTTTTTTTAATATATTTGTAAGTATGCGGTGCGGTGCGGTGCAAACCAAAATTTCACACCGCCAAACCGCGCACCGCACCGCACCGCGCGGTTTAGCTAAAATACAAACCATACCGAACCATTACACTTTTGACACCGCGGTTTGCGGTGTAGTATGGTGCGGTGCGGTCGGTCACCGCGGTTTGTCGGTTTAGATGCTCACCCCTAGTAAGAAGGGCCACACGCGCCGCGACCGGCGCCCCCAGGCCGGGTCGCGACGCGCCCTGCGAACCCAGGGAAAACCTGGGTTTTTCTCCTTCTTCCATCCATAAACACCTAAATTCTACCTAGAATTTTCCCTCCAAACTTCCCCAAATTCAACACCATACAACAACAAACTCAGAATTAAACTACACATTAAAATTACCCAGCAATTCAACAGTCATACTTCAATACCCACTCAATCATCAGCTATTAACCCTATATACACAGAATTATCACATGTTCTAACCTAGAAACCTCATCAAAATTACCAACAATTCACCATTCAATTTCATATACAAGAACCCAGCAATATTCAGAGATTGAGACCAAAGCTTTTACCTCAAGTTTAGCTGGCCTTTCCTCTGAATTTCCAGCTCCAACACCCAGCCTACTTCCCCTTCAACTTCCTCTATTCTTCACAAACTTTCAGCTCAATCCCAAGAGAGAAAAGGGAGAAATCATTTACAGAGAGAGGGAGAGAGAGAGAGAACTAGTTCTGTTTTTCTTTCTTTCTTCAATATTCCACAACATTCAGCCTCATTCTAATAAAAATCTGATTATATTCTTAGACTTAGGAATGACTATTTTGCCCTCCCAAACAAAACTAACATATAACTTATTCTAGGGGTAGAGTGGTCATTTATTCCCAATTCCAACTAATTCCTCAAGTGTTCCTAATATTTACCATTTAAATCTCGATATCAAATTAATCACCAATTATTTACCCAATGTCTAATGATCTCCAGTATATCTCCTAAATTCCCAAAATTACCCCCATGCTCCCCCGAGCCAGGTATAGGTCCTCGCCATGACTATTTCACCAAACCGCTCACTAGGACCGTCTCGAGCCATATGCTGAAAATATATCCACATAATAATGTGGCCTTAACCATTTATCGCAAATAATCACATTTATGCCCTCAACGGGCCAACATTACAAATATGCCCCTATAAGCTAAACAAGGCTTGCATGCATATTAATACTCATAATCATGCATTTCACATATCCATATAATCATATAAGAATTCTTATCACATAATCATGCATTAAACCATATAAATCGCACATAAACCAATTATGCCCTCCCGGCACACTAATCAAGGCCCTTAAGCCTTATTAGTAATTTTGGGTCGTTACAACTTGTATGACTTGTGTAGCAATTAGGTTACCATTCTTAATGCCTGGTACTTATTTTAGTTTATGACAAAGATGTAGAAAACTTGCATGTATATTGAGATCTTATATCTTGAAAAAGAATAGGAATCGATTTTTGTTGACTTGCTATTAGAATAGGAAGAAGAGATTTAGAACTGCTTAGTAAAATTAATAAAATGAAAATTGATGAAATAAATTCCCTAGGCTTTTTGTTATTAATTTTATCCTTTGATTCATTGTTCTATTTACAATTATTTAAATTGTGTTCATAACTTAGAATTATTCATCTTAATTTTAATCACCAAATAGAAAGTGAAAAGCGATTATTGGTAATTGGTTAATAGTCTCCGTGGGACGATGTCTGTTCTTACAGAATTTATTACTTGACATGACCATGTATACTTGTGTGCATATTTAATCGATCATACAATATGAAGCTAAATCCTCAAAAATGTACCTTCGGGGTTTCATTGGGGAAATTCCTAGGCTTCATTGTTAATTCAAGGGGGATTGAAGCTAATCCTGAGAAAATCATATCGTTGTTGGATATGCCATCACCTAGGTCGCGAAAAGAGGTCCAGAATTTTATTGGAAAGATCACCTCCTAAGGGGAAACAAACAGTTCGAATGGACTGATGAGTGCAAGAAGGCATTCAAGATTTGAAGAAGCATAGGCAGAATCCCCCATTCTGTCAAAGCCCATTAGTAGGGAGGATTTATACCTCTATTTGGCGGTAACAAAGAGTGCGGTCATTGCTGTTCTAGTTCGAGAGGAAAATGAAACTCGGAAACTAGTATATTACATTAGCAAGAGGCTTCTGGGAGCTGAGTCCTAATACCCTCTGATCGAGAAGCTCGCGTTTTGCTTAGTCCTAGCCTTGTGAAAGTTTAGGCCCTACTTCCAGTCCCGTGCTATACACGTCCTAGCTGATCAACATTTAAGTAAGGTTTTACGAAAACCTGAAGCATCAGGACACTTACTAAAGTGGGCCATCAAACTCAGTCAGTTCAAGATTCTGTATAAGCCACGAACAATTATAAAAGGGTAGGCCATTGCTGATTTTGTGTCTGAATGCACTGGTTTTCAGGACGAGCCTATGAGGGAACCGGTCTAGGAATTGTGGAAATTTTTTGTTGTTGAGTTATGATTACACCCAAGGGGCATCACTTTCACACAACTCTCATATTGGATTTAGGGCCTCCAATAACGAGGTCGAGTACAAGGCATTGCTGGCTAGAATTCGGATCTCCAAAGAGTCAAATGTGAAGGCTATCCATTGCTTTAGTGATTTTCTGCTCGTGGTAAATTAGGTGCTAGGAAAATATCAAGCTCGTGGGATCAAAATGGTTGCTTATTTGGCAAAGGTAAAAAATGAACTGTCAGAATTTAACTTCTACTCCATAGAGCAAGTCCCGTGCGAGCAAAATACAAACATGGATGCTCTCGCTCGGCTTGCCACAACTAAGGAGGCGAACACCTTGAACATGGTCCCAGTTGAGTTCCTTGACAAACCTAGCATAGATGAAGAGTCGAAGAAAATCAAGATGATCTAGGAAGGATCGACCAGAATAAACCCAATTATAGAATACCTCACCACCGAAAAATTTCTCACGAATCACATGGACGCAAGGACATTGTTGTACCAGGTCCCAAGCTATGTTTTGGTCAAGGGAATTGTTTACATGTGAGGTCATTCCATACCACTACTCACGTATGTTCTACCAGAAGAAGCCCAAGCAAACCTTAAGGAAGTCCATGAGGGATTTTGCGGAGACCACGCTGGGGGGCCAAGGTTGGTTTTAAAAATATTGAGGCAGGGAGAATTTTGGCCTACCCTAAAGAAATACTCAACCTTATATGTTCAAAAAAGTGACAAGTGCCAGCGTTTTTAACGATAGATCGGGTTGTGCATGTCAAATTAACCATGATTTCCTCACCCTGGTTGTTTTTCATATGAGGAATAGATTTAATCGGATAATTACCAACCAAGAAAGTAGGAGTTCGCTATGTGGTGGTTGATGTGGACTATTTCAGGAAGTGGGCTGAAGCAGAAGCATTAGCAACCAAACCTTGAAGAGAGTACTTGACTTCGTGATAAAGAACATAATTTTTCATTTTGGGCTCCCAAGGAAGATTGTGTCAGATAATGGGACCCAATTCGATAGCGATTTGTTTACCAACTTTTGTGACAAGTATGGAGTAATAAAGAGTTTCTCTTTAGTAGCATATCCTCAGACCAACGGGTAGGTCGAGGCATTGAATAAGACTCTTAAGACAAATTTAGATAAGAAGTTTGAAGATGCCAAAGTTTTGTGGTGCGAAAAGCTCCCACGAGTGCTTTGGGCGTACATAACTTCTCACTGCCCTTCTACTGGGCACACACCGTTCCTGCTAACCTTCGGAAGCGAAGTTATGCTCCCAGTCGAAGCCTTTGTGACCTCGTATTGACAAAAACTTTTGATGAGGAGCAAAATCATGACTTACTACAAGCGTCCCTGGATCTAATTGAAGAACAACGAGATGAATCGCAGATGCAGCTCGCCCATTACCAACAGAAAGTAACGTGATACTTCAATTCAAAAGTCTAAGAGAGGAGACTCAAATTGGGAGACCTGATGCTTAGAAGAGTATTTTTATTAAATAAATATCCTAAAGATGGCCTCCTAGGCCTAAACTAGGAAGGACCATATCAAATCATAGAAATTTTGTGGGAAGGCACTTTCAGATTAGCCCTGTTAGGTGGAGAGGTAGTTCCACGAACTTGGAACGCTTTGCATTTGAAGAAGTATTATCAATAATTGGGTCCATTTTAAGTCTAGTTTATGTTGCAAAGCTTATTTATAAAAGCCATTTCTTTTAATTTTCCTTTGATTTAATAAAATAATGATTGTTGTGTATTTTAAACACGGTACAAAAATTCTTCTCAATTGTTGTATAAGCTCACTATGTAGAAGAGACCTAGAATATTCATAAATTCTAATCACTTGGAGGGCATATACCCTCGATAGTAAGTCAAGTCTTTGAAAAAATCTGTAACTTAGAATTTGGAAATTTGGAAATTCCGTGGCTTCTTAAAGCTCAAGTTTTCGAATGAAAACAATTTCGAATATGAACTAAGTTAAGAAAAAAAATTCAAAGCAAAAAGGAAAAAAATCCCTGGACTAAACTAGGTACGAGTAATGAATACTAACAGGTATGCTATTAAGCAGTTAAACACCTGGATATGACCAAGTTCGTGACCTGAAAAACAATTGGCCAGCTATCAAGCACAAAGTTGTATAAATACCTCGATAAAAAATAACTCCCTATAACTATGCATGTGTATAAAAACTTAAAGGTTTAAAACACAGAAATAGAAGGAAAATGTATAAAGATTAAAGTTATGTAAATAAAGGACGAGGATGAATAACCTCAAATAAAGTCATTCAGGAAAATTTTCTTGGCTTAAGAGGCCTAATTACGGGGGATGAAAGGCGTCTCCGACAACTTGCTCACGAGAAGAGATCTCGTCCTTCCCACCATCTCCAGCAACTCTCAAGGTTGTGTCTATCATGTCAGTTGGCTCCTTCACTAGTCAATCCTAGTATTTGGCATGATACCACCCCCACAGCTCGACATCAAGGGAGAAGAAATCACCCTCCTAGTTGAAGCACAAAACCTTGTAAAACATATTCTCTAGGGACATTGCAAGATGGGCTTCAACTTCGTTCACCTTTAGTTGGATTTTGTCGATCTTCCCTAGAGCTGGTCGCAGTTCTTGATCACTTCTAGGGTCTACGCTGCGGCAATCTTCTCATTATCGCAAGATGTCTCAAGGTCTGTTTCAAGCTATTGGATCTTCTCGTGGTTCTTGATCACCTCTAGGGCCTACGTCAGGGCAATCTTCTCGTTAACACAGGATGTTTTAAGGTCTGCCTCAAGTTGCTGAATCTCTCGCGGGCTTGCTCTAATTCCCTGGAGGTGGCATTCTCGATCTGCCTACACTGCTCGTTGACCTCTTCCAACTCCTTCACAGATCGCCCCGCATCAACAAGGGCAGAGAGGATCCTATCTTCAGCTCGAATTTGAGCAAATTATGACTGTTATAAAACAAAGCAAAGGGTTAGAACATATAAAATATGGAATAGACCTTGAGAAAACAACATAAAGAAACTTACGGTCAGCAGCATCCCCAGGGTGGAATCAATCACGACCTCAGTGGTCTCTCCCTCAATTTTCTCCATCTCCCTAACAAAGAGATGATTGAGATGACCAAGTACTTGGCTGGTCAAGGTTTGGAAATGAGATCGGAGGTGGCCAGAAAATCAGCCCACCTCGACATGAAGAGCTGGGACGGTGATAAGAGGAGTTGGTGCTATGGTCTGAGAAGCTATTTGATCAATCACCCGGGGAGCTGGAGAGGAGCGTCTATGACCGACACCACGACCTCTTTAAGAGCTCGCATATGGGAGGGAGTTATCTCCTTCACTTTAGTATGGGTCCCCGTAGAAGCTCCGGCCCCAGGAGCGCCCTTCTTCAGAAGTGGTTGTCTCTTGAAAGTGAGACCAGAAGCCCCTAATGCATTGGTCAGGTCCATATCATCCTCTGCAAGATGGTCAAGAGAAGGTTAGAGATATTCCAATTAAACTTAGAAAAACTACAAGAAAAATAAGAAAAATCCTACCCTCTAAGCTAGGGGAGGAGACTACAATACTTATTTTTGGGTTGGGGACTGGGGCTAACTATGTAATGACCCAACTACTCTAGACTTTTGGACCATTAACGAAAACTAAACATACTAATCCTTAATAAAACTTACATTGTGAAAATACCATAACTTTATTAGGAAGCTTGTAAAAATAAGAGTTACTTACATAAAATGTCAAGTAGGATATGGGATCCCATTGTTTTAAAAACAAAACATAATTTAAAATAAAAAAAAAAGTTACATAGCAAGTGCGGAAAAATACATGTAAAACCATAAAAACAAGACTACATCCTCGAATATCGAACTCTCGACTCCTTGAATCCATTCATCACCGATACACATTCCCCAAGCATCCACGAATCTTACCGCCACTATAGCTATTTTCCTGCACATAAAAACAAAAGGAATGAGCCTAATGCCCAGCAAGGAAAATCTACCACATAGTTCATATACATAAATTTCATAAGAAACATAAAAACATAACATTACACTTATTTCATACACATACTATAATGGCCATTATTACTTGGGGTCCCATAGACCAAACAAGTCATATGCCCATTAGATTAGTGGGGTCCTACTAGCTAAGTAGGTCATATGCCCATAATCTATTTGGGGTCTTGTTAGTCATATGGGTCATATGCCCAAGCCTACATACATACATATCATAACACATTTCATATCATAAAAACATAAGATAACACATATAAAACATATAACATATGAATTCTATCCTATTTTCCTTACCAAAATTACCGGGATAAGAGGACAGAGGTGGGACTTTGGAACACTCCTAAGAACCATTTGAAAAAAGAGTGAGTATAGAGAAGAAGAGAAATGAAAGGAATGGAAGGACTAAACCATTGAGAAAAATACTTACCAAAACCCTTTTTGCTCAAGAACTTAGATTTCCTAACCAAAATAAAGATTAAGGTTAGAGGCTGAGTAGAAGACTATGAGAACTTAAAATAAAATAATACCAATGAACTAAGGTGTAGAAATACCTTGAAGACTTGTAGACCAATCTAAACCTCGAACCGAAATACTATGAAACCTTACTTCCCCAAGTGTTTGATAAGCTTATGATTTCCCCACCCAAATGTTTACACTCTCACACTCACCTAGCAACTTGCAGCCTCTGAACTTAGAGTAAAAGGTGAATAATGGCTGGGTACTAGGTCCTATTTATAGAGTTTAGGAATGAAAGGATCTTAATTTAACTCAAATAAAAATAATGGCTTTTTAGGTGAAAATAATTTGAATAATCATTCAGCAGAGGCTGAAGACTCGTTCAAAAAGGTGCTGGACTTATCAAAAGGTTGAATGGCTGAATGGAAAACAAATTCAAAAACTTTCAAAATAAGCTGAAGGAGGCGATATATCGCCCCCTGTAGGCTATATATTGCCTGGGCCAGTATGCCCGAGGCAATCGTGCATCGTTTCGTGTTTTCCGTATCTACGTGCTACGATATATCGCCCCCTATAGCTGCGATATATCGGCATTCGCTGATTATTTAAACACGAAATTACACATTTTTAGCTTAATTCAAATTGAGTAAACAGCCTTGACTAAGCCCTTGAACGTATTCAAAGCTGCTGACTGACCTTAGAGCATTCAAACTTTACCCTTATTAAATTTAATCCTCAAAATACTTAATCCTTAATCACCCATTCATAACATGTGCTTAAAATCCTATTGGTTCTTATCTAAACCTTATAGTATAATAAATATTATCCTTAATATCAGCCATATTAATCAAACCTTAGGTTAACATTAATATTCTTAAACTATAGGTTAAACTTAGAAAATCTACAAGTACTACTATGAGTGTCCAAATAATTCCCGGTCTGAACCAAAAATCCACAGTCATAAAGATAATACTATAAATACTATAATACTACTATCTAACTAGCTAAGTAAAGTTCTTGGACTCTACAAACTAGTTGGGAAATCTCTAATTCTTGGAAAATAAGAGGTGGAGAACACTCTAATAAAACTACGTCGGGTACTCTTTCAGACCCAAGCTCTTCGTCTGAGCTCGTATCATACTCTAGCTGACTAGTGACGGGAAAAAAGGTACCAACATCCTGAGGGATCCCAGGTTGGATATTTGTACCATACTGCTCAAAAAAGGTGCTCCTAATATGTAACGTATTATCTATAATTACAGGTCATCTTGTATAGACTAAAGTCATGATGAAGGACAAGGAGGTCAACACATTGTTGAAGAGTAACGTCCTTAGTACGGTCCTCAGGGTTTCTAGTCACAACTGTTCTGGGATCATGGTGGGCTAACACAAAGCTCGCAGAAGCTCAGTTAATATCGTTATCATTGTTACCTTGGCCAGAGGTGTTGGCTGCTGCCCCTAACTCTACCTGGTCTGGGTCATTATCTAGATTTCCCTGAGACAACATCTATACACAAATTACACGACCTTTTCCTCTTCCTCAGTCTCCTCTATAATGGCCAAAGGCCTTTTTCCTAGGAGGACCTTGAGGTCATAGTGAAAAAGATTGGCCTTCCATTATCAGCCTGCATGCCAACATGTTGGCAACAGTTATTGCTGCTCGCCACTCTTTTTCTGGGGCTGGAGTAGAAGCGAGGGTCGGATATTGGTTCTGGTGAATGATGGAGGCCTCAAACCTTTTGTAAATAGCTACAAAAAAAACAAGTAACGCGGTCAAAATAGGCAAATATTGTACGTAAGACAAATATTTACAAAGTCTACAATAATAAGACACCAAGACAAAAACACTTACGAGGTCGGTTGAAATATTGGTAGTCACAGGTCCTGAACTCGTTCGGTATAAAGAACTAGTCCTTGAAGTCATATGGATGGCTGGGGAGATCGATGATACTGGCGATCTTGGTGAACATGGTGAGGTAGTAAAAACTGTCACCTTCGTTCTAGTGTCTGGATTGGCCTTGAGGCAAAAAAAAATAGAATATCCTCTGGAGTGCGAACTTCCCACTTATTCTTAAGGAATAAATACTTAAGCCCCGCTAAGAGGTGATAAGTATTAGGGGGAAGTTGGAATGGAGCTAACTTCACAAAATTAAGAAAGTCCATGAATTACGAGTTCAACAGAAGGAAAGCGCCTGCCTTCAGATGCTCGTGGCTCCACACCCCAAAGTCATCCTCCAGGGAGTGCAGCTTCATTCACCTTCAAGCGTGGGGGGCGCATAGAACTTTGAATTCGTATGGATCCAATGGCCCTACATTATCTTGTTTATCTGGGGCATGGAAGTTATTCTAGAGACTATTCTCTCAGCTTAATTAACACTATTGGCGTCAAAGGGGAGGGGAGGGGGTTTTCATGACCTGGTGGCTCTGCGAAGAAGATCCCACTATGTTCTTGTTCTTTTGGTAGCTCATTTTTTTATTAATTAAGTTTGCCTCGGTACAAAGCAGGGCTAACTGTTAGTAACGACCTAAGAATGTAACAATGGACAAGGATCATAAAAGTTAGGGGAGTTGGTCATGGTTAATAACCAGAGAAAGATCCAGGGAGAACTCGACTTGAAGCTTAAAGGCTATGTTTCACGGGCTAAATCAGAGTTAATATCTGCATATGAGGATCCACGTGTGCCCCTAAGTCACGCATTCTAATATCGGAAAGTACTATTACCTCATAAATCGTACATTAGAAATTTGGTTTTGGGAAGTGGTTTTAATGCAAAACCGCTCAAGAAGCGTGACCCCTAAGCTACCCAGTTTTAAGGTTAGAAATCTACACTTTTGGCCTAAATTTCTCTTCGTACAAACCTCAAAACCTAGAAAAGGCCCTAAAATCTGCTTATTTTCGTCAATTCTCTCACAAACTTTCGGCCAAATAAATGTATACCATGCGTTTTTCCCTCACAAAATGAGAGCATACGAGCCTTAACTAAACCATTGGCAATACTATAATGTAAAAAAAAAAAAACTTCACAAACACCCAAAAATGCGTAAAGGAATTCAAGAAAAATACTTACAGCTCTAGCCGAAGAAGGCTTGAAGAATCGAGAGGATTGAGGAACTGCGAGGAGTTGATTCAAGAGAAAATCTCCATAGAACTTGAGGGTATCAAAGAAGAAGAGAGAAAAGGAAACTTTCAGAATGCAATGGTGGTGATGATCAAATTCTAGGACCCTATATATAGACCAGACATGAGAAAGAATTAGAGTCGTATGAACACAGTAGTTTGAGATCGAATGGCTAGAATTGAATAGACAAAACAGCGGTAAAAAAGTTGATAAGACAACTATCACTGTACTCGAAACCTAAACAAACACCTGTAAAAATAAAACATGTGTCCCGAACTCGAGTATGTAGGTGGGCCTGTTTCCCATGGCAGTAGAAAATCCCTTATGGTGTGTGCCAGGTATAGGAATGACATCATACATGAGTAGGGACTTAGGGGAAAATGTTGTACCTAAAAAGCACGAGTTGACATGTTATGGTTCGATGTACAGCTGGCAAGAACTTAATAAGGTTATCCATATTTCAAGAACATTGTACAAGTTCTTAAATGGGTAGCCCAGGTCAACCGCAGATCGACAAGACATCAAGGATATCTTCTAGCCATATCTTCAAATACTACAAGTGTAGCTCGAGCGTCTCAATGCTTAGATTGGTTTAGCCTAGAAACCTCTAGCTCACATAGTGTGCATTCAGCTCCTTGCCAACGCATTGAATGCACTGGCTTGAATTCTTGAACACTCGGAGACTTTATAAGTGTCATTAATATATTGTAACAATTGCCTGATAAATGTGTAATATCAGACAATTAATGTATTTAAGGTATTTATTTGTACGTTTGGGAAGTTACTCATTATTCTAAGTTACCCAATATTGAATGTTACCCAAATATGTCCATTGAACCCCTATAAATAGAGAGGGAATGAAGTGATAAAAGAACTGAATTTTGTATGCAAAAACTCAGTCAAAATTTTCTTAAACAATTTTTCTTGAGATCCTAAAGAGAATAACATAGACTTGTGGACTATGTGAATTTTAATCACTGAACCACATAAAGGTTCTAGTGTGATATTTACTTATGGTTTCCTAAAAATCCTAATTATTTAATTCAGACTTCTTAGTCTAGTGTTGGCGAAAAACCGCATCAACAAACACAAATAGTATTTAATGTATACACACATATATATATATAGACTGCTCTGGTACTGATTTTTGGTATTAAATCAGTGTGCAGCAGAATGTGTATTTCAAAAAAATTCTTTTTAATACCGAGTCAGTATCAATATATATATACATATACATTAATCAAACATATAGATCATATTCATACCTCTTGAAGCCTATCAACAATCATTGTGTCTTTTAGTATAAAAATAACAAACATCCAATCTAGGGAATTTCATCCACACCAAGTTCTTCCAAGTCAATTCTCAACACACTAGGACGTGTATGGGCACGTAGGATGTATGAGACAATTTTGTCTCTAGATGTACTCAACACATGTGATATAAAGGTTTTTTTGAAGAGGGAAGGTTGTGAGAGAATGGGAGAAGAAGATAAAAATATCGATATAATTTTTCAGGCTCTTGACAACCTTGTCTTGAAAAAACCCAGAAAAATATTTATATGTGGTTTAGGTCTATTCATATTACATTTAGATTTTATTTATTTAATTAATATTTTTAATCAAATCAAAATACCAATTAAATAATTAACTAATAAAATAAAAATATTTAAATTGTAACTGATATAATTCAAAATTAAAAAATTTGGGTCAAGCTCTCTAACACATGTGTAGCACATATTATGCTCCCAATTGATCTATTTATTTATTCAATTAATAAATATTCAAGCATAAATATCAATTAATTCAAAATTAATTTTATCTTATAAAACTTAATTAACTTATTATTTTATAATAAATTAATATCATTCTTTCATAATATTAATTCATGACTAATTAATATTATTTTCAACTAATATATAATTATCATATAAAACATATTAGTGAAATTAATTAATTACATATAATTAAAAATAGAGGTGACTTGGGGACTATAGACGTATAATAATAAGCTCCAATAAACCAGATTATTAATTAAACTCTTTAATTAAATAATTTTATTTATTAATTCTATTATTTCTCCACTATAAATATGGAATTGAACTCTTAGTTAATATAGAATTATATTTACAGAATTATTTTGTGCAGTCTATTGATATAATCACTTCATGTAGTTCTGTCCTCCAATCATTGGTTCGTTAATTAGAGCTAGTCTTATTAACTAATGAATAGTTAATTTATAATCATATTATAAATTCGAGCTTAATAGCTATTCAGTTCTAGAATTAACCCTTAAGGGAACTAATATTTGATCCTATTAGGAAAGTTTGGATTCTAAATCTCGTAACATCATGTTCTCATTCATTTATGCTATTGAATCAACAAAACAAAAATTACTAATCTCATTATTCTATGAGACCTCAACGAGCGAATCAAAAGACTCAACATATATAAACAAGAGTTCATGACTACTCAGGATTTAGACTGATCTACATATGATTATCATATTGATATGAATTAAATCTTTATGACAAATGGTATGTTTACAAAGAAATTAATTTGCATTGGTTCAGTCATATATAATCTAATTTTATAAAGTACATTCACTAAGATGTTTATCTACACCAGCAATCTGAATCTAGATCACATATATATTATTAAAATTCTTAGAGAATCATACTACCAACCATTCATGAAAAAAAATTACTTTATTATGTTGCTGACTATTTTTATTCATTATATATGGTTTTAATCATCTGCACTAATACAAGATTATACTATCATTAATGAATATAGAATTTTCTAATATTTATAATAATAATTCAATCCTAATTTAAACATTCAATTATAAAAAAAATACTTTGCTTTAATTCCAAAATAAAATATCCTTACACATATTTTTAGGACATCAACCCTAATACCATCTGTCTCAGGTTTTGAGCACGATCCATCTTTGTACTTTTACCTGAGCACGTTCTACTTCATTAGTTTGGCTTTTGCTTGTGTTCACAAAGGTTTTGTATATTTTCCTTAATTATCTGGTATAGCATTATTAATTTTAATGCCCAACATCTTGTAGATTTATTTCTTAAGTATGTAAAATAAACACATGAAAAAGAAAAGAGTATCATCTATTCCTACTTTCTATTTTCAATACTTGTACACAATAAGTGAGTGTGGCTATAATTTGGATGGATTGTGACTGGCAGCTCAATTATTTTAGTTTTGTTAGGAGCTTTTCTCTCTTTTTGGTGTTGCATTTGTATGTGGATGTAACGTGTTTTGTTTTGTTTTATTTTGTTGTTGTTGGTTGTTTGTATATTCTAGACTCAATTATTCTCTTTATTGCTAGCCTAAAATCACTTTATCAAAAAGATTGAAAAAAAAGTAGTCTCGAGATTTGGAAAATTTGGTACATGTGTAGTTGGATTTGTTGTACTTAAATTTTTATGTTAAAAATTTTGCGGCAATAATGCCTACTGTTACTTATTTGATGCAGATGTTAGTACTTGGGTTGTTAAGTCTGATCAAAGACCTATGTAGCTACACCTGATTAGTCTAATTTTTTTTAATTTTATTTAAATATTATAAAAATTATTAAATATCATTTAAAAATAAATAAAGATAATTTAAAATTTTAAAAATTAAAAAATTAAAAAATCCAAAAATATTTAAAAAATTGTTAAATTTTATTTTATGTATTTAAAAAATAAATTTAAATAATTTTTTATTATTTAATCATCATAAAACTTAATTAAAAATGATTTTAAAAATTGATATTAAACTAAACCTAAACCTAAAATTAAAATAAACGTATTCAAACTTTTTTTCTGCTTTTCTTCATCCATTTTCTTCGTTTTCCCAAACCTCAAGTTCATCTTCTTCTTCCCCTATTCTCAAATACCCAACCTCACATTCATATTCTTGCTTCCCCTATTCTCAAATTTGTGTAGTTAACTTTATTCGTTTATGCATAAATCTATATTTATTCATCAAAGCTAACTCAAAAAAAGTAAAATCCTCAAATTTATATATCTGTTCATCAATCCAAAATAAAACCCTGATATAAAAAATACCAACATAATCATATTAAAAATCCAGATTCATCAATCTAAAATCAAAACTAGTCATAAAGTATCAACAAAATAAATGAACACAGTGGATTTTCTTCTTCTTCTTAAGAACCCATATTAATGTTGAAAATGGAAGTGGAATACCAAATACGTTGGATTTTCTTCTTCTTCTTAAGAACCCATATTAATGTTGAAAATGGAAGTGGAATACCAAATATGTTTACCCATTCCAGCCATGACCCAACCGACAATCTTCGCAAGCCCGTCACAAGCGCAAGACGATGACGATGTCAGCCTCGCCCAAATCCCAGTTTCGACCTTCTTTGCAGTTCCTCGATGACAGTGCCAATGGCTTTTCTTCTCCACTAGATCTGTTTTTTTTCTTCCTTAAGGGTAGATCTGAATAATCGCAGGCGAAGATGGGTCTGACTAGGTATTCAGAAGAAGAAGAAGAAGAAGAAGGAAGAAGAAGAAGAAGGGGAGGAAATCGACAGGTTGAAGAAGAAGAAGAAGGAAGAAGGAAGAAGAAAGTTGATATCGCCCAATAAACTCCTAAGCGGTCGCAGTAGTAATCAGGCTATGTCGTATCCATAGAGAGGTAAAATACAAGTAAAAAGAAAGATTAATAAATTAGAAATAATAAACTTTGAGATAATGTAACTTTGAAAAAGAATATTTTTTTTTAAACACTAAATAAACAAAATTGAGAAATTAGAATCAGAAAGAAAATATGGAAGGCATAAGTTTCATTCATGCAAACATATATATATATATATTAATAAAATTGATTCATTTTACTCAACTATAATTCTACACCATTAATTATAGTTGGAAAATATATATAATAAAGCTCACCTTAAAATATGTTCTTAATTAAATTATAGTAACTTCTAATTTTAAAATCCTATCATATTATATACCTTAGAGCGACAAAATACCAATGGCAGAATGTAGTAAAAGCATATAATATAACAAATATTCTAAATTAAATCAAGAGCCTAAATTACATAAGAAGAGCATGACTAGACTTATGTAAAAGACACTAATAAATTTAGAATAAAATTAGAAGAGAATAAATTTAATTGTAACAAAGATATAGAAATGAAGAACAAAATAAATATTAAAAATATAATGTGAAACATGAACTTCACTCTAGCCTTTCCACGAGAGAATTTAGCCCAAAATAAGCATTGTTTTCACTCAAAAAAGTGTAAAAGAAATGAAAGAAAAATAGGAAAAAGAATGTTTTTCTCTCTAACTATACTCTCCACACTTAATTCCACAATCTAATCCTTTTTTCCTTACATTTGGCTCTCTATTTATAGTAAAAATAGAACCCAAAATGTGTAAAATCGTGTAAAAGTAGTGGGAAAGTAGCTAGAAAACTTATGGAAGTGGGACAAGTGGTGTTGGGCTATGGGGGACAGTTGGAAGATGTGGTAGCCCTTGGCTGGCTCAGCTTCAGACGTGGCAGCCCTTGGTTGGCTTGGCTTCAGACGTGGTAGGAGCGCGTCAGGTGTGTGGCAATGGCGACAGGTGCATGGGACCGTGTCAGGCGAGTGGGGCTTGCTGCGTCAGGAGGTGGCAACGCGTCAAGCGGCTCGTCAGACAAAGTCAGGTGGCTGCAGCTCGGCTTGGCAGGGGGCTCGGCTTTGGCTCGCGTGGCTCAGAAAGAGTGGCTTGGCAGCTGAAGGCTTTGGGCCTGGGCTTATTTGGGCCATTTCATCTTCAAAAATGCCATTTTTCCATGATTTCTTCAATTCTAATTCTAATTCTTTCTTTCTTCTTTCTTTTTCTTTGTGTAAAAATACATTTTATTTACTGAAAATTAAACTGAAAAACTCACATTGGGTTTAGGGATAATCAGGCTCGAACTGATGACTTCCACCACGTCAAGGTGACACTTTTTTTAGCTTAGCCTGACACAATGTATACGCGTCGCAAGGGAACACAAATTAAATTAAAATTAATATTTTCAAATATAAAATATATGACAATAAATCCATGAAAATATTATTTAAAACTTAATTAATTTTAAACTTTAAGACTAATAAAATGATATTTTTGAGCACTAATCACAACCCCCAACCAGCTTATTGCTAGTCTCTAGCAATTCAAGCGAAATAATAAATGTAAACATGATATCTTTCCGGTCAAAAATTATAAAAGAACTAAGTATTAACACAAAATGTTAGTAACAAGTCAACAAGAGTTATCAAAATTACTTTGAATAAATCTAGAGTTGTGAGTGTGTGCACCAAACTTGAACCTTCTTACCGCAAACCATAGCACATAAAACCTTCGAAATTATGTCAAGTAAAAGTCTCAACTCCATTAACCTCTCATGTAATTGAAAATATTTAAAGTTAAGAGTTTCGCTCATAGAGTTGGAAATAAAAAAGTAAGCACTCATAAAATGGATATAAATTTAGGACAAACTATAAAATAATCATTGAAACGAAGATAGGAAATAAACTATTTGGACAGCCACCATAAAGAGTACCACAAAACCAGTTTTTTGGGAATTCTAAGTTAAATAGACAATCTTTACATTTATTCTAAGAGCCATAAAATAAAACAAGAAATTAATAAACACGTTTTTTTTTTACACAAGAGGCAAAATAATTGAAAATGATAGAATTATTTCTCTTGTGTTTTTCTTTTTCTTTTTTTTTTCTTCTTTTTCTTTTCCTTTTTTTCACGAAGAACATAATAAAAGGCTCTCTAATAAGACTTTTCTATAGAAAATATTATCCCTAAAACATCATCCATTCATACCACAATACCTTGTCCAAATAATTATAACCATTTCTACGAATCAATAAAAAAAATTTAAGTTGTTTTCTCAAGTCTCACCTCTCACAGAAAAGAATGAATTCTTAAACATGGAAAATTTCTAAGAAAATATGTGCTAACAACCATCTTACCACAACGTTTGGCATGTGCATTAGGTAACTCTAGAGAAACTCTTAGTAATACAGATAACAAAAATTGACTCAAAAGTAACATTTTGCAAGAATAAATAAGTAATTTTTAAAAAAAAAATTGACCGTGAAATTATTAATATGACAAAAATAAACATGAACGTGCATGAATATGCTCACCACCCCCAACCAAAATCTGACAGTGTCCTCAATGTCTCAAAAAATAATAAATGTAAAAGAGCAGGGAAAGAGAACACTTGGATAGCGAGCATCGAGTGATAGAGCGGATATTGATTCTCTAAAACATGAAAAACTGAAAACACAAAATGATAACAAATAAAATAAAATGACAAGGGAAATAAACAGAAAACTAACTTATGTACAAACAATGTGGAACACTACTCAGACTTGGTAAACCGGTTCCACGAGAGTGACTTTTTCAGGCTGGATCACCCTCTCTATGTAGTGTTTCAGTCGTTGGCCATTTACTTTGAATTCTCTCCCATCAGTTGGATCTGTGACCTCAACAGCATCGTTGGGAAAGACGGTTTTCACAACATATGGGCCAGTCCACCTTGATCTCAGCTTGCCAAGATGGAGATGCAAACGAGAGTCATAAAGATGCACTCGTTGGTTTGGCTTAAATTCTTTTCTTAGGATCTGCCTATCACGGGCCACTTTCATTTTAGCCTTGTAGATCCTAGAGTTGTCATAAGCATTGTTCCTTAACTCCTTAATTGCTGACAACTGAATCTTACGATTGAGTCATGCCGCCTTAAGATCAAAATTCAGGCTTTTGATTGCCCAATAAGCTGTGTGTTCCAGCTCAACAGGAAGGTGGCAGGCTTTACCATAGACTATCCTATAAGGAGACATACCAAGCTGAGTTTTGTAAGTAGTGCGGTATGCCCAGAGAGCATCAAAAAGTTGTGAGGACTAATCTTTGCGATCAGGATTAACCGTCTTTTCTAAGATTTGCATAATTTCTCGGTTGGCTAACTCAGCTTGGCCATTTGTCTATGGGTGATAAGGAAATGCAACCTTATGAATTACACCATACTTTTGCATTAAGGTTTCGAAAGAATAGTTGCAAAAATGGGTGCATTGATCACTTATGATAGCTCGTGGTGTGCCAAACCTAGATAACACATTTTCCTTTAAGAATTTCACAACAGTTATGTTATCATTATTTTGACAAGGCATAACTTTCACCCATTTTGAGACATAGTCTATGGCGAGGGGAATGTAAAGGTAGCCAGAAGAAGGTGGAAATGGCCCCATAAAGTCTATCCCCCAACAATCGAATATTTCTATTACAATAATTGGGTTTAATGGCATCATATGTCGCCGGGACAGAGTACCTAATTTCTGACACCTTTCACATGATCGACAAAAATTGTTAGTGTCTTTGAACAACCTGAGTTGGGTTAACCCAACCACTGTTACCCCTGATTTCTTGGGAACAACCTGAGTTGGGCTAACCCATTTAATGTCAGCAACAAGATAGATTATTCTAGAATCAAGAAGTTTCAAGAGTTCAGCCTTAACTACTTCCTTCATCGTTGGGTTCAATCTTCTTTGAGGGTCATGACGTGGTATAGCCCCGTCTTCCAATTGAATGTGATGGGAGCAAATTAAAGGACTAATACCTTTGATGTCAGGTATCGTCCATCCTAATGCATCTTTTTGTTCTTGCAACACATTGATGAGTTGGCGCTCTTGTGTGGCATTGATCTTGGAAGATATTATGACAGGAAAAGTGCTGTCAGCTCCCAGGAAAACATGCTTAAGACCCTCAGGAAGTTGGGCAAACTTTGGTTGAGGAGCTTTTTCAATGGAGGGTTTTGGTGTTTCTCGATCTTGAGGGAGTTCCTCAAAGATTGGATTCCAAAACATGGTTCTTCTAGCCTGTGAGTGTTTGAAGATTTCAGGGTTGATTGTAGACTCATCGGGCTCAGAACTTTCTGAAATTTGGAAGAGGTGATTAAAATGATTAGACGCGTATTTTGCTTCGACCTCTTTCGAAATAAGTGTATTGATCAGATATGATTGGAAACACTCATTGTTATCAGGTAGTTGTTTGCCGATGTGGAAAACATTCACTTCTAGAGTCATGTTCCCGAAAGAGAATTTCATGAAACCATTCCTACAGTTAATGAGTGCATTTGCTGTTGCGAGGAAAGATCTATCGAGAATGATGGGAATTTTGGACTCTATACTCACTTCAGATTGAGTGTCCAAGATGAGAAAATCAACAGAGTAATAGAATTTTTCAATTTGAATTAGAACGTCTTCTACTATTCCCCGAGGTTTCTTGACTGATCGATCGGCCAGTTGTAGCACCACAGATTTGGGCTTGAGTTCTCCTAGACCTAATTGCAAGTTTATTGAATATGGCATGAGATTTACACTTCCTCCTAAGTCTAGAAGGGCTTGACCAAATTCTTGTTCCCCAACTTGGCATGAGATGGTGGGACAACCAGGATCTTTGTACTTAGGCGTTGTCTTACAGTCAATTACTGCGCTAGCTTGTTCTGCCAAAAATGCAGTTTTCTTGACATGGTGCTATCTTTTAATGGTGCACAAATCCTTGATAACATTGGCATAAGTCGACACTTGTTTGATCACATGCAACAATGGCAAGTTGATCTTCACTTGTGTTAAAAGGTCTAGGATTTCACCATGATTTTCCAATACCTTTCTAGTGGATTTCAAAGCTTGAGGAAACGGTGCCTTTACTGGAATGCTTATTGGCATATCATCATCTGGAGCGGGCATTGACATACTCGTTGTCTTAGTTAACAGTGAAACCGTACTTTGACCACTTCGAGTAGAGATGGCATTAACCCCTTTGAAATTTGTATCTGGAGAGGAGGAGGTTTGTGCCATGTGTTGCCCTTTTTGATGGATTAGAGGTTGAGCAGGAAGTGTACCATGCTCTTGAATTGCCAAAGTAGTGTTTAGCTTTGTCGTTTGGAATTTTATGTCATTCATTTCCTCTATCATTTGTGTGAAACAAGATTTGAGCTCTTGAGTTGAGGCTATTTGTGTTTGTGCAAGCATTTGCAAAGTATTCTTAAGAGAATTACTTGACTGCATGTTGTTTTGAGGAGCAATGTATGCTTTTGGTGGTTGTTGCTGCTCAGGCCTCCATTGGCTCCCAGATGCTTGGTTTGAATCCTTCCAGCTTAAATCTGGATGGTTGCGCCAATCGGGATTGTAAGTGTTTGAGAAAGGGTTATAAGGCTTCTTGTAATCCCCTAAAGCATTGCATTGTTCCTCATTTCCTCCTCTTAACTCACCAAGAGTTGGGCACTCTTGCGGTTGATGTTCCTCCCCTCCACAGATGAAGCATGGATCTCGTGTCTCTACCTTTGCAGCCATGTGGATTCCTCTACCTTCTTGAGATTTAAAAGCCTCGAATTGTTGTCTCAATGATTCAATTTGGCTTTTGACGTTGTCATCTTCCCTCAATTGGTAGATTCCAGTTGATCGTGGCTTGTCCATAGGACTCGGTCCATTCCATGTGTAGGACTTTTCAATGAGATCGTCGAGGTACTCGAAAGCTTCATCGAGATCTTTTTGAAGGAATTCCCCATTGCACATCATTTGTACGAATTGTCTTTGTCTGGTTGTGAGACCGTCATAGAAATAGCTGATCAGACGCCATCTTTCGTATCCATGATGTGGGCATTGATTTATCAAATCTCTAAGCCTCTCCCAGACCTGATGGAAAGTTTCATGGTCTTTCTGGATGAAGGTAGAGATTTTCCTCTTAAGGCTATTAGTCTTATGGGGCGGGAAATATTTGGCAAAGAATGCTTTTGTCATTTCGTCCCATGTTTCGATAGATATAAGCCTTAAGGAATACAACCAATTTTTTTCTTTGTCTTTGAGAGAGAAATGAAAAAATTTCAATCTCACAATGTTGGTGACATCAGCTCGGTTGTTGAATGTAGCCACCACCTCTTCGAATTCTCGTATATGCACGTATGGACTCTCATTTTCCAACCCATGGAAGGTTGGTAAGAGGTTAATCATGCCGGGTTTGAAATTGAAATTTGGCATATTATTGGGATACATTATGCATGAACGTATGGTTGTACGCATAGGATGTAAATAATCATGTAGCATTCTTGGTTGGACTTCATCTTGATGAGCCATCGTGGGTGGTTTAGGAAGTCTCGGTGAATAGGGAGAATTTGAACGAATGGAAGAAAACGACAAACTAGGAGAGTTTTCTAAAGCTTCTACTTGTTGTCTCACGGAATCTCCCTAGTGCGTCTCTATTTCGTGGCATAAATTTTTGTTATTATTATTTTTATTATTAGTTTTGTGAGTATTATAAGCGCAAGTGTGTAATAGTGTAATAAGTATACACCAAAAATGTTCCCAAGCCAATTGGGAAGGCTGCCAAGGTACCACTTTAGGCCCAAGAGCTTTTCTAGAACTCCCCGAGGTTCTTAGAAAAGTTTGGAGGGTAACGCTAACACGGACCTTATTTAAGAACCAATTTTTCTAAGACAGAACAAGTTTGGTTTTTTTTTTTACTCATTTCCAAAATTACACAAATGTTCTCAATACTTTTTTTTTCGGAAAAAACTAAATCTAGAAAATAAATTCTAAACCTAGAAGTAAAATAAATAAAATTGTTGACGCGGTTCTTCGGCAACAGGTAATTAATAGAATAGAGAGTGAGATTAGTGCTAGATAATGAACCGTAACAGATGAATGATCTCAAAGTAAAATGGTGACACGAATACTCTTTTAGGTGGTTCAAAGGTTAAAATCTTTCTAGTCCACCAGCCAATATTATTGCTATTTTTCTGATATTCTTTACAGGGTATTTCTTTACAAAATAGAATCCAACCCTTTGCAACTCCCAGGGTCTCCATGTTTATAGGGAGAGGGCACCTGGGGGTTCGCAAAGGGGGGTCATCCCGTGACCTTATTACCCATCATGTCACTTCTGTGACATTCATGATTAATTCCTAAAACCTGACACTGAAGTGTGGTCTAATCAATAGGTAAGGGGGATAATGGGCCGCACGGCCCAACTCAGTCGTGGGTGCCTGAACACGCACGTTTATGCTGCATGTCTGAGAATTCAGGGATGGATCAGACACGTGATGTCTGATATATGCATGTTTACATTGCGTGGTTGACTTTATAAGGAGTCAGAGGTGCCAACTCAAGCTCGTACCTCGAGCTTGATGTGCTCTTAGCCCGTGGTGTCCATACTTCTGACCCGCCTCCTTAGTAATCTCATTAAGCCTTTGGCTACCTCGAGCTAGGGAGGTAGGACCTGGTAACAACAACTCCGGGTACGTGACATCCACGTGGCCGATATAATTATGCTATTTCTCAGCTCGCTAATAGCCCGTGGATATTTAGGGCATACATTTGCCCCCCAAGCCCCTGCTCGTGGCATATGAGTCACCTGGGGCCACAGTGGGAGCTTTTAGGCTTCTGTGTGGACTCTCCACATTCTGCCCATTACGCTGGCGTCGAATACATGGAGCATCGTGGTTGGTGACGGTACGTCTTCCGAGAACCGCATTAAATGGCCTAGCCTATACTTGGCCGTCATTTCGTCTTTCGAGTAGTGATCCTCGTATCCTACATCAAGGCGATCCAACGGCCCTCCTCCCTTGGCCTTTTATGTATATAAAAGGGGTGGCCACCTTTCGCATGGGCTACCCGTTCATTTGAAAATTTTCTCATTTTCTCACCTTCTTCTTTCTTCTCAGTCTCAAAACCCTCTTTTTCTTCCAGTCACTGTCCTCAGCGTTCCAAAAATTCAGGCATGAGAACTCCTTCGAGACTCTGGTACCAGCAATCCCAGCAGGATTCCAACCCAGACGACCCTTTCAGTCTCACCACAGCAAAACATTTCTGTAAGTCCTCCGTTTGTGCATGTTTTAAATTTTTTTCTTCACTGTTGCTTAGGTAAATTGTCTCTGTAATCGCATGCAGTATGTTACTGGTTTTTTGCTGGTATTTTAGGCGTAGGTTTTTATCCTAGGGGCATCGGCCGTAGGAAAAGCCATTTAGAAGCATGACTCACAGGGTATACTTTCTGTGGAGATTTTCTGGGTAAAATTTGTGTATGCCTGTTTGGAATAACCAGTTTTTAGGGTGCAAAAACCTGGTAGCTTAGGGGACACGCTTCACAGGCGGTTTTGCACTGTTTGCCTACTGAAACTTTCCTTCCAAGGCAAACCCTTACTCTGACCCTCCTAACACACGAATTCTGAGTAATTGGGGACCCGTTGGGAGCACAGGCGCATGTTCATAGAACTGCGTGGTCTCACTATCCACGGGCTGAGATTACCTCAGCCCGTGTTAAGGAAACACTTCGCGCTAGATTCTTTCTTATGCTTAGGTCGTCCTTTCTAAATTTTCTTCTTTTGTTCGTTAGGTGACCAGATGGGACCAAAGAAGAGTACACCCAAGAAGAATGCTGGCAGCTCGTCTTCCCAGCACGTCAACAAGGGAAAGGAGGTGGCCACCGACTCCCCTATCCCTACCTTCGGTCCAGCTGTGGAGAAAGAGGTCGAGAGGTGGGGCCTGATGCTTTCTTCGAGGCTGAGAGGATCGCCTCGAAGGTCACCACCCAGGGGAAAGTGAACAAAATCTTCCTTTCCCATAACATTGAGATAGGGAGGGGCGCACCGCTCGATGAGGAGTACGCCGCCTGGAGCGACGAGCACCTCAAGGCTGGGGCCTTCCTTCCGCTGGACCAGTACTTCGCAGATTTTTTAAATTACGTGAAGCTGGCTCCCTTCCAGCTCCCCCCTAACTCATATCGTCTATTAGCGGGGTTGAAGTATCTATTCCTGAAGCAGGAATGGGAGGTCCCCACACCGGCGAACATCCTCTACTTCTTCTGCCTCAAGGACAGCCCGGAGCAGCGGGGGTGAGGCGACGAGTTCTACTACCTGACCCATTTTCCAAATTCAGTTGTGGTCATCGACCTACCCAGCCACCCCAACAACTTTAAGGACCAACTTTTTATGTCCAAGGGGTTTCGCAACTGCGAACACCATTACTTCAACCGCCCTCGTAAGTACCTTCTACTCTCAGCTCGTAAGTTGATTGTTGATTAGCTTCTTTTATTCGTTCCTCACTTAAAAACTACCATGCAGCCATTTTCGTGAGGACGGCCAAGTCAATGACCCTTGGGGGTCAATATGAGACCTTGGCGGGGCTCCCCCCAAGTGAAAAGGATTATCGCCAGCTCGTGTCCGATGAGACGATGCTGGCGTGCAAGTTAATCTCTCCGGGCCAAACTTTGGCCTTGAGGAGACCGCGGGGTCTCCCTCCTGCTCGCGAGATGGCGCCCATTCCTGAGGAGGAGGCCGCGAGAGAGGATGAGGACGAGGAGGACGAGGTGCCCCTCGTGCGGCGGAGGCGGGCTTTGGAGGTCGCCCAAGAAGCAAATGTGGAGAGGGCCCAGTCTGGGGCAGCAGCCGGGCCCTCCAGCCAAGGTAATCCTTATATGTTTAGGGATTTAGATAAGGCAACTACAGACTTAAGGCTTGCTAGGTTTAATCCCGATCAAATCGTCCACCGCCACCAAACAGACCCAGACCGCAACATTACTTTACTCCAGTGTGTTGACCAGCTCATGCTGCGTAACGAAATGGGTTGCCCTAGGGGAACGGTAGTAGTAGACAACACCCTAGCCTTTAGGTCGGCCTTCTTTGAGGAGTATGGGTCCAATCTTAGGTCGTGGCCCTCCCTCCTAGAGGGTGTAGTAGCTCCGGGTCTTAGGTAGTACGTAGAAGAGTCCAGTCCCAAGGCAGATCCGAACCCAAAGCCTCTTCTAGCCCGCGAAGTCGTTATCTTAGACTCCCCTGCTGAAGCTCCGGGGCCGGAGGTCGTGACCATAGATTCCTCCTCTAGCTCAGAGGGTAGGACCCCTTTCAATACACACTTGAGCTCTGTTTTTCCTTTTATTTTTGTTGTTTTGCACAAATATTTTTACATACATATTAATGCCTTGTCTTTGTTTCAACAGAGATGTCGCAGGCCGGGGATGACAGCTTGCAGGCCATGTTCCAGGGGGGAAATCCTCCCTCCGGGCCTTTAGTGAAGAGGCTTTGGTTGACGAAGCAGGCTGTTGGGACATCCTCCAAGTCCCCGACCAAGGGGAAGAATCCAGGCCCTTCCGAAAAGGTGCCTCCACCTCCTCCTGCCGCAAAGGAGATGGCTCCACCTCCACCGCGACCTCCCGTCCTTGCTCGGGAAAAGGAGGCGGCCACTGGGATCTTGCCAATTACGCCCCCCGAGGTGCGCGTCCCGGTGAATCCCCGGGCCTTGGAGAAAAACCCTGATGTCTTTCGGGGGATGGTTTACGATATGGCAAGCTACACCGTGGACCACTATTATAATGCCACCTCGAGGGACCTGCGGGAGATCGAGATGAGGAGTCCTGAGAACGTGATGGAGTCTTCATTGGGGATGACCCTCACGGTAAGTAAACTCTACAATTCGTTTCTTTTCATTTGCTTTATTTCAAAGGCACCTGCCTTACACATTTTTTCTTTCTCGTAGGCGTCTTTGGCTCTTCACCGGAGCATATCCCGATCTAGGGCCAGGCTCGAGGAGATGAGGAGCGAGCACCAGACTGCCCTGGCCGCCCTTGCGACCGCCCAGAAACAAGAACAGGACGCCAAAGACGCCCTGGCAACCACGTGGGCTGAGCTGGACGCATCTCGACCTAAGCTGCTGGAGGCCGAGTCTACCAAGGTCGCCATGGATGCTGCGAGGGTGGAGCTTGAAGAAGCTAAGGCTGCCCTTGCGGCGGAGAAGGCGACCTCCACCACCTCCATGGAGAACATGTTGTACCATTGCTGGGCCTTCAACCCAGATGGTGACTTTTCCATCTTGGGGACGAAAGTGTGGGAGTCCTTCCTCGGGAAGTTCAAAGCTCGCCTCCAACAAGAGGCGCCCTCCAAGACCGGGGAAACTCCAGCCGCGACCGAGCAGGACGGCGAGGTGGTGACTTCCACAGAGCGACCCGGCGGGGCCTAGGAATTTTCTCCTTCTCCTTTATCATTTATTGATTTTTGTAACTTTATGTGATGAGGTTTTTTAACCTCGAGAGAATTGGCTTCTCCAACTTTATTTTTAATTGATTTACGTCTTTTTGCCTCTATCTCATTTCTCTTCTATGCATTTGGTAATACTCTTAGTTTCTGTTGGTGTTGTGATTGACATCTTACGCTTTTCTAAAAAAAAACATCTGTTAACCAACTTGAACCAACTTCTAAGAGTTAAGTCCTGTTTGTATCCAGGACGTTAATTTGAAAACTTAGTTCGCGCTAATCCTTTATTAATATCTCATGCTTTTTAAGAAAAACACCGATCAATCAATTGGAATTAACTTCTAAGTTTTAGGACCTGGTTACATCCAGGACATTAATTTGAAAACTTAGTTCGCGCTAATCCTTTATTAATATCTCGTGCTTTTTAAGAAAAACACCGATCAATCAATTTGAATTAACTTCTAAGTTTTAGGACCTGGTTACATCCAGGACGTTAATTTGAAAATTTAGTTCGCATTAATCCTTTATTAATATCTTGTGCTTTTTAAGAAAAACACCGATCAATCAATTTGAATTAACTTCTAAGTTTTAGGACCTGGTTACATCCAGGACGTTAATTTGAAAACTTAGTTCGCGTTAATCCTTTATTAATATCTCGTGCTTTTTAAGAAAAACACCGATCAATCAATTTGAATTAACTTCTAAGTTTTAGGACCTGGTTACATCCAGAACGTTAATTTGAAAACTTAGTTCGCGCTAATCCTTTATTAATATCTCGTGCTTTTTAAGAAAAATACCGATCAATCAATTTGAATTAACTTCTAAGTTTTAGGACCTGGTTACA
This sequence comes from Humulus lupulus, assembly GCF_963169125.1. Taxonomy (NCBI): domain Eukaryota; kingdom Viridiplantae; phylum Streptophyta; class Magnoliopsida; order Rosales; family Cannabaceae; genus Humulus; species Humulus lupulus. The sequence goes on from NC_084793.1 coordinate 130,494,548, forward strand.
TCCAGGACGTTAATTTGAAAACTTAGTTCGCGTTAATCCTTTATTAATATCTCGTGCTTTTTAAGAAAAACACCGATCAATCAATTTGAATTAACTTCTAAGTTTTAGGACGACCTGGTTATATCCAGGATACAACTTAGTTCGTGTTAATCCCTTATCGATATCTCGTGCTTTTTAAGAAAAACACCGATCAATCGATTTGAATTAACTTCTAAGTTTTTTAGGACGTCCTGGTTATATCCAGGACATATGCCCCCCAAGTAATTAGGAAAGGGTCTTTCGTGGTTACTTGACATTACACCCACAAACATACACAATAATGAAGAAAGATTTAATTCTCATTACTTAATAAACAAAAGATGGCCTCTGACTAAGCCTTACAAAGGTGTCATTGATAATATTTCTTCAAATGGATAGCGTTCCAAGTTTGTGGGACCGCTTCTCCATTAAGCCGAGCTAACTTGTAGGTTCCTTCCTTTATAACCTCGGTTATTTGATATGGCCCTTCCCAGTTCGGTCCCAATACTCCGTCTTTGGGATCCTTACTGGCTAAGAAGGCTCTTCTGAGGACCAGGTCGCCAATGCCAAAGGCGCGTTTTCTGACCTTTGAGTTGAAATAACGAGTGATCTTTTGCTGATAGTGCGCGAGCTGTAGCTGTGAATCTTCTCGTCTTTCGTCAATTAGGTCAAGGGACACGCAAAGAAATTCGTGATTGCGGTCCTGGTCATATGCCTGGACTCTATGCGAGGCTACCTTTACCTTGACAGGAAGGACTGCCTCACTCCCAAAAGCTAGGGAGAAAGGAGTATGACCTGTCAGCATTCGATGTGAGGTCCGGTATGCCCACAGTACCTGGGGGAGTTGTTCTAGCCAGACTCCCTTGGCTTCATCTAGTCTTTTCTTAAGGCTCGCCTTTAGCGTCTTATTGAAGGCCTCGACCTGCCCATTTTCCTAGGGATAGGCCACGGAGGAGAAGCTTTTTACACTGCTGTGCCCCTCATAGAATTCGGTGAAGAGGTCGATGTCGAACTGCGTTCCATTGTCTGATACGATCTTCTTTGGCAGCCCGAATCGGCAGATAATTCTTTTGACCACGAAGTCGAGGACGCTTCTTGAAGTGATTGTTGCCAAGGGCTCTGCTTCTGCCCACTTGGTGAAGTAGTCGATAGCCACCACCGCATAACAGATTCCTCCCTTTCCAGTAGGGAGGGCGCCAACCAAGTCGATTCCCCAGACCGCGAATGGCCACGGGGACGAGATCATCTTCAGCTCGACTGGAGGAGCTCGGGCAACTGTGGTGAATCGCTGGCACTTGTCACATGTTTTGAAGTGAGAGATCGAGTCCTTTGACAGAGTGGGCCAGTAGTATCCTTGCCTTAAGATCTTCATGGCCAAGCTTTGCCCCCTAGTGTGATCCCCGCAAAAACCTTCGTGCACTTCCTACAAAATGGTCTTTGCTTCACCTGGCAGAACACATCGTAGGAGGGGTAGAGAGTGCCCACACCAGTATAATATCCCATCTACCACTGTATACCTTGGAGCCTGGTAAAGTACCCGCCTTGCGTCATTACGCTCTTCAGGTAACTTTCCTGCTGTGAGATATTCGAGGATGGGGGTCATCCAGGTCGGTCTAGTGTCGATCATCTCGACCTCCTCCCTGACTTCTATGCTTGGTTTTTCCAAGAACTCTACCGGTACTAACCCCAAAGTCTCCGTCTCCCCGAAGGTAGCGAGCTTTGCAAGGGCATCTGCGTTGGCGTTCTACTCCCAAGGTATCTGCTTGATTGAGCCCCATTTAAATGCGGACAGCTCGACTTTTACCTTGGCCAGGTAAGCAGCCATCTTGGTTCCCCGTGCTTGGTATTCACCTAGCACCTGGTTTACCACGAGCTGGGAATCGCTGTAATACTGAACGGAGATGGCCTTCAGCTCTTGGGCCACCCTTAGCCCGGCCAGTAAATCTTCGTATTCAGCCTCGTTTTTGGATGCCTTGAATCCGAATCTCAACGCCGAGTGGAATCTATGTCCTTCTGGGGATATGAAAATGATTCCAGCCCCGGAGCCATTCTCGTTAGATGAGCCATCTACGAAGACCTTCCATGAGGCCCGAACTAAGGAGGCCTGGGGTGAATCTTCCACAGGATCTTCTCAGAATCCTATGCATTCTGCCACAAAATCAGCCAAGGCCTGGCTTTTTATTGCAGTTCGCGGAGTGTACAAAATCTCAAACTGACTGAGCTCAATAGCCCACTTCAACAGACGTCCCGATGTTTCAGGTTTTTGCAAAACCTGCCTTAAAGGTTGATCGATTATGACATGTATTGAGTGGGACTGGAAATACGGCCTGAGCTTTCGGGAGGCCATAATGAGACAGAAAGCCATCTTTTCCATCAACGGGTACCGGGACTCAGCTCCGAGAAGCCTCTTGCTGATGTAATAGACTGGCTTCTGAGACCAGTCTTCTTCTCGGACTGATACGGCACTAGCTGCATCTTCTGTGACAGCTAGGTAAAGGAAAAGAGGCTCTCCTAGCGTTGGTTTGGACAATACAGGTGGCTCGGCTAGATGTACTTTCAGGTTAAGGAGGGCATGCTCGCACTCCTCGGTCCATTCGAACTTCTTATTCCCCCGGAGCAGGTTCTAGAATGGCAAACACTTGTCGGTAGATTTAGAGATAAACCGATTGAGGGCTGCCACCCTTCCTGTCAAGCCTTGAACATCCTTTCGCGAGCGAGGTGGCAGCTCGAGCAACAACCTGATCTTATCGGGGTTTGTCTTGATTCGTTTGGTATTGACAATAAAACCAAGGAATTTCCTTGACGCGACCCCGAAAGTGATAGAGAATATATATTATTGTTCAATGGAATTATGGAAAAACCAAATACAACTCTATGCAAAAATACAATGGACAATATAATATTGATTAAATAAATATTACAACTCAATTGCTCAAAATACAAGTAAAAAGAAAGATGTAGAAGAAGAAGATTACAAACTCAATACTATAACAATACAAGTAAATAAGATCAACAAGATCAAAAGAATGAAAACACAAACAAACTCTCACACAACCAAAGTGTAGAGTAGTGGGGATCACCAACTTGAACAAGGTTCAAGACCTTTGTCCAAAAGCTTATTTCCCCTATTCTCTAAGCACTAAGGGATTTCTCTAGGAAATAACTCTCTGGAATTATCAAGCCTTTTGGTGTATTTTCCAGCCAAGTGCTTTGTGGATGGAAAATGGTGTGTCATACAAGTGAGCATTAGGCTCCTATTTATAGAGTTTGAGATACCCCTTTGAATTTCAAATTCCACCAACCCCATGGTTGTTACCAATGTTTAATTGGATGTTTATGGAATTAAAATGGAGATTTGGGAGTTATTTGGGATGTTAGAACCGTTCAATTTGGAAAAAACTAAAAATTCACATAGGCTGTCAGCCTCACTGGCCGCGGCCACGACTTTTCAATGACCGCGGCCACTGGCTTCTGCCCCCCAGGCCGCGGCCACTAGCCATTTTCAGCACAAAAAAGTCATTTTTCCAAAACGTTCCAAATCCTTTCCCACATGATTTTGTAACCTCCAAACATCTATTGGGAGTTAAAAACATGTCTCCAACAGTCATATATCATCATGACTTTGTGAAATCCAATCTCAATTGTGTAACATATAATATACACATTATTGGGTAATATTTGGGAGTTACAAATTTGTAACTGATTTTGTAACTCCAAAATATGTCACATTTGGGCACACACATGTGTCTAATTTTTGTGACTCTCAATAATATGTTACAAGGTGTGACAAATCACATTTTTTCACATTATTTAATCTAATATTATATTATATGAAATAATATAACATTCCCCCACTGATTAAATAATCACTTTTTGTAACACTTGTTTAATCAATCAAACATTATATTAAAATATAATATTCCCCCACTTGATTAAATAATCACTCTCTATAGAAACATTTGCATTGGTGCATAAAGTAAATCGTCTTTCGACTTGAATTTTACCTTAGTGTAATTATCACAAAGTTTGTTGAAATTTTGGTTGCCGAAGCATTAAACCACTATCCCTTGATAACAAACCGGTGATAACACACACACCTTTGCTGTGTTCACTTGAGACCTCAATGTCTCGCTTTTGCACCGTTAATGGCCATGTGCACATTCCATTCATAGACTTTTCTTGAGAATGACTCCCAATTCTCATGAGGGGCGGCACCACCCCTAGGTCTATATAGGTAGAACTCTTACAGTATTTTGTTACCCTAAAATACTTGTCTTTTCAAGACTGAGTTCTATTAAAAAATCTTTCGGTTTTAACCCTCATTTTGGTAACACACTAGTACTCATATCTTAGATGGGACAAACCTTTGAGTACTACTATCTATTCACTTGATTGACTTGTTATTACCTATTGAACCTAATACTAGTTTGGTTACTAGTATTAAGATGGGTTACCATCAACTGTGAATCTCTTTAGGAAGTCTAAGTCCCGCCCCTTGAGATGTAGAAATAATTCCATTTGAATCATTTCTTTTCTCATGTATGCATACTTAGACACTCTCATTATTTTATTCAAACTTTGTTGCTAGCCATAGTTTGATTAAAATAGTTACCTCTTTAAAATAGTGATTTTGACCATAGTCAACACCTCCACTATTTTATAGTTTAATATCCAAGATAAACATTTGAATATTAATTCTAGAAACCTCTTTGTTTCTAAAATTCTCTTTTATGTTTTAAATTGATTCCTTCTTGAATCAAAATATTACAAACAGTAACTTTAGACACCAAGCATGTCTAGATTTATCCATTCTATACGCATATAGCCAATGTGATTTAGAATGTGGAATTCCAAATCACCTATTTGATAGAATGACCAAATTAATCAATTAATTAACAATAAATTGATTAACTTTGGAGCATCACCGCCACATTTTTCACATAATGATAATAAAATATCACTTTAAAATAGAAATCTCTTCATTTCTAATAAGTCATTTATCCTCCAAGATAAATCTAGACCTATGATTCTCAAAGTTCATCATGAGTCCTCTATGCCACATGATAACTCTCAAGATAAAACCTCAATGTTTATCTTGATTTATTTACTTGCTAAAACAAGACACATTTCTTTCAAAGCAACTTTTACTTTTAGTTGTCTAAATAATCTCAAAATCACTTAAACAACTTTTGTGTATTTCTTAAGAGTCTCTTTTGAAAACAACAATTTGACATCCATTGATTTCCTCATCAAAATCAAAATGAAGATGTCAATTTTTTTTAAACATTTTAAATCAAAGAAAATAAACCCTCATTGATTTATTTAAACACTTTGATTTCTTATGTTTTTTGTTTAAAATTATTTCCTCATTGAGATTAATTTAAACATATCACCATCTTTAACCAAAAAGAATAAAGTTCTCTATTATTCACCATTGGTGTAAAGATTCAAAATTGGTTCTCCAATTTTGAAATGTCTCCTCATTGAATATTTAAAAATTATTGTCACTAAATAATTCTCAAATATATTTCATTTGACCACACTCTAGACTTTAAGTCTATTGAGTCAACATGTCATCCCACAATTTTTTTGAATCCACTTTGATTCATTTTTCTTGCCATGGCAAGACACAACCATTAAAAGATGTAACCCCCTTAGTTTCATCTTTTCTTATCTCATAAAGTGAGATGGTATACACTTAAATGAGAAATCTCATTTCTCAAATAATTTCTTTTATTTACCAAATAAATGGTAACTCATCACTTTGCAATAATATAGGATAAATATATTAACATCGCACAAATGTTTGCATGATTATAATTTCACATAGTTGTCAACATACATGACTAATATCATACTAATATGGCTCTTTATTAATTTGAAAACATGAATTACAAATATCATACACATATGATTTCACATTTCTATTGATTCACAAAATCAATATATTTATACATGTCATATAAAACTCATATAGTTGTCATTCTAATAATTTCTCATTAACACAAAATAGGACAATTCTATGACATGCAAGCATATTACCCAATAATCTACTAGATTATTTACATATTAATCACATATCATAAAACTCAAGATATTAAATTATCTTCTAATCTAACCACTAAAAAACAAAGGAGATTAGAAAACAATGAATCTCATTTATAACATTTTCTTCTTCTCATTTCTATCACTAAAGAAAACCAATAGATCTTCTAAGAAAACCAAAGAAGAGCATTACCTTATCTTACCATCTTTTCAAAGTTGGATCCTCATATGATCTCCATGGTTTCTCCTTCCATTGAAAATGAAATTAAGCTTTTGATTGTTAGAGAATATATATTATTGCTCAATGGAATTATGGAAAAACCAAATACAACTCTATGCAAAAATACAATGGACAATATAATATTGATTAAATAAATATTACAACTCAATTGCTCAAAATACAAGTAAATAGAAAGATGTAGAAGAAGAAGATTACAAACTAAATACTATAACAATACAAGTAAATAAGATCAACAAGATCAAAAGAATGAAAACACAAACAAACTCTCACACAACCAAAGTGTAGAGTGGTGGGGATCACCAACTTGAACAAGGTTCAAGACCTTTGTCCAAAAGCTTATTTCCCCCTATTCTCTGAGCACTAAGGGATCTCTCTAGGAAATAGCTCTCTGGAATTATCAAGCCTTTTTGTGTATTTTCCAGCCAAGTGCTTTGTGGATGGAAAATGGTGTGTCATACAAGTGAGCATTAGGCTCCTATTTATAGAGTTTGAGATAACCCTTTGAATTTCAAATTCCACCAACCCCATGGCTGTTACCAATGTTTAATTGGATGTTTATGGAATTAAAATGGAGATTTGAGAGTTATTTGGGATGTAAGAACCGTTCAATTTGGAAAAAACTGAAAATTCACATAGGCTGTCAGCCACACTGGCCGCGGCCACGACTTTTCAGTGGCCGCAGCCACTGGCTTCTGCCCCCCAGGCCGCGGCCACAGGCCATTTTCAGCACAAAAAAGTCATTTTTCCAAAACGTTCCAAATCCTTTCCCACATGATTTTGTAACCTCCAAACACCTATTGGGAGTTAAAAACATGTCTCCAACAGTCATATATCATCATGACTTTGTGAAATCCAATCTCAAATGTGTAACATATAATATACACATTATTGGGTAATATTTGGGAGTTACAAATTTGTAACTCCAAAATATGTCACATTTGGGCACACACATGTGTCTAATTTTTGTGACTCTCAATAATATGTTATAAGGTGTGACAAATCACATTTTGTCACATTATTTAATCTAATATTATATTATATGAAATAATATAACAGAAAGTGCACTTCTTCGAGTTAAGCCTCATGTTGTATTCTCTCAGTATCTTAAAGCATTCCTCCAGGTCGGAAACATGGTTACCGGCAGTTTTGACTTGACCAGCAAGTCGTCAACGTACACTTCCATGTTCTTCCCGATCTGGTTGGCAAACATCCTGTTTACCAATCTTTGGTATATAGCTCTGGCGTTCTTCAGCCTGAATGGCATGACCTTGTAACAATAAACGTTAGTTGGGGTCATGAAGCTAGTGTGCTCCTGGTCCGCTAGATTCATGGCGATCTGATTATAGCCCGAGTACGCATCCATAAAGGACATGAGCTCGTGCCCCGCCGTGCGTCTACCAATTGGTCGATCCTTGGCAAGGGGAAACAGTCTTTGGGGCAAGCTTTGTTCAGGTCAGAGAAGTCGTTGCAGGTCTGCCATTTCCCGTTGGGCTTCGGGACCAACACAGGATTGGCGACCCAGACCGGGAACTTAGCTTCACGGATAAAGCCGCACTTTAATAGCCGGGCTACTTCCTCTTCTAGGGCTTCAGCTCGGGTTGTTCCTAGGCACCTCTGTTTCTGGGATTTCGCAGGCACGCTTTTATCCAAATGGAGGGTGTGCATTATGACGCTTACACTGATCCCCACCATGTCCTCATGAGACCATGTGAACACGTCCAGGTTTTCCTGCAGGAACTTAATCAGCTCCGCCTTCCTCTCGCCACATAGATTTTTCCCGAGCTTTACCATCCGCGATGGATTTTGTGGATTGATATTTACCTCCTCGAGCTCTTCGATAGCTTGGAGCTCGGATTTATCCTCGCCTATTCTGGGGTCAATATCATCACTTAAGATGATATTTTCCCCTTCGGCACTCTAAGGTTTTTCAATCTCAGGATTAGGCACGAGTTCCTGAGATTCCTCATTTCCACCTTGGACGGTCATCGTTAACTGCCCGGGTTTTAATTTTCCCTCCATAGAAATGCTGTAGCATTCCCTGGCAGCAAGTTGATCACCACAGACCATGCATATCCCCGTGGAAGAGGGGAATTTTAGCGTGAGGTGGCGAATGGAGGTAACGGCTTCAAACGCTATTAGTGTAGGTCGACCCAAAATGGCATTGTACGCAGCGGGACAATCGATGACCACGAACTCGAGGAGTTTTGAGACTGTCCGAGGCCCCTCTCCCAAGGTGATCACCAGCTCGATCGTTCCTATTGCTGCCGATCCTTCTCCAGAGAATCTGTAAAGCATCATGGAGGTGGCTTTCAGCTCGGTGACAGACAAACCCATCTTTTCCAGCGTGGACCGGAACAGTAGGTTTACCGAGCTCCCATTATCGACTAGCACTCTCCTAATCCTCCGATTAGCGAGCTGCACGGCTACAACCAGAGGGTCGTTATGAGGGAACTGGACGTGTCTTGCATCTTCTTCAGTAAATATGATTGGTTGCCTCTCCAATCGTTGCTGCTTTGGGAGATGCTGCTCAGGGACGAACTCCACTCCATTATGAGCCTTAAGTTTGTTGACGTATCTCTGTTGGGCACCTCTGCTCGTGCCATCCAAATGGGGACCTCCAGAGATCGTGGAGATCTCTCCTCCTATCACGGGAGGAGGGGCGTCCTGATCTATCCGAGACACGGGCTGACTGACCGGGACTTCCGGAGCTGGATGGCCTGCGGGAACTCTATTCCGGGCATACTGAGCCAAGGGTCCGGCTCTGATGAGAGTTTCAATCTCATCCTTCAGATGTCTACAATCATCGGTATTGTGGCCAATGTCTTTGTGGAACCGACAAAACTTGGAAGGGTCTCGCTTACCCTTCTGGTGCTTTAACGGTTCCGGCTTCTTCCAGGGGAGGCGAGCAGAATTTTCTAGGAAGATATTCTCCCTAGAGTGGGTGAGCTCAGTATAAGTCGCGTAGGCCGGCTTAAATTTTTCTACGGACTTGTTCTTCTTTGGGCCGTGCTGGTTGCCCTCGCCGCTCCCCTTTCTCTTACCTCCACCAAACTGGTTATTCTGTGTAACGGTCTGGGTCGTTGTCACGACCTCCGTTCCCACTCCAGCGGGCTGTTCAGGGGCCTGGCTGGTCCCTGTGGCTGAGGCTTGCGCCTCCTCTAGGTTGATCCATCCCAGAGCCCTATTTAGGAATTCATTTACGGTGCTGATTCCCTTCCTTTGTATCTCTTTCCAGAGTCCCCCTCCGACGAGGATCCTAGTTCTCAAAGCCATGAGCTTGGAGCTGTCATCTGCGTCTCTGGCCCGAGCAGTGACGTTCGCGAATCTGCTCAAGTAAGCCTTCAGAGGCTCGTCGGGTTGCTGCCTTACGTTTGCCAGGGTATCGGCCTTGACGCGGGCAGCCTGGGAAGCTCGGAATGCTCTCTTGAAGTCAGCAGAGAAAGTTTTCAATGAGCTGATTAACTGCTTCTTACTCTGTTTGAACCATTGTCTGGCCGGTCCAGTCAAGGTGGAGGGAAATATTAAACACCTCAGTTCGGCGCCAATGTTGTGGGCAATCATCAAGGTATTGAACATACCCAGATGATCTGATGGATCCCCGTCTCCGTTGAATTTGGACAAGTGCGGCATACGAAAACCAGGTGGATACGCCATTGCTGCTATGCTGGGGGCGAAGAGCTCAAGTTCGTCCCCTGAATCATATTCATCTTTTTATTTTTCTGATAAGAGTTTTCTCATCAGCTCCTCCATCTGAGCCAGACGCTCAAGGGTTTTGTCCTGATCTCTTTGGTTGTTCTAGGGCTGTTCAACAGCTCCGGATCCTTTGTACGCGTTTGGCGGGTTATTGTCCCTCCTATCTTGAGATAGGTTATATGGGACGTTCCCGCTATCACGAACTTCGGACAGGTCTTCCCTTTGGCGAGCACATCTATCGTTTCCCACTGGGTCTCCCCTTCGAGAGTTTAGGAAATCTCGGAGGTCGTCCCTGGGGGCGGCCTGAGGACTTTGCGCCGAGCTCAAGCGCTAATGCAGGTCTCCGCCGGATAAATCACTTCGGTGGCTTCCGGTCCAATAGCTTCCATTTGAGAAGCTCGGGGCTCACCACTGAGGGCGAGGATCCGGGACTTCTCTAGGCACCCAGCTACGATGGGAAGGTCTGGCAGCAGGAGGATTCCTCCTGCTACTCTCGTGAGCCGGAATGTCTCGGACTGGCAGGGGAGAAGATGGGTATCTTATCGGTGAAGGAGGATGTCTGACCGGGGATGCGATCCTCATCCCGTCAGGGCGGATCAAGTTAGGCCGGGGCCGCTCCACTCTACCATCCTCCGGGTCCAGTGCCCGGCGGTCTGAGCGGGGTGCAGGACGGCTGGCCGGGGCGAGCTGTCGCTATGAGCCCTTCCCAGATCTCCTTCGCGAACTCCCTCGAGCCCTCCAGGGCGCGCTCGAGGGCGGAAGTGAGCTGGAAGTTGAGGTCCGGACCGATCGGCTGTACTGTTGCTCGGCCCTAGGTAGTTCCTCAAAAGTGGTTTCCCGGTGGTGCGATGTGGGAGTAGAGTTTGATGTTGGGGGTCTGGCCGACCGACCAGGCCTGGACCGATTACCCCAACAGGACTTATGAGTCCCGCCTTGCCTCTTTCCGACGTTAGCGTCGGTTGTAAGAGGGGGTAGTCGGGCCAAAAACTCTTGAATCTGCTGGTTAGCTTTCGCCAGCTGACTCCTCAACTGCGCATTTTCCATTTCTACCTCCGTGTAGAAATCTGGGTTCAGATTAGGTGGCCAGGGAGCCGAACTTCCAGTGTCATCTTGGCCTATTGGCTGCTTGCCCGGCCGCTGCTGAACCTCAGGGATCTGATCATCGGAAATGGCGGCATGATGGGCCTCCTGCCCATCACGTTGGTTCGCCTCATTACCATGTCTTGAGCGAGTGATTACCATGGTTGGGTATTTGCGATAGCACTAATCTAACAAGCTCTTAATGAAAGCACCAAACTGTTGACGCGATTCTTCAGCAACAAGTAATTAATAGAATAGAGAGTGAGATTAGTGCTAGATAATGAACCGTAACAGATGAATGATCTCAAAGTAAAATGGTGACACGAATACTTTTTTAGGTGGTTCAAAGGTTAAAATCCTTCTAGTCCACCAGCCAATATTATTACTATTTTTCTGATATTCTTTACAAAATAGAATCCAACCCTTTGCAACTCCGAGGGTCTCCATATTTATAGGGTGAAGGCACCTGGGGGTTGGCAAAGGGGGGTCATCTCGTGACCTTCTTACCCATCATGTCACTTCTGTGACATTCATGATTAATTCCTAAAACCTGACACTGAAGTGTGGTCTAATCAATAGGTAAGGGGGATAATGGGCCGCACGGCCCAACCCAGTCGTGGGTGCCTGAATACGCACGTTTATGCTGCGTGTCCGATAATTCAGGGATGGATCAGACACGTGATGTCTGATATATGCCCGTTTACATTGCGTGGTTGACTTTATAAGGAGTCAGAGGTGCCAACTCAAGCTCGTACCTCGAGCTTGATGTGCTCTTAGCCCGTGGTGTCCATACTTCTGACCCGCCTCCTTAGTAATCTCATTAAGCCTTTGGCTACCTCGAGCTAGGGAGGTAGGACCTGGTAACAGCAGCTCCGGGTACGTGACATCCACGTGGCCGATATAATTATGTTATTTCTCAGCTCGCTAATAGCCCGTGGATATTTAGGGCGTACAAAAATAAAACAATAACAAAAAATAAATGAATAAAATAAAAGAATAAATAAAAATTAAAATTACTAAGGAAAAATAAAATAAAAGAGAAATTAAAAAAAAATTATACTACTTTTTTCTTTAAATAAAAAAAATCAATTTACTATGCAAATCTTTAATTGTAGAATTACCTCCCTGGAAACGACGCCAAAAATTGATATCGCTCAATAAACTCCTAAGCGGTCGTAGTAGTAATCGGGCTATGTCGTATTTATAGAGAGGTAAAATACAAGTAAAAAGAAAGACTAGTAAATTAGAAATAATAAACTTTGAAATAATGTAACTTTGAAAAAGAATATATTTTTTTTAAACACTAAATAAACAAAATTGAGAAATTAGAATCAGAAAGAAAATATGGAAGACATAAGTTTCATTCATATATATATTTTAATAAAATTGATTCATTCTACTCAACTATAATTCTACACCATTAATTATAGTTGGAAAATATATATAATAAAGCTCACCTTAAAATATTTTCTTAATTAAATTATATTAACTTCTAATTTTAAAAACTTATCATATTATATACCGTAGAGCTACAAAATACCAATGACAGAATGCAATAAAAAACATATAATATAACAAATATCCTAAATTAAATCAAGAGCCTAAATTACATAAGAAGAGCATGACTAGACTTATGTAAAAGACACTAATAACTTTAGAATAAAAATTAGAAGAGAATAAATTTAATTGTAACAAAGATATAGAAATGAAGAACAAAATAAAGAATCAATATATTAAAAATATAATGTGAAACATGAACTTCACTCTAGCCTTTCCCCAAGAGAATTTAGCATAAAATAAGCATTGTTTTCACTCAAAAAAGTGTAAAAGAAATGAAAGAAAAATAGGAAAAAGAATGTTTTTCTCTCTAACTATACTCTCCACACTTAATTCCACAATCTCATCATTTTTCCCTACATTTGGCTCTCTATTTATAGTGAAAATAGAACCCAAAATGTGTAAAATCGTGTACAAAACAGTGGGAAAGTAGCTACAAAAGCTGATGGAAGTGGGACAAGTGGTGTTGGGCCTTGGGGGTCAGTTGGATGACGTGGCACCCTTGGTTGGCTCGGCTTCAGACGTGGCAGGAGCGCATCAGGTGTGTGGCAATGGTGGCAGGTGCATGGGACCGTGTCAGGTAGAGTGCGGCCCGCTGCGTCAGGAGGTGGCAGCGCGTCAGGCGGCTCGTTAGACGAAGTCAGGTGGCTGCATCTCGGCTTGGCAGGGGGCTTGGCTTTGGCTCGCGTGGCTCAGAAAGAGTGGCTTGGCAGCTAAAGGCTTTGGGCCTGGGCTTATTTGGGCCATTTCATCTTCAAAAATGCCATTTTTTCATGATTTCTTCAATTCTAATTCTTTCTTTCTTCTTTCTTTTTCTTTGTGTCAAAATACATTATATTTCCTGAAAATTAAATACAAATTAATATTTTCAAATATAAAATATATGACAATAAATTCATGAAAATATTATTTAAAAATTAATTAATTTTATACTTTAAGACTAGTAAAATGATATTTTTGAGCACTAATCAGAAGTCGACAAGAAGAAGAATGAAAAGAACAAGAGAGAGGAAGAAGAAGAGAAAAAAATAAATTTTAAAAAATTATTTTTATTTTCTATGGTTGTGTTTGGTAAAATTTTTGTTTTTTGAATTTTTTAAACACAAAAATAGAAATATTATTATATTTTTGGTAACTAAAAATAAATATATGTCTAGTAACTATTTTTGTTTTTAAAAACAAAAAATAATAAACGCGTTTGATAACTTTTATTTTTATTTTTTGTTTAATAATATGAGGGGTTGATTTGAAGAAGAGAAGATAAAAAAAAGTCGAAAACGGTTTAAAAAAATTTTGAAAGTGAAAAATTCTATTTTCAAAATTTAATAAATTTAAAAAAAAATAATAAATAAAAATAGAGTTACCAAACACATTTTATGTTTAATTATCAAATTTTTAATTAATTAAATAAAAAGTTATTTTTTTAAGTGTTACCAAACAACACCTATATTTTTGCTTTATTACAATTATTTTTTTATTAATTTTTGATATATTTAAAATAAAAAATAATTGAATCAATTAGATGTGGCTAGGTGGCCGCCAAGTAGGTTTTGAACATAATTAACGGCTAAGGACCAACGTAACAGAAGATATTATTGCTGCAAAAAATTTTATATATACATTTAAGTACAACAAATCTAACTATTACCACAAATTTCACCTCGAGTTTATATAATTCTATATACTTAACATTATTTATTTATTTATTTTTAAAACAAAAACACTCAAATATCTCTTCTACATAGTTAACGGAAATTCTTGATTTTAACGGTTTTTTATTTTTTTAATGTTAACTTTAACAGAATATTATTATATTTAACGGTAGTTTGTAAACACTTTAACTTAAATAAAATAAAACAAATAATTAAAAATTAAAATAAGATATTTTTGAGATATTTTACAATGATAATTATTTAAAAACAAGAAATAATTAAACAAATTAAAATATGATATTTTTTAGATATTTTACAATGATAATTATTTAAAAATAATAAAATCACACGTTTTATAACTTAAATAAAATTTAATTAAACTTAAACTCACTTATTAGAATAATATCATATTAAACCTATAATATAATCTCTAATATTACAGTAAATATATAATATATAATCTTTTGTTGTTACTCTCAAATTCAAAAACTAGAACAAACATAAATTTAAACGAAAATAAATAAATTATTTAATTAAAATATGATATTTATTTAAAATTCATATGACATTAATATAAATTTAATAAAATTAATTAATAATTATATAAATAAAATTAAACAAATGTGCATATGCACATTGCTTATATCTAATATTTATATAAATGTATATACATACCTACAATATCTTCTTCTTTTTTTTCTTTCTTTCTAGAAGAACTTCAAATTAAGCTCCTACGTGTCTCTTTATTCTGATCACGAGCTCTCGAATTAGGTTTGGAACTTTTCAATAGAACATACAACTGATCAAACTTAATTGAACGTAGAGCAACTTTGCTCAGTTTAAAAAATGACTATAATCAGGTTCAATATATTCTTTTTAAGGCTCAAGACAATTTTCAAGGCTATATTACCATTCTTAGGGGATAACTAAGCACGGCTAAAGTTCCATTCAAATTTTAATGTTTTATTTCGGACTTTTTTTTAAAAAAAAAAAATAGTACTCAACACACATTTAATAATTTTCAAAATGTTAAATAGCCCCTAGTAAATATTTTCACAATCCCATAGTTATGCATACGTGTGATTTGTTACCTAGCAAAAAAAAAAGTGATTTGAAAGAAGAAAGTATAAGTGATTGTGATCTTAATTTGTTTCTACACCCTACTATGAATTATTGACTTCAATACCCTATGCGGTTCTTCGCCAACAAGTAATTAATAGAATAAGAGAATGAGATTAGTGCTAATTAATGAACCGTAAAAGATGAATGATCTTTTAATAAAATGATGATACGAATACTTTTTTAGATGGTTCAAAGGTTAAAATCATTCTACTCCATCAGCCAATATTATTGCTAGCTTTCTGGTATTCTTTACAAGGCATTTCTTTACACAATAGAATCCAACCCTTTGCAACTCCCAGGGTCTCCATATTTATAGGAGAGGGCACCTGGGGGTTGGCAAAGGGGGGTCATCCCGTAACCTTCCCACCCATCATGTCACTTCTGTGGCATTCATGATTAATTCCTAAAACCTGACAAATGAAGTGTGGTCTAATCAATAGGTAAGGGGGATAATGGGCCGTACGGCCCAACCTAGTCGTGGGTGCCTGAACACGCACGCTTATGCTGCGTGTCCGAGAATTCAGAGATATATCAGACACGTGATGTCTGATATATGCACGTTTACATTGCGTGGTTGACTTTATAAAGGGTCACAGCTTCCAACTCAAGCACGTCCCTCGAGCTGGATGTCTTCTTAGCCTGTGGTGTCTATACTCTTGACCCGACTCCTTAGTAACCTTGGTAAGCCTTTGGTTATCTCGAGCTAAAGAGGTGGGACCTGGTAACAGCAGCTCCGGGTATGTGGCATCCACGTGGCTGATATAATTATGCTCTACCTCAACTCGCTAATAGCCAGTGAAGAATTAGGGCAGACATTTGCCCCCCAAGCCCCTGCTCGTGGCACACGACACCACCTGGTGCCACAGTGGGGGCTTATAGACTTCCTTGTGGACTCTTCACATCCCGCCCATTACGCAGGTGTTGAATACGTGGAGCATCGTGGTTGGTGACGGTACGTCTTCCGAGAACCGCATTAAATGGCCTAGCCTACAATCGATCGTCGTTTCGCCTTTCGAGTAGAGAGCCTCGTATCCTACATCAAGGCAATCCAATGGCCCTCCTCACTTGGCCTCTTACGTATATAAAAGGGGTGGCCACCTTACGCACGGGCCACCCGTTCATTTGAATTTTTTTTTTATTTCCCCATCTTCTTCTTCCTTCTCAGTCTCAAAAAACCCTCTCTTTCTTCCGGTTATTGTTCCCAGCGTTCCAGAAGTTCAGGCGCGAGAGCTCCTTTGAGGCTTTGGCACCAGCTATTTTGATAAGGCTCCAACCCAGACGACCCTTTCAGCCTCTTCACAGCAAAACATTCTGTAAGTTCTCCGCTCATGCATGCTTTAAATTTCCTCTTCACTGTTGCTTAGGTAAATTGTTTTTGTAGCCGCATGCAATATTCGGTTGGTTTTTGTGGGTATGATAGGCGTAAGTTTTTATTCTAGGGCATCAATCGTAGAAAAAACTATTTAGGAGCATGACTCATAGGGTACACATTATGGGGAAATTTTCTGGGTAGGATTTTTGGTATGCCTGTTTGAAATAACCAGCCTTTTGGGTGCAAAACCGGGTAGCTTAGGGGACACGCTTCACAGGCGGTTTTGCACTGTTTGCCTACTGAAATTTTCCTTCCAAGGCAAACTTTTATCCTGACCCTCCTGACACACGGATTCCAAGTAATCGGAGATCCGTTGGGAGCACAGGCGCGTGTTCATAGAACCGCATGGTCTCACTCTCCACGGGCTGAGATTACCTCAGCCTGTGTAAAGGAAACACTTCGCACCAGACTCTTTCCTATGCTTAGGTCGCCTTTTCTAAAATTTCTTCTTTTGTTCGTTAGGCGACCAGATGGGACCAAAGAAGAACGCCCCTAAGAAGACTGCTGGCAGCTCGTCTTCTCAGCAAGCCAAGGGAAAAGAGGTGGTCATGGACTCTCCAATCTCCATTTTCGGTCCAGCCGTGGAGCAGGAGCTCGAGGTGGGGCCCGACGCCTTCTTCGAGGCCGAGAGGATCGTCTCGAAGATCACCAACCAGGGGAAAGTGAATAAGATATTCCTTTCCCACAATATTGAGATTGGGAGGGGCGCCCTAAACGCCCGACCTCCCCCAGAAGGCGAGCGGAGCTGCGCGCCGCTCGATGAAGAATACGCGGCCTAGAGTGACGAGCACTTCAAGGCCTTCCTTCCGCTGGACCAGTACTTTGCGGATTTTCTCAACTACGTGAAACTGGCTCCTTTCCAGCTCCCCCCTAACTCCTACTGTTTGTTAGCAGGGTTGAGATACTTATTCCTGAAGCAGGAATGGGAGGTCCCCTCGCCTGCGGACATCCTTTACTTTTTCTGCCTCAAGGCCAACTCGGAGTAGAGGGGGCGAGGCGACGGGTTCTACTATCTGACCCATTTTCCAAACACGGCTGCGGTCATCGAGCTGCCCAGCCACCCCAACGACTTTAAAGACCAGTTCTTCATGTCGAAGGGGTTTCGCAATTGCGAACATCACTATTTCAACCGCCCTCGTAAGTACCCTTTGCTCTTAGCTCGTAAGTTGATTACTGATTATCTTCCTTTGTTAGTTCCTGACTTAGAGACAACCATGCAGCCATTTTCGCGAGGACGGCCAAATCTGTGACCCTCGGGGGTCAATACGAGACATTGGCGGGGCTGCCCCCAGCGAAAAGGACTATCGCCAACTCGTGTCGGACGAGACGATGCTGGCATGCAAGCTAATCTCCCCAGGCCAGACTTTGGCCTTGAGGAGACCGCGGGGCCTCCCTCCAGCTCGTGAGATAGCGCCCATCTCCGAGGAGGGGGCCGTGGGAGAAGAAGAGGATGAGGAGGACGAGGTGCCCCTCGTGAGGCGGAAGCGGGCGCTGGAGGTCGCCCAAGGAACAAATTAGGAGAGGGCTCGGTCCGGAGCAGCAACCGGTCCTTCCGGGCAAGGTAATCCTTACATGTTTAGGGACTTAGATAGGGCCACTGCAGACCTTCAATTAGCTAGGTTCAATCCTAACCAGCCCGTTCAACGTCATCGAAGCGACCCAGACCGCGACGTAACCTTACTCCAATGCGTCGACCAGCTCGTGCTGGATTACAAAAGTAGCTGCCCTAGGGGCACTGTAGTCGTAGATAACACCATAGCTTTTAGGTCGGCCTTTTTTGAGTAGTATGGGACCAATCTTCGGTCGTGGCCCTCCCTTCGGGAGGGTATAGTAGCTCCGGGTCTTAGGCAATACGTAGAAGAGTCTAGTCCCGAGCCAGATTCGGACCCAGAGCCTCTTCCAGCCCGCGAAGTCATTATCCTAGATTCCTCCGCTGCAGCTCTGGGGCCGGTGGTCGTGACCATAGATTCCTCCTCTAGCTCGGAGGGTAGGATTCCTTTCAATATATACTTGAGATCTGTTTTCCCTTTACCTTTTGTTGTTTTGCATGAATACTTTTACTTGTATACTAATACTTTTCCTTTGCTTTCTCAGAGGAGATGTCTCAGCCCGGGAGCAACGACCTTCGAGCTATGTTCCCTGGAGGGAACCCTTCCTCTGGGCCCATGGTGAAAAAGCTCCGGCTGGCGAAGAAGGCCATCGGGAGCACCTCTAAGTCCCCTGCAAAGGGGAAAAACCAAGCTCCGGCAGCCTAGGAGAAAGTGCCTTCGCCCCCTCCTGCAATGAAGATGCCTCCTCCTCCCCCGCGAGTTCCCGAACCTGCTCGGGGAGCGGAGGTGCCCACCGGGACCTTGTCAACCACAACCCCCGAGGTGCGCGTCCCGGTGAACCTCCGGGCTCTGGAGAAGATCCCCGACGTCTTTCGAGGGACGGTCAACGAGATGGTGAGCTACACCGTGGACCATTACTACATGCCGCTGAGAGGGACCTACGGGCGATCGAGACAAGGAGCCCGGAGAATGTGATGGAGTCTTCGCTGGGGATGGCTCTCACGGTAAGTTGGCCTTGCCATTTGTATCCCTTGCTCATTATGCATCACATGTTTGTTTTTTCTTCTAAGGCAGTTGCCTTATCATCTTTAGATCTTGCAGGGTGCCTTGGCTCTCCATCGGAGCATATCCCGATCTAGGGCTCGGCTCGAGGATATGCGGGGCGAGCACCAGAAAACTTTGGCTGCCATTAAGACTGCCCAAAAGCAGAAACAGGATGCCAAGGATGCCGTGGCGACTACGCAGGCCAAGCTGGACGCATCTCGACCTAAGTTGCAGGAGGCCGAGGCTACCAAGGCTGCTCTAGCCACTGCGAGGACTGAGCTCGAGGAGGCCAAGGCCGCCCTGGCGACGGAGAGGGCAGCCGCTAGCTCCTCCATGGAGGCCATGCTGTACCATTGCTGGGTCTATAACCCAGATGGTGGCTTCTCTTTTATGGGGGCGGAGGCATGGGACAGCTTCCTGGAGAAGTTCAAAGCTCGCCTTCAGCAAGAGGCGCCCTCCGAGACCGGGGAGACCTCCGCAGCTGCCGAGCAGGAGGGCAAGGTGGTGACCTCATCGGAGCAGCCTGGCGGGGCCTAGGACTTCTTTTCTTTCTGCCCTTTGAACAACATATATATTTTTTTTTGTAATTTTCTATGAGGTTTTCTAACCTCGAGACAATTGGCTTTGCCAACTTTTTGCTTTTAATTGATTTGCATCATTTTGCCTTTATGCATTTTGGTAATAGTCTTAGTTTTTGTTGGTGTTGCGATTGATATTTTATGCTTTTCTAGGAAAAAGCATAATCAATTTTGAGCCAACTTCTAAGATAAGTCCTGGTTGCATCCTGGACATTACTTTAAAAACTTAGTTCGTGTTAATTTTTTATTAATATCTCGTGCTTTTTAAGAAAAACAACAATCAATCAATTTGAATTAACTTCTAAGTTTTAGGACCTGGTTACATCCAGGACGTTAATTTGAAAACTTAGTTCGCGTTAACTTTTATCAATATCTCGTGCTTTTTAAGAAAAACAACGATCAATCAATTTGAATTAACTTCTAAGTTTTAGGACGACCTGGTTATATCCAGGATACGACTTAGTTCGTGTTAATCCTTTATCAATATCTCGTGCTTTAAGGCGACCTGGTTGTGTCCAGGTACCATATGCCCCCCAAGTAATTGGGAAAGGGTCTTTCGTGGTTACTTGATATTACATTCGCAAATATAAACAATAATGAAAAAAAAGATTTAATTCTCATTGCTTAATAAACAAAAAATGGCTTTTCTGAGTAAGCCTTGCAGGGGTATTATTGATAATATTTCTTTAAGTGGATGGTGTTCCAAGTCCGTGGAACTGCTTCTCCATTTAGCCGAGCTAACTTGTAGGTTCCTTCCTTTATGACCTCGGTTATTTGGTATGACCCTTCCCAGTTCGGTCCCAATACTCCGTCTTTGGGGTCCTTGCTGGCTAAGAAGACTCTCCTGAGGACCAGGTCGCCAATACTAAAGGCGCGTTTTCTGACCTTTGAGTTGAAATAATGAGTGATTTTTTGCTGGTAAAGCGAGCTGGAGCTGCGAATCTTCTCGTCTTTCATCAATCAGGTTGAGGGACGCGCAAAGTAGTTCGTGATTGTGGTCCTGGTCATACCCCTGGACTCTATGCGAAGATATCTTTATCTCGACAGGAAGGACTGCCTCACTCCCAAAAGCTAGGGAGAAAGGAGTATGACCCATAGGAGTTCGATGCGAGGTCCGGTATGCCCACAGTACCTGGGGGAGCTGTTCCGGCCAGACCCCCTTGGCTTCGTCCAGTCTCTTCTTAAGGCTCGCCTTTAGTGTCTTATTGACGACCTCGACCTGCCCATTTTCCTGGGGATAGGCCACGGAGGAGAAACTTTTTACAATACCGTACCTTTCACAGAATTCGGTGAAGAGGTCGCTGTCGAACTGCGTCCCGTTGTCTGATACAATTTTCTTTGGTAGCCCGAACTGGAAGATAATGCTCTTGACCACGAAGTCGAGGACTCTCTTGGAGGTGATTGTTTCCAAGGGTTCTGCCTCAGCCCACTTGATGAAGTAGTCAATAGCCACTACCGCGTAACGGACCCCTCCCTTTCCAGTAGGGAGGGCGCCAACCAAGTCGATTCCCCAGACCGCGAATGGCCACGGGGACGAGATCATCTTCAGCTCGACTGGGGAAGCTCAGGCAACTGTGGCGAATCGCTGGCACTTGTCACATCTCTTGACGTAAGAGATCGAGTCTTTTGACAGAGTGGGCCAGTAATATCCTTGCCTTAAGATTTTTAGGGCCAAACTTTGCCCCCCAGTGTGATCTCTGCAAAAACCCTCATGCACCTCTTGCAAAATGGTCTTTGCTTCGCTTGGTAGAACACATCGTTGGAGGGGTAGAGAGTACCCACGGTGGTATAGCACCCCATCTACCATTGTATACCTTGGAGCCTGGTAAAGTATCCGCCGTGCGTCATTACGCTCTTCTGGTAACTTTCCTTCGGTGAGATATTCGAGGATGGGGGTCATCCAGGTTGGTCCGGCGTCGATCATCTCGACCTCCGCCCCAACTTCTATGCTTGGTTTCTCCAGGGACTCTACCGGTACTAACCCCAAAGTCTCCGTCTCCCCGGAGGTAGCGAGCTTGGAGAGGGCGTTCGCGTTGGTGTTCTGCTCCCGAGGTATCTGTTCAACTGAGCCCCGTTCGAATGCGGACAGCTCGACTTTTACCTTGGCCAGGTAAGCAGCCATCTTGGTTCCCCGGGCCTAATATTCACCTAGAACCTGGTTTACCACGAGCTGGGAATCGCTGAAACACTAAACGGAGCTGGCCTTCAGCTCCCGGGCCACCCTTGGCCCGGCCAGTAAAGCTTCGTATTCAGCCTCATTGTTGGAAGCCTTGAATCCGAATCTCAATGCCGAGTGGAATCTATTTCCTTCTGGGGATATCAAAATGATTCCAGCCCCGAAGCCGTTCTCATTAGATGAGCCATCTACGAAGATCTTCCATGACGCCTGGACCGAGGTGACCTAGGGTGAATCTTCTCGGGATCCTGTGCATTCTGCCACAAAATCGGCTAGGGCCTGGCTTTTTATTGCAGTTTGCAGAGTGTACAAAATCTCAAACCGGCTGAGCTCATTAGTCCACTTCAACAAACGTCCCGATGCTTCAGGTTTTTGCAAAACCTGCCTTAAAGGTTGATCGGTTATGACGTGTACTGAATGGGATTCGAAATACGGCCTGAGCTTTCGGGAGGCCGTGATGAGACAAAACGCCATCTTTTCCATCAACGGATATCGGGACTCAGCTCCGAGAAGCCTCTTGTTGATGTAATAGACTGGTTTTTGAACCCAGTCTTCTTCTCGGACCAATACGACACTAGCTGCATCTTCTATGATAGCTAGGTAAAGGAAAAGAAGCTCTCCTGCCGTTGGTTTGGATAACATGGGCGGCTCGGCTAGATGCGTTTTCAGGTCGAGGAAGGCACGTTCACACTCCTCTGTCCATTCGAACTTCTTATTCCCCCGGAGCAGGTTGTAGAATGGCAGGCACTTGTCGGTGGATTTAGAAATAAACCGATTAAGGGCTGCCACCCTTCCTGTCAGGCCTTGAATGTCTTTTCATGACCGAGGTGAGGGAAGCTCAAGCAACGACCTGATCTTATCGGGGTTCGCCTCGATTCCTCTAGTGTTGACAATGAAACCCAAGAATTTTCCAGATGCGACCCCGAAAGTGCACTTCTGCGGGTTAAGCCTCATGCCGTATTCTCTTAGTATCTCGAAGCATTCCTCCAGGTCGGAAACATGGTTATCAGCAGTTTTCGACTTGACCAGCATGTCATCAGCGTACACTTCCATGTTCTTCCCGATTTGGTTGGCGAACATCTTGTTTACCAATCTCTGGTATGTAGCACCGGCCTTCTTCAGCCCGAACGGCATGACCTGGTAACAATATACGTTAGTTGGGGTCATGAAGCTAGTGTGCTCCTGGTCCGCTGGATTCATGGCGATCTGATTATATCCTGAGTACGCATCCATAAAGGACATGAGCTCGTGCCCCGCCGTGGCATCCACCAATTGGTCGATCCTTGGCAATGGAAAACAGTCTTTGGGGCAAGCTTTGTTCAGATCAGAGAAGTCGATGCAGGTCCGTCATTTCCCGTTGGGCTTCGGGACCAACATAGGATTGGCGACCCAGATCGGGAACTTAGCTTCGCGGATAAAGCCGCACTTTTTGAGCCAGGCTACTTCTTCTTCTAGGGCTTCAGCTCGAGTCGTTCCCAGGCGCCTCTGTTTCTGGGACTTCGCAGGCACACTCTTATCTAAATGGAGGGTGTGCATGATAACGCTTGGACTGATTCCCACCATGTCCTCATGTGACCATGCGAACACATCCAGGTTCTCTTGCAGGAACTTGATCAGCTCCGCTTTCCTCTCGCCACAGAGGTTTTTCCCGAGCTTAACCATTCGTGAGGGATTCTGTGGATCGACATTTACTTCCTCGAGCTCTTCGATAGCTTGGAGCTCGGACTTATCCTCACCTACTCTGGGGTCAATATCCTCACTTAGGATGATATTTTCCCCTTCGGCGCTCTGAGGTTTTTCAATCTCAGGATTAGGCAAAGGTTCTTGAGATTCCTCTTCTCCACCTTGGATGGTCATCGTTAACTGCCCGGGTTTTAATTTTCCCTTAATGGAAATGCTGTAGCATTCCCTGGTAGCAAGTTGATCGTCACGGACTGTGCATATCCCCGTGGAAGAAGGGAATTTCAGCGCGAGGTGGCGGATGGAGGTAATGGCTTCAAAAGCTATAAGTGTAGGTCGACCCAAAATGGTGTTGTACGCGGCAGGACAGTCGATGACCATGAACTTGAGGAGTTTTGAGACTGTCCGAGGTCCCTCTCCTAAGGTGATCACCAGCTCGATCGTCCCTATTGTCGCCGATCCTTCTCCAGAGAATCCATAAAGCATCATGGAGGTTGCTTTCAGCTCGGTGACAGACAAACCCATCTTCTCCAGCGTGGACCAGAATAGAAGGTTTACCGAGCTCCCATTATCGACCAGCACTCTCCTGACCCTCTGATTAACGAGTTGTACTGCTACGACCAGAGGGTCGTTATGAGGGAACTAAACGTGGCTGGCATCTTCTTCAGTAAAAATGATTGATTGCCTCTCGAATCGTTACTGCTCGGGGACGAACTCCACTCCATTATGAGCCTTAAGTTCGTTGACGTACCTCTTTTGGGCACCTCGGCTCGTGCCAGCCAAATGAGGACCTCCAGAGATCGTGGAGATCTCTCCTCCTATCACGGGAGGAGGGACGTCCTGATCTACCCGAGACCCGGGCTGACTGACCGGGACTTCCGGAGCTGGATGGCCTGCGGGAACTCTGTTCTGCGCATACTGAGCCAAGGGGCCGGCTCAGATGAGAGTCTCGATCTCATCCTTCAGGTGTCTAAAGTCATCGGTATTGTGGCCAACGTCGTTGTGGAACCGGCAAAACTTAGAAGGGTCTCGCTTTCCCTTTTGGTGCTTTAACGGCTCCAGCTTCTTCCAGGGAAGGCGAGCGGAGTTTGCTAGGAAGATGTTCTCCCTAGAGTGGGTGAGCTTCGTATAAGTCGCGTAGACCGGCTTAAATTTTTCTACGGACTTATTCTTCTTTGGGCCGTGCTGGTTGCCCTCGCTGCTCCCCTTTCTCTTGCCTCCACCAAACTGGTTATTCTGTGTAACGGTTTGGGTCGCTGTCGCGACCTCCGTTCCCACTCCAGTGGGCTGCTCGGGGACCTGACTGGTTCCTGCAGCTGAGGCTTGCGCCTCCTCCAGGTTGATCCACCCCTGAGCCCTATTTAGGAATCATTTACGGAGTTGACTCCCTTCCTTTGTATCTCATTCCAGAGTCCCCCTCCAACGAGGATTCCAGTCCTCAAAGCCATGAGCTTAGAGTTGTCATCTGCGTCTCTGGCCCGAGCAGCGACGTTCGCGAATCTACTCGGGTAAGCCTTCAAAGGCTCGTCGGGTTGCTGCCGTACGTTCGCCAGGGTGTAGGCCTTGACGCGGGTAGCCTGGGAAGCTCGGAATGCTCTTTTGAAGTCAGTAGAGAAAGTTTTTCACGAGCTGATTGACTATTTTTTACTCTGTTTGAACCACTGACTGGCCGACCCAGTCAAGCTGGAGGGAAATATTAAACGCCTCAGCTCGGGGCCAATGTTGTGGGTCATCATCAGGGTATTGAACATACCCAGGTGATCTGACGGATCTCCGTCTCCGTTGAATTTGGACAGGTGCGGCATACGAAAACCGGGTGGGTATGCCGTTGCTGCTATGCTAGGGGCGAAGAGCTCAAGTTCCTCCCCTGAATCATATTCGTCTTTTTCTTTCTCTGACAGGAGCTTCCTCATTAGCTCCTCCATCTGAGCCAGGTGCTCAAGGGTTTTGTCTTGATTTCCTTGGTTATTTCGGGGCTGTTCAACAGCTCCGGATCCATTGTACACATTTGGCGGGTTATTGTCCCTCTTTTCTTGAGATAGGTTATATGGGACATTCCCGCTGTCACGTACCTCGGATAGGTCTTCCCTTGGGCGAGCACGGCTGTCGTTCCCCGCCGGGCCTCCTCTTTGAGAGTTTAGACAATCTCGGAGGTCATCCCTTGGGGTGGCTTGAGGACTATGCGCCGAGCTCAGGCGTTGGCGCAGGTCTTCGCCAGAAAGGTCACTATGGCGGCTTCCGGTCTAATAGCTCCTGTTTGAGAAGCTTGGAGCCCGCCTCTGGGGGTGAGGATCCGGGACTTCTCTGGGCGCCCTGCTATGATGGGAAGGCCCTGTGGAAGGTGGATTTCTCCTACTGCTCCCATAAGCTGGAATATCTCGGACTGGCCGAGGAGGAGACAGATATCTTATCGGTGAAGGAGGATGTCTGACCGGGGATGCGAACCTGGTCCTGTCAGGGCGGATCAGGTTAGGTAGGGGCCGCTCGGCTTTGCCAACCTCTGGGTCATGTGCTCGGCAGTCTGAGTGGGGCACAGGACGACTGGCCGGGACGAGCTGTCGCTGCGAGCCCTCCCCGAATCTCCTTCGAGAACTCCATCGAGCCCTCCTGGGCACACTCGAGGGTGGTAGTGAGCTGGGAGTTGAAGTTCGAACCGACCGGCTATATTGTTGCTTGGCCCTAGGTAGTTCTTCAAAAGTGGTCTCCCGGTGGTGCGATGTAGGAGTAGAGTTAGATGTCGGGGGTCTGACCGACCGGCTAGGCCTGGACCGATTACCCCGGCGGGACTTATGAGTCTCGCCTTGCCTCTTTCCGATGTTAACGTCGGTTGTAAGAGGGGGTAGTCGGGCCAACACCTCCTTAATCTGCTGGTTAGCCTTCGCCAGCTGACTCCTCAGCTGAGCATTCTCCATTTCTACCGCCGTGTAAAAATCTGGGTTTGGATTAGGTGGCCGGGGTGCCGAATTTCCAGTGTCATCTTGGCCTATTGGCTGCTTGCCCGACCGCTGTTGAACCTCAGGGTTCTGATCATCGGAGATGGCGGCATGATGGGCCTCCTGTCCATTGTGTTGGTCCGCCTCGTTACCGTGTCTTGAGCGAGTGATCACCATGGTTGGGTATTTGCGATAGCACCAATCTAACAAGCTCTCAATGAAAGCACCAAACTGTTGACGCGGTTCTTCGCCAACAGGTAATTAAAAGAATAAGAGAATGAGATTAGTGCTAAGTAATGAACCGTAAAAGATGAATGATCTTTTAATAAAATGATGATACGAATACTTTTTTAGGTGGTTCAAAGGTTAAAATCCTTCTACTCCACCAGCCAATATTATTGCTAGCTTTCTGGTATTCCTTACAAGGTATTTCTTTACACAATAGAATCCAACCTTTTGCAACTCCCGGGGTCTCCATATATATATGAGAGGGCACCTGGGGGTTGGCAAGGGGGGTCATCTCGTGACCTTCCCACCCATCATGTCACTTCTGTAACATTAATGATTAATTCCTAAAACCTGACAAATGAAGTGTAGTCTAATTAATAGGTAAGGGGGATAATGGGCCGAACGGCCCAACCCAGTCGTAGGTGCCTGAACACGCACGTTTATGCTGCGTGTTTGAGAATTCAGGGATATATCAGACATGTGATGTCTGATATATGCACGTTTACATTGCGTGGTTGACTTTATAAAGGGTCACAGCTTCCAACTTAAGCACGTCCCTCGAGCTAGATGTCTTCTTAGCCTGTGGTGTCTATACTCCTGACCCAACTCCTTAGTAACCTTGGTAAGCCTTTGGTTATCTCGAGCTAAAGAGGTGGGACCTCGTAACAACAGCTCCGGGTATGTGGCATCCACGTGACTGATATAATTATGCTCTACCTCAGCTCGCTAATAGCCCGTGGAGAATTAGGGTGTAAACCCTCGGCAATCAAACAAAAAAAAATGCTAGTCACCGTAATAAGTGTGGTGGTTAGCTATCAATTTTGATATTATTATAACGTATTAGACAAAATAATTAAACGATTAAAATATTTTTTGTTTGATAAAAATTATAGTAAAATAACAAGTAGTGTGTGTGTCGGCCGCCTATGCTCCATTATTTATAGAAACAAAATAAACAGACATGTTCCATTCCAGTTTTCTACACCAAAAATCTTCCTAACTCAGACCAACCATAAAATATCAATATGGATTACTCTGCCAAAGAGGTGGCTGTCGAGTTCCCTTATTTCCGACTCTACAAAGATGGCACCATTGATCGCTTCGACGGAGACGTAACCGTTCCGCCCTCCCCCGATGATGCCCAAAACGGAGTCCGATCCAAAGACATCGTCATCTCGCCCGCTTCCGGACTCTCCGCCAGGCTTTTCCTCCCCAAAATATCCGATTCGACCCGAAAGCTACCTCTCCTGGTATACTACCACGGCGGTGCTTTCGTTGTTGAATCCCCCTTCTCTCCTATTTTCAGCCCCTTCGTCGCTTCTCTAGCCGCCGAAGCAGCCGTCGTCGCTTTGTCCGTGAACTACCGAAGGGCTCCGGAGAACCCCCTACCGGCCTCTTACGAGGACGCATGGGAAGCGATCAAGTGGGCTGTGGCCCACTACGGTGGAAACGGGCCCGAAGAGTGGATCAACCAGTACGCTGATCTCGAGAGGGTTTTCGTGGGTGGAGATAGTGCGGGTGGGACTCTGGCCAATAATGTGGCACTCCGAGCCACTGTCGATGGGCTTAGTCGGTCGAGAATTGTTGGAATGATCCTGTTTTATCCGTTTTTCGATGGCGACAAACATAACCCGTTGCTGGAATACATTTTCCCATCTTATAGTGGGCCGGGTGACCTGTTGGTGAACCCGCTATCTGACCCAAATCTGGCCAAGTTGGGATGTGGCACGGTGGTGATTTTTGTGGCTGAGAATGATTTTTTGAAGGAAAGAGGTTGGGCTTACTACGAGGCGTTGAAGAAGAGTGGATGGAGTGGGGTGGTGGAGATCGTGGAGACTAAAGGGGAGGACCATGATTTTCACTTGTTTAAACCAAAAAGTGAGAAGGCCCAGGCCGTGATGAAGAGGACGGCTTCCTTCTTGAATCAGGCTTAGGCCCATGTAGAGTAGCGCTATGACACGTTTTGTCCACTATTGAGTTGGATCTCGCCGAGGCAAGTTGAGAACTGACTATTTTTAGGAGGAAATTACACAAAATATGGTATTTTTTTTTTATAAATTTTGAAAGATATAACAGTTTTTTTTTTAAGTTTTTTATGGTATATTTTTTTTATTTACATTTTTATGAGAGTTTTTTTTTCTATATATTTGTAAAATTTTATTTGTATTTCATATTTTATATTTTTTTTAGTACCTATTTTTTATTATTTTGAGATTATTTTTTATAATTTTAATTTATTTGTGTTAATTTTTATCATTCATATTTGATAAAATATTTTTTTATCAAATCAGATGTGATAAAGCATAAAAATAAATGTATTAGTATAAAAAAAAGTGAAATTAAAGTAGCATCCAACTATCAATGAGATAATACATTTGATTGGTCAACTTTAAATAAATTAAAAGTAAAAAATAATAATATAAATGCATAAAATAAAATTAATACAACTATGGCTCCATGCGTTGTACTGCGTACGAGATCACACATCATTCTTTAGTAAGGATGACCACTGAATCTTATTTTGCAGCAGAATGAAATTAAGGGATGAAAACAAGTGAGATAGCTAAACTCATCTTCATCATGTTGAAATAAAAGGCGGAGGTCACACTTTTCCACATGCAATTTTCTTCTACTGTCACTCACAAAGGAAGCCTTTATGAAACTGCAATCATTTAGCTGCTCATCCGAAAACCACTCTCTTGGTATGTAAGAAAGCGAAATGATTGGCCTTCGTATTTGAACTTCACATTTGATTTTTTTAGTTTTTTTTTTTCCAAATCTGTTTAAATAATCAAGTACCATGACACATGATTCATTTAATTCATATCTGATTTTTTTTAGACCTAGGTGTAAGCAGTTACGTTTTATTCTCATTTCTTCTTCTTTTTTTTCCTTTTTTATCTTCTTTAATCAACATTTTATCCACAGTAACTAGTTACCACTATCAAAACAATTTTTTTTTTTTTTTGTAATAATAATCGTATGTCATTGTCCATTGTAACTGGTTACAACTATAAAAATCAGTTTTATTATTTAAGAGGTGTTGTAGTAATTGGTTACAACTATAAAAATAGTTTTTATTTTTTTAAGTAATGTACAATTATCAAAATATCAACTGAATTGTAACCGGTTACTTAGTGAGATTTGGAAGAAAAAAAATTATATGAAAAAAATAAACTAAATTGATGGTGAAGGTAACTGGTTACAACTAGGTCTGAAAAAAAAAAAGAAAAAAATCAGAGACAGTTGTGATGGTAACCGGTTACTTAGCCATACTTGGAAAAAAATAAGATTCAAACAAAAAATCTAAACTAATCATAATCGTAACTGGTTACAGCGAGGTTTGAAAAAAAAATCAAATCTAAAAAAAGGAACCAATTGCTATAGTACCTGGTTACTTAGTCAGATGTGAAAACAAAATCAAATCTAAACAAAAGAACCTAAATTAATCGTTATTGTAACTGGTGACACCTCGGTCTAAAAAAAACTAATATGAATAAAATTAATCAGGCGTCATGGTACTTGGTTACTTAAACAGATTTGGAAAAAAAAACCCAGAAAAATTAAAAGTTTTGTTTGCTTGTTTTTTTATTTCCTGTACTTGTATTCTGAATAAATTTTGTAAACCGATATATTTTTTGAGCAAACGTTCTAGTTCTATTTCTTTAAATAATTAATAAACACATAAATATTTATGTTAGAACCTTATTTGGTGAACGTTTGCCTACTAAACATATATCCAATTGATCTAAACATCACAGGGAAAAACCTTTTGACAACTTTTGCCATTTTCCAACAAAAAAAACTAATTAGCTAACCTAAGCTTTCATATGTTAAAAGTGCCATAAAATATCCAACTACCTAGCTTCTTATACTACCTTAGTCTACACCAAATAATAGTAGTCAACTTTCCTTGAGTACATTTCTTAAATCAAATCAAATATGAAGTCAAGTACCTAGTTACTTAAACAGATTTGGAAAAAAAACCCAGAAAAATCAAATATGAAGTTCAAAATCAGATGTGAAAAAGAAAAAAGAATAAAACTAGATTTGAAGAAAAAAAAAAGAAGAATAAGAAAGACAAAATAAGAAGAAGAAGAAGAAGAAGAAGAAGAAGAAGAAGATGAAGAAGAAGAAGAAGAAGAAGAGAGAAAGAAGAAGAAGAAAAAGAAGAAAGAAAGAAAGAAAGAAGAAGAAGAAGAAGAAAAACCAGGTCGTCGTCGTTGGAGGAGGTAGCATCGCGGGAAGATATCTGAGATGGACACTCAATGGGGGAGGAGAAAGAAAGAAATGAGAAGAGAGAAAGAACGTGAGGGAGAGAAGAGAATTAAGTTTATGGTAGTTTATTTACCATATTTTAAACTTTTTTTTTTCTAAAACTTACCATATTTTATATAATTATTATTTTTCCCATAAATTTAAAAACTATATATATATTTCCCATATTTATGTAAACTTCTCCTATTTTTAGGGGTAGTTAACTAAAATTAGACACTAAATATATTTAGTTGAATTTTACTCATTATTATTATGAGACTTTCCAAATTATATTTATTTTAGCATATGGTTCTAAGTGTTGTTGTAATATGTATTATATGTGACATATTATAATTAAATTAAAAATACATTCTAATTGTAGTGTGTCATATATATATATATGTGTGACAACTATATTTATAGGAATGTATTTAATATATAAAAAATTATTATTTAAAATGTAAAAATCAAGGCTTAAAATGTAAACCATAAATCTTAAAATGTAAACATAAATCTTAAAATGTAAACAACAATCATTTAAAATATAAACCTCAAGACATAAAATCTAAACCACGACCCTTTAAAAGTTTAACATCAAGGCTTAAAATCTAAACCACAACTCTTCAAAATGTAAACTACAAAGCTTAAAATATAAACCATCACTCTTTAAAATTTAAATCACGACTTGTAAAAATTTAAACCATAAGGCTTAAAGTTAAACCACTAGACTTAAAATCTAAACCAAGACCATATAAAATATAAATCATAATCTTTTAAAATTTAAGCCACAAGGCTTAAAATTTAAACAACGTCTTTTTAAAATTTAAATCACAAGACTTAAAATTTAAATAACAACTCTTTAAAATTTAAACCATGAGGCTTGAATTTAAACCACAACTCTTTAAAATCTAAACCATGATACTTAAAAGTTAAACTACTTGACTTAAAATCTAAACCACGATCATATAAAATATAAACCATGATCATTTAAAATTTAAACCACGACTCTTTAAAATTTAAACTACAAGGCTTAAAAGTTATACTACTAGGCTTAAAATCTAAACCACGACCATATGAAATATAAACCATGATCATTTAAAATCTAAATCACGATTCATTAAAATTGAAACCACAAGGCTTAAAATTGAAACCACAAGGCTTAAAATTTAAACTATGACTTTTTAAAATTTAAACCACAATGCTTAAAAGTTAAACCAACTAGGCTTAAAATCTAAACCACGATCGTATAAAATATAAACAATGATTCTTAAAAATCTAAATCACGACTCTTTAAAATTTAAATCACTAGTCTTAAAAATTTAAACTACAAAACTTAAAATTTAAACCACAAGATTTAAAATTTAAATCACGACTCTTTAAAATTCAAACAAGGCTTAAAATTTAAAATAAAACTCTTTAAAATTTAAACCTCAAGGCTTAAAATTTAAACAAAAATTCTTTAAAATTTAAATCACAAAGCTTAAAAGTTAAACCACGCGATTAAAATCTAAATTGCAACCATATTCTAGCTAGATAGTTTATGATGTCAAATTCTTAACACCGTTGGAGCCCAAACTCAGCTGGCTAAGTGCGCATGGCGCCGAGTGTCCGATTGTCAGAGTGCACTCAGGGCCGAGAGGTGGCAGTGGCACTTGTGCGCGGAGGGCTTTATTGGTCGAGTGGTCAACCAATACGCGTGTGGTGCCGTGTTGGTTGAGTGGCCTATTGCCCTGTGCATGGGCCGACTGGTTCAAATGCCTGGCGCATGGCCATATTGGCCGAGTGGCCTATTACCGTGTGCGTCGGCCGACTGCCTGGCGCGCATGGGGCCGAAAGGACGTCCGTTTGGCTTGCACGCGTGAGGCCGAGGGTGCTTGGCGTGTGTGTGCAGGGCTGAGCCTGCAGGGAGTTGGGTGTCTTAGCGTCCTAGTTTCACGAATAGACGCGCGCGCGGCCTCTTGGCCAAGTGGCCATGCGTGCACGCCCTAGAGGCCGAGTGGCCATGCGCGCAGGCTGGGTGTTCGTGGTGACCATCGGTCCGACTGGTCAAACTAGAGTGCGTAAAGGTAGTCTGGCTCCATATGTTAGGCCTGAGTACATTTTTCACTTAATATGCTCAATTTAAATAAGCTATTTTGAAATTTTGTTCGTATGTGTATTATTTTCAACCGTTGGATGGTTGAAACTTATCATCCATCTAAGGTCCATTTGGGCCTACAAATGTGGACATTGTTTTCAAGATTCTCACATTTGGTGGAGCATTTGGTGGGGCTTGGCTTGGAGGCTTAGCGGAAGCTCTCTGAATGTTAGTTTCCTTTTTCTTTCTTTCTTTGAATGTTCTTATGTCATTCCTTGTGTTCTTATTTGATCTTGAAGTCGTTTTGTATAGATTTTAGTTGTAGTATTAGTTCGATTCACTATTATTTTGTTTGCATTTGATCTTTGTCGATGGTAGAAACATGTATTTTTATTGTTTCCCATGTATCATGATAGTTTGGCTTAGTGCATAGGTATTGTCAGACTGACTAGGTAGGTCGATCGACTAATTCTTCTGGTTCCTTTTCCTTTTTCTTAGGATATTTAGCATAGATGGCATGTCTAACTATCTGGTTGGATAGATGAACACTAGTTGTCTGTTAGTCAGTAACTTATTAATTTATATTTCCTTGCTGTCTAGTTGTGTCTAATTGACTAGGCTAATGATGTTTATAATTATTTTTATATCTACCCAATCTTAGATAGTGCATTTTTTCTAGGTGATCTTTTGAGCATGTCTACCAGTAATCAAGGCAGTTTTGCTTGGTCTTCTGGTAGGATGACCTGTTCGTCTAGTGATGGTGGTAGCTGCACCAATCCCAACATTCCTATTGGCGTGGTCGGAATTGGTGTGGATAATGATGAGCCTATAGTTGGTGGTGTGTTTGGTTGCATGCTCCTGGGTTGTAGCCTGAAGTCAAACATTACTTTAGAGGACTTGCCTCAGCTTCGTTAGACTTATGATATACCTAGTTACGTTAGTCTGCATGCTCTGTCTGGTGGGGAGAGGGCTTACTGAAATTTACCTGGTTGGGTATGTATGTATGAGCTTCCTTTCAAGGAAGGGTTCAAATTTCCTCTTCCTAGGTTAGCGAGGGAAATATGTAAGTATCACCTTATATCACCTAGCCAACTAATGTCGAATGTCTGGTGTGCCTTGATGGCTATGGAAGCCTTTAGTGAAAAACATGATATTGAGTTTACTGTTGCAAAGGCGTTACATGCCTATTCTTTGAAGGCTCGTCACTCGCATAAGGGTAGATACCAATTCTTATCTAGGTCGAGAGGTTACATTATTTTTGGTCTGAAAGATTGTGACAAACATTGGAAGGGTTGATACTTTTTTGTTCCTTGTAATGTGTTCGGGTTGTTGGCTGGTTGTAAGATTCCTCATGCATGGTCTCCAGTTAGTGAGTGTTTACGTGTGATAAAATTATTAATTCCATTTTATAGTCTCATTGATATTCTTTCTGATTGGTTATCTTGTTTACTTTGTAGGTAGAGTGAATTTATCGTTTGCCTGGGTGTGTCGAGGAGCTCAAGGAAGGGTTGATCGATTTGCTGATTTTTCTGAAGAAGATCGTAGGTGGCAAGTGGTCTTGTCTAATTTGAACCTTTGAAGTAGCTCTTTGTGGAGTTAGGTTCCTTGCCATCCTGAAGGTATTTTCCTTCCTACAAGTCATATTCAACCTCGAATTATAGTTATTACAAGGAGTCTTGAAATTTTGGGGTATGAGCCTTCTTTATTGACTGAATTGACGCCAGCCGAACAAAATTTTGCAGACCTACTTATGGTTGGACGAACGTTCTGTTGGGAACTGGCTGGCTCGAGAGCTATGGAATGCCTTCCGGCACGTAAGAAGCAAGCAAGTGCAACTTCAAGTGCATAAAAAGAGGTTGTTAATGAAGTTCCACCTCCCCTTATTCTGCTGGAAGGACTCGGAAGAATAAGAAGAAGTGGACTTTTTCGACTGATTGGTTTGGTGAAAAGATAGAGCTTTCTTTTTCATCGTATGCCTCAACATATTCCGAGTTTGACCCACACCTTGGAGAAGTTAATAAACTATTATGGCCTGAGAACAAATACTGGTTTGATCAGCTTGGGGTAGAGTCATCGCTTTCCACTACCATTTCCCATGCCTTTCAGGTACGTCTGACTTGTTAAATAATTTATTGTGTAAGGATGGGTGGTCAGACTGATCGACTTGTTTTTTTTTTTTTGAATTTTTCAGGGTATGCAGGGCCTTTTGTGGGCAAATGAGAAGATTCAAGATTTGGAAAAACAAGTGAAAGAGTTGAAGGCTCTGAAGGTCGATCTATGGTATGAGGTTAAGGGATTGAAGACTTGCAAGACGGACCTCGAGAAGCTTAACGAGGAATTTAAGACTCTGTTGAACGCTAAGGAGCAAGATGCCAATCATTTGAAATCTACTTTGGCTACCCTAGCCGATGTTCAAGCTAAGGTCGGTATGCTGGAGGGATGTTTGACTGATATTGGCTTGGAAGCTGAGATCCTGTGTCATGGTCAGATTGCCATCGATTATCGCGATGGGAAGACTGAGTCTTGGGATGTAACTTAGTTTATTAGTGATTATGAGGAGCTGCAGGGAATGATGGAGGCTGCTCAAGCTAATAACCTGGCTGTCTTCTTCGGAGATATGACTACAGGCGACCTTGGTCAAGAGGACTGATCCCAGACCTTTGTTTGATTTACTATAACTTTGTTGTAGGAACCCTTTGTTGGATGACTGTATGAAATTTTTATAAGTTGTTACTATAACTTTGTTGTAGGAACCCTTAGTTGGATGACTATATGAACTTTTTATAAGTTGTTGTAGCTTCTATCTTTAATTATGTGGGTAGTAGTCATGCTAGGCTGAATGGTTGGTATGGTAAGCTGACAATCTTGATGCTTTATGTAGCTCTTTTTTGTATTTTAACGCAAGATAATCTTGTACCAATGTATGTTTTCTTTGGATGCTTGGTTGTGTTATCTTACTTCTTGTTTTTATTTTGTCCGGATGGTTGTCTGGTTTGTCCTGATGGCTGCCTGGTTTGGCTGGATGGCTGATTAACTTAGCTCATCATTGCCTTTGTTCCAGATGTCTGATCGGCTTAGCTCATCCTCTTGTACTCGTTTTAAGACAATCTTGTACTCGTGTATTTTTCTTTTTTAGATGACTGGATGAATGATTGTATTATCTTATTGATAACTCTACAAAATAGAGTTATTTCACCACTTCTTATGTGATAATTGTTGCTTAATTCTTGAGTTTTTAATTGATTTATTAAGTTTTTAAGTAATTTTGAATTTAGTAGTCTTATCATGAATTAATATACTTTTGTGTGTTTTTATAAGTATTTTGTTGTAAAATGTTGTAGTTAATTATTTGAATTATTATTGGTAAGTTAGTGGTAAAAAAAATGTTGTATTATTGAACTTAAATGTAAAATATAAATTAAATTATGATTAATATTTTCAAAGAATTAAATTGATTTATTTTAGAGTTGAAAATATTGTATTATGATTTATTTTATATTTATTTTGTAGGGAATGTTTGCTCTTAAAAAGAAAGAAAAATGAAGGACAATATGGCATTTTCAAGAAAGCAAGACAAAGAGTTGGCATTTATAAAAAAAAAACCTCATTTGGGCCCAAGCCCAACAGCTCCTCCACCAATCCGCCCATCATGCTGCCCTTGATTCACCATTCAGCACTCCACAAGATAGCAGGCCAGCCTTCCTTCAGCAAGCCCCACACGCTGCCAGCTGTCCCAAGTGTCTTCAGTCTTCATCAAAGTCATCACGCCTCCCAGCTTCAGCATATACCATCATAACCAGCTTGCCACCTCACGCCCAAATGAAGCTGCTCAAATCTTCATTCGGCCAGCTCTCCACCGAAGCCCAGTCCGCAAGGCCCAACAGGCCCCTGCCCAAGTTGCCAGCTTCGGCCCAGCTCGAATTCATCATTTAGCAGCTTCCCAATCCAACTCACAGCTTCAGCATCTACAACAATCCCAGCTGCCCCATTTCGGCCCAATCAGGCCCACCACGCCTTGGCAGTTGAGCCAAGCTGCCAAATAGCCACCAAAATGCCAAAAATCATGTTTTTCATTCCCAATATTTTTCACTCAAATATCAATTCACTATCCCCTATTTTTCTTACCTAAATAAACATTCCTAATTCATTTTTTTTTACCCTAGCTTTTCACTAATCTTTTACCCAACCAAACATTTCATCTTTCCAATACTCTTACACTTACTCTATTTATCTTACCACTTCCCAACACAATTAAATTAATCAATTTATTTATTTTAATTTGATTAATTTAATCTCCTTATTTTGCATATAAATAGAGTCTTGTAAGACCATTTGGGGGGCTCTTCTTCTTCATCTTTTTTCAATCTCTTCTACACTTCATATTTTTCTTCTTTTCACTAGTTTCTCTCTACCATTTTCATCTTTTGAAGAGCATGTCAAGTATGTTATTTTGTAATTTTTATTTCAATCTAGTTATGAGCTTCTAATCTTTTTCAAAGGTTATTAAGATGATGATGAAGCAAAATGTAACTAGATAGTATTTTTTGTTGTATGTTGATTTCCCATTTGTACAACATTGTTTATGGATTTTTCTATCAAAGATATGCATTTTTCATCTATTATTGATTATTAAAGCATATTACACTTAGTTCTTCATTATGCAAAAATATGATATTCTTTGATTAAATGTTTTTCATTAAATTGTTCACATCTAATTCTTAGAGCATAAGTATCATATTTTGCCTAAACATAATCTCTTTGATTTTTTGTAGTTTCATTAGGTTGTAACAACTAATGCTTAGAAATTATATCTTATATAAGTGAAGAAAAATCCTACATTTTTTAAAGTAACTTGTGCTTGAATAGAAAATGTATTTTGAAAGAAATATAGTGTGATTTATTTCAACTATATCTAAACTTGGGAATCAATATACTTATAAATACTATTGAACTTGCATTTTGTGGATTCTAATATCTTAATAATCTTATTTTACATATCTCATTTAAAACTATTTTTCTATTTAATCATTAATCTTTTTATTACTTGTATTTTATTTTTATAAAACAAAATTTCATCAAATATTTGGAACTAGGTTAGAATATTCTTGTTTTGTTTGAAATAGTTTCTTTTGATGTTAGTCAACTCCCATGGGTTCGACCTCGTACTTACATGAACATTATATTCCGAAACGATTCGTGCACTTGCGAGTTTAAATATTAAAACACCCTCTTTTGGGATCAACACTTATTTTTGTGCATTTTACCTTGTTCGAATGGCGGTCTGGATGGCTGATTGACTTAGCATGTCTTTCCTTTCATTTAGGATGGCTGATTGATTGGTGATTTACTCTGTCATGGTCCCTCAGACTAAGTTTAATATACTTGTTATTTTAGACTTAGACTTTGGTTTTTTCTTATGTTAACTCGTGGCATTCTCATCCTAAGGTGAATCATGGCCAGGCTAGTTTATCCTCTTGACTGACTTGCTAGATGACCAATCTAGTAAAAAAAATTGATGTAATTGGGGCTGCACTCCGTAGAGCTGCCTGCATACCCTTTCCAGGGACCAAGCCCAAATGTAGTTCCGACACTTTCTGCATGATAGTGTCAGTATGTAGCTTGAATGAGGATCTCGTAAGATCATTGATGAAAGTAAATGAAAGAAGATTGAGTAAAGTTAAAAGTTATACTATTTTAAGTGGACAACATTCCAATTGTTGTTGATATCGCTTCCCTCTTTAGTTTGTAGCTTGTATGCTCCATGTCTGACTACCTTAGTGATCAGGTACGGACCTTCCCATGTAGGGGCGAGCTTACCAACTCTCGCTTCCTTATTGTTTTGGAACACTCTTTACAATACCCAGTCACCCACTTTGATGTTTGAGTGCAGATGTTCTTGTTGTAATGTCTGACTATGCTTTGTTGGTAGGTTGAGACTCTTAAGAGTGCTTTGTCCCTTCTTTCATAGACAATATCAAGTTCATGGAACATGTTTTCCCAGTTTTCTTCATTTGTCGTCAGCTTATATATGGCTGTCAGAACTTCACTTTCGATAAGGATGACTACCTCCATCGTGTAGGCTAGTGAGAATTGTATTACCCCTGTTAAAGTTTGGGTTATAGTTCGGTAGGACCGTAAGACTCCCAACAACTCTTCAGCCCATCTTCCCTTAACATTCTTAAGGCGTTTCTTGATGGTGTTCATGATTGTCTTGTTGGATGACTTGGCTTGTCCGTTTGCTTGCGGATACCTTGGTGTTGAGATGCTAAGTTTAATGTTCCAAAACTTGCAGAAGTCTTGAAAGTCAAAGCTGATGAATTGTGACCTGTTGTCTGTTACAATCTCCTTGGGTAGTCTATGTCTACATATTACATTCTTCCATATAAAGATTTTGACTTCTCGATCTCTCACTTGGTGGAATGCTTCTACTTTGATCCATTTGCTGAAGTAATCTGTCATGGACAACATGTAAACCTTCTGTCCTGGTGCGCTAGGAAGCTTGCCTACTATGTCCATTCCCCATTTCATGAATGGCCATGGCGAAGTTATGGATATTAGGCGTTCTGGAGGTTGATGGGATACTTGAACAAACCTTTGACACTTATCACAGTGTCTGGTGTAAGAAGAAGAGTCCACTTTCATGGTTGGCCAATAGTATCCATGTGTTAGGGCTCGGTGTGCTAAGCTTCGTCCTTTGGAGTGCTTGCCGCACTCCCCTTCATGTAGCACAGCCAGTATGTACCTTGCTTATGCAGGGTTAACACATCTTAATTATGGACCATAAAATGATTGTTTATAAAGTTTACCTTGTATGACAGTGAAGCAGTCTGACTGAACCTTGATTTTGCGTACCTTGTTCTTGTCTGCGGGTAGTATTTCTTGTTGAATGTACTCTATTATAGGAGTCATCCATGTTTGAATTGTAACGACCCAAAATCACTAATAAGGCTTAAGGGCCTTGATTAGTGTGCCAGGAGGGCACGATTGGTTTATGTGTGAATTAAGTAGTTTAATGCATGATTCTGTGTTAAGCATGCTTGTATGATTATATGAATATATGAAATGCATGTGGGCCCCGTTTGGTTGCTAGGGGCATATTTTTAAGTTTAGCCTGCTGAGGGCATAAATGTGATATTTTTAGATACTGTGATTGATACCACATGTGAGTGGTGATATAATTGTGATGCACGATGCGAGACGGTCCTAGGGAGCCGTTTAGCTAAGAAGTCACAACGGGGTCAAATACCCGGCTCGGGAGGAGCTTAGGGGTATTTTGGGAATATTATAATGTGTTCGAGAATTATTGAGTAAGGGTTAGTAGCTTATTAATAATTTGGTATGTCGGGATTAAATGTGGATTTATAGGAATACTTGAGGACTTAGCGGGATTTGGGTGAAGTGACGGAATTGCCCTTGAGGTTGTATAAGGATTTTATTAAGGGAAATGGCAAATTGGTAATCTGGCTTTAGGAGAGGATAACCTTGGCTGAGAGGAAGTCATTTACGTTTTTTTTTCTACACTTAGGCTTATTCAAGTTTTGCTGGAAGTTTAGAGAACCAAGAAGCTAGAAGGAGAGGGGGAGCTAGTTATCCTTGAGATCAAGGAAGGAATTCAGAGCTGAGATTGGGGCAGCTAGAGTCAAGCACAGGCCAAGGATAATTCAGAGGTAAGGGTTCATCTTCTCTTTGAGTCTCCTTGCATGTTTTAGAGAATTTGGGTTGAGAGCTAAAAATTGGATGTGTGGCTTAGTGATTGTGAGGTTCAACTTGGGAATCGAGGGAATTAAGCTTGGAATTGGATTGGGAAGCAGCTCAAGGTCGAAATTCTACTTGAGATAAGAGTTCCATGCATCTCTGAAGTTTAATTTCTGGCGTGGTTTAAATATTATAAAGGGTGGTTTAAGTTTTATAAAGCGTGGTTTAAGTTTTGTGAATTTTGAGCCACTGGGTGATTCTTGGGTTTGATTGTGTGTTTAGGTTTGTTGCTATGATTTATGAGTTTCCATACTGTTTATTTAGGGTATTAGGTTGAATTGGGACTTGGGTGTACCTTGGTATTGATTTGGAAGAGTTTTGGCTCGGGAAAAATGCTGGGAAAAACCTAGTTTTCTAGGTTCGCGTATGAGTGTCGTGGGCCTGTTCTTATGTGCCGCGGCACTAGGTTGAATTAGGAGGAGGGAACCACTCTGGGCGCCGCGGCCCCTATAGTGTTGTGTCGCGACGCTAGGCTAATTTCAGGAAATAGGAAATTGAGTTTTTAGGGTTTTGGCTCAGAGGGCTCGGGGGACGCTTTCGCTACCTTGTGTGGGGAAACGGGAGGTCCCGAGAGCACGGGATTGGTTCCGAGAGATGATTATGAATTGGTTAGTAATAAGAGTGCTATGTATGTGTTGTGACTAGGTTTTCAGCGAGGCTCGAGTTAGAGGGCTGTGCTCGGGATTTTGGTGCTCAAGAAGCTCGAGACATAGGTAAGAGACTGCACCCGGTTGTGAATTTATAATGGGACTAAGAGTTCCCTATTCTTGTATGCGTTATGAAAGTTGGTATTGTGCCATGAGAATATTAAACCAACGACCTAAGAGTGCCGAAGTTTACATGGGCGCATAGGGCGTGGCTCAGCCACTGGTAGCTGAGGACAACTTAATATTCACTGAGCTTGGTTTAAGCGGACCGGAGTCAGTGGGGTAAACAGAGGGTACGACCTAAGGGGGTCGACCCTAATTATTGTGTGATCTGATTATCATTGTTAACTGTTGAATATGACGTGCTGAATAGCTGAGTATTAGCTTGTGGATTCTTGGTTCTGTCTGTGAGTTATGTGATTAATGTGGATTGCTAAATGTATGAACATGCTTAAATAGTTATTAAATTGTTACCATTGTTTGTGGTATGATGATATGTTTCCTTGCTGGGCCTTGGCTCACGGGTGCTACGTGGTGCAGGTAAAGGCAAGGGTAAGCTTGATCAGCCTTGATTCGGAGAGCACTGAAGGGAGAATGTACATGACTAGCTGCTTGACTCCCACGGTTGAGGGAGGGAAAGGAATAGGAGGATCGTAAATGTCTGTTTTGCCTTTAAAGTGGCTAGTGGTTGTTTATACCTTGAAATTTTATAAACTGATTTTCAAACATTGTTTCTTTTGGGATCCCTTGTACAAAACGTTTAATTATATGAAATGTATCTTTTATGACCAAAACCTTTTTAACCCTAGTTCATTAATGTTTTAGTGACACGTTTTCAACTAAAAGAATTGATTAGCAAGATTGCACCTTTATAAATACACAGTGTAATAGTCTTGGCTACCCAGGGCGTTACATGAATAGTGGAGATGTCTCTAACTTACTCTTCTTCACTCTTCCAGATAGCTGTCCACTTGAGACAGATGACTGGTATTGTCTTGGGGCTGGTTTTCTGCATGGAGGATCCTAGGTTAGCTAATGCGTCTGCGTGAATATTTTCGCCTCTCGGGACTTGGTTGATTGTGAACTCATCAAAGCCTGATTGCAATTCCTTGGTTTTGTCGAGGTAGGTTTGTCATCTTGTTGTCCTAGGTCTGGTAGCTGCCTTGCATTTGATTGACTACCAGTTGCGAATCGCTGAAGACATTAAGTCGTTTGATTCCCATTTCCTTGGCCAGTCCGAGTCCTGCTATCATTGCTTCATACTCTACTTCGTTATTGGTGGCCTTGAATCCACATCTGACTGCTTTCTCTATTACATCGCCTTCAGGTGAGGTCAGGACAAATCCAAGTCTGCTTCCTTTTGTGTTGCTTGAACCATCCACATAAAATTTTCTAGTTCTAGTTGGTTGTCCCTCAGTCAGGCACTGTAGCTCTCTTTCTGCCTGCATTTTCATGTTAGGTGTAAAATCCTTAATAAAATAAGCCAATACATGAGATTTTAGGGAGGTTTCTGGCTTGTACATCATGTCATACTCGCTGAGTTCCACTGCCCACTTGGTCAGTCTGCCTGACAATTCTGGCTTGTGTTGGATGGTCTTAAGTGGGAAGGTGGTCACGACCATTATTAAATGGCACTAGAAGTAAGGGCATAACTTCCTTGCTGCATGGAGGAGCACCAACGTGAGCTTTTCTAGCTGGTTGTATCTCATCTCTACATCCAATAGGGACTTGCTTACATAATAGACTGGGTATTGTCTACCTTCGTCTTCTCAAAGTAGGACCGCACTAACTGCTATCTTGGATACGACCAGGTAGACGAACAATGTCTCATTGTCTTTTGGCTTTGACAGCAAATGTAGGCTGGTTAGCTAGCGCTTAAGTTCAGCCAAAGCTTCCTCGCATTTTGTTGTCCACTCAAATGTTTTTTTATTTCCTCAAGGTATTGAAGAAGGGATGACATCGTTCAAATGACTTTGAGATGAACCGATTGAGTGCAGTGACACGTCCAGTTAGCTTTTGTACCTCCTTACTAAATGTTGGGGAGGGCATTCTTTGGATCGAATCTATTTGTGTCGGATTGGCTTCAATTCCTCTCTGAGTGACCAGGTAGCCAAGGAACTTTCCTATTGTGACACCTAAAGAATATTTAGTTATATTTTCTAAGAATATCAAATGATTGTTTTAAATGACTGATGTGGTCTTCTGCAATGAGGGATTTGACTAGCATGTCGTCTATTTGATGAGTATGTTAACAAACATTTTGTTCACTAAACGTTTGTAAGATGCCACTGTGTTTTTCAGTCTGAACGGCATGACCTTGCAGCAGAATATGCCCAGGTTGGTAATGAAGGGTGTCTTCTCTTGGTTTTCCTGGTGCATCAGGATCTGGTTTTATCCCGAGTACGCATCCATGAAGCTAAGGAGTTCATGATCAGTTGTGGCGTCTGCCAGCATATCTATGTGCAGTAATAGGAATGAATCCTTAGGACACACCTTGTTAAGGTCTGTGAAGTCGATGCACACTCGCCATTTGCCATTCTTCTTCTTCACACTGACCACGCTGGCCAGCCACTCGG
This sequence comes from Humulus lupulus, assembly GCF_963169125.1. NCBI lineage: Eukaryota > Viridiplantae > Streptophyta > Magnoliopsida > Rosales > Cannabaceae > Humulus > Humulus lupulus. The sequence continues at coordinate 130,538,829 of NC_084793.1, forward strand.
GGTAATGCACCTTCCTTACGAATCTGTTTTCAATGAGCTTCTGGACTTCTTCGTCGATTGCCTTGTTTCTTTCAGGGGTGAACTTCCTTCTTTTTTGCTTTCTTTGTGGGTAGTCTAGGTCAACCTGCAATTTATTAACAATGATCTCGGGGTCAATTCCAATCATGTTCGCATGGAACCAACCAAAACAGTCATAGTTATTAGAAATAAATTATATAATCTTTATTCCAATGTCAGGGTCTAGTCTCGGTCCAATTTGAACTTTGTGGTCTGGGAAGTCTGGATGGATCTGGACTTCGTCTAACTCCTCTGCGCCAGACTGGTCAGGTTGTGTCTTGCTGTAGTTGTTATAATTGGGCAGTTTTGGTCTTCATGGTAGCCCGGTAGCATGCCTTTGAATCTTTCTGTTGGCCTTTGATTTCCTTCACCCCACTTGGTCGAGAACCTCAGAACTTGGTGGTAGGTTTTAAGGAATTGCTTCCATTTCATGTATCTAAGGTCGGTCCAGTATGATGTTGTAAGCAGAGGGAGAGTCTACCACCAGGAACCTTGTGCATAGGCTGACTCATTTGACATAGACATGTAGCTCAATCTCCCATACTGTGTTCTTTTGTTCTCCGCTGAAGTCGATGAGGACAGTTGTCTTCTTTACAATTTTGACTCATCGATCCCCATTTCCTTGAGAGCACTTAAAACTAAAACATTGGCTGAACTACCATTATCAATGAGTATATGTTTAGGTAAACAATTGACAATATAAAGTGCAATAACAAGTGAATCATGATGTGGATTCAGAAGTTTGGTTGAATCTGATGTCGAAAAACTGATGGTTTGAGCCAACATGATGATGGTTGTCTTTTTCGACTCGCTGGCTTCCCCTTTGGTCCAGTTAGTATGTTCGGTATGTCTCTTTGTTGTTAAATGGGTGACTCCGCTTACCTCAGAGCCACCTGTAATTACGTTGAAGGTGCATTCATGAGTGGGCATTCTAGGTGGAGTCAACTCTCTTTGGCTACCTAACTTGTCTTCCCTGCTTTGGTAGGTTCTCTTGCCTTTGTCTGTTAAGAGGTCAGTCAGGTGTCCACGTTTCAATAAGTTTGACATATAAAGTTTTAGGGCAATGCATTCGTCTTTTCGGTGGCCATGGCCAACATGGAAGTCACACCACTTATTTGTCCTTCTGGTCGGCTGGTGTTCTCATCCTTTTGGGCCACCTCACTCTGTCTCCAACTCCTTTTAACGTCACAACACTTCCAACAGGTGATACTGAGAGGTTATATTTTGGTATTTTTGGTCCATCTTGGGGGCGTGTCTCGGATGACCGGTTGTACTCTCTTCTTCTATTCTCAGGCATGCTAGGATATGGGTATGGCTTGGATCGTCTGTCATTATGTCGTTTGTCAACCCTTGAGTCTCTTCGAGTATCCTTCTGTTGGGAGGAGCGATAATAATTGGCTTCATCCTCCTCCGACTTGATTTGTCTTGCAAAGGTGAGGACGTCTTCCATTGTCTTGCAAAGGTACTTGGTAAGTTCTTTGTAGAGGTATGAGTCGTAGCAGAGCTCTTTCTGGAAGGCTGTGTCCTAATTGGAATTGGTTATAGACACCTTTTCTTTGTTGAAGTGGCCTACATAATCTCACAAAAGCTCACTCAGCCGTTTAACTATGATGTATAGGTCTTCTGCAGACTTTTCAAGCTTCCTGCTACTAGCAAACTGCTCAACAAAAGTGTCAGTGAATTGTTCAAAAGTAGAAATAAAATTATTAGGTAAATTAGTATACCAATAGAGGGCTGGTCCAATCATACTGGAACCAAACCCCTTACACATGCAAGCTTCTCTCATGTCATGTGGGATTGCCACAGTAAACAACCTCTGTCTATATAGGGTGATATGGTCGTCAGGGACAGATGTCCCATCGAACATCTGCATCTCGACCATTGTTGTATCATCAACGAATGGGGAATCAACATAGCATCTTGTTGTACTCTTTTTAATTAGATTTGGCATTCTAGGAATCAATTGTATAAGTGCTTCCATCTCTGCCAATTTACGAGCCAACTCAAGATCTTGGATCAGAAGTGAGCTGATGGTGGTATGGCGGATTGGCTCGCTTACGACTGGTTACTTTGGTCTGATCAACTGCTTCTCAAAGGTGTTCTAACTGGCTAAAATGAAGGTCTGGCTGGTTTTAGTGGTAGACTGACTGACTTTTGGAACCTGCTGCTGTTTAGGATTAGAGGCTGGCTGGCTCCTGGGATATACTGATATCTAGATCCATTGGCTGGCTGACTGGCTCCTGGAACTTGCTACTGTCTGATTGTCGAGGATGGCTGACAGACTCCTAGAGTCTGCTGCTGTTACCTGTTCTCATGTATTTATAGTTGAATTATGTATGTTAGACATGGTAGGTGGCATTTGATAGTTCCTTACCGAGGATGATGGATCTGTCTGGCTCAATCAATCATGGTTAGAGATAGGGGTGAAGTCACCCAGAGGTTGAATTAAGTTGATTGGGCCTCGGAAGTGGGATGGCTGGACCTTAGTAGCTTGAGAGGACATGGCTTCCATTTGCACGAGCAAGTCAGGGTTCTCATTTCGAGCCTTTTCATTTTCTCCCGATCCTTGTTCATTTGGGCAGTAAGGGCAGCGAGCTAGGCGGCCGAATCGGGTGTCTCAGTCACGTCTGACATGGCTCTCAAGTGTACTCCTTGATTTTTTTGTCAATCGTTTGATTGCTAGGACCCCACAGTGGGTACCAAATTGTAGAGGTTGTTCCTACAATTAATTAAATAGGGACCAACAACTTGTCAAGAACAAAGAAAGAGGCGATAGTTTAATTGGGAGCACCGGTGGGGTGTCATCCAAAGGGACTCCGACGCTGAAGTTAGTCAGATTGTCGTTAAATAAAATCGAAAAAAAGTAAAAGAATAACTAAAGTAATATTGAGTAGGTGAATAGAATTATGAGCGGGTGATGGTGAAGCTTGATGGTCCGATTAGGCTAGTCTGACTAGTTCGTGGTCAGGCTACAGTGGAGCTCGTCAGTCTGGTCAGGTCATTCTGACCGTGGTCAGGCTACGGCGGAGCTCATCAGTCTGGTCAGATCAGTCTGATTGGTTTGTCTTGCTTGATAGGATCAGCTTCAAGAAAGTGTTCTTAGTCAAAGAGAGTATTCCAAGTAATGGTTATCAGATGGTTTGCTATCTCCCCTTAGGGTTTTCCTTACCGTTGCCCCTCCGCCTCCCTGATCAAACTCAACTAAAACTCACAAACTTAAAGGCCTGAACCCTTACCTCAATGGCAGCTAAATCCTCAGTTGTAATCCTCCAATCCTTGAGCTTAGATTCCTAGACTTCCCAGCTAATTCTTGTCAACTTCCACCCTTAATCCTCCAGACCTTTTTGCTGAAGTCCCCAGGTTTCCAGCTCAAATCCAAGCTTAGTTTCCTTCAGCAAACTCAAAGCCCCAAGCATATGAGGGAGAGAGTGAGAGTGCGTGAGTGAGAGGGAAAAGGAGAGCTTGAGAGTATTCCTAATGTTTCCGATTACTTCCTAACATATCTGAGTATATCCTTAACCCAAAAATACCTTTTTGCCCTTTAAACTTATTAGCCCTCTAAGGGTAAAACAGTCATTTTCTCCCGGTTCCCGCTAATTCCTCAAGTATTCCTACCATTTACCAATTAATCCTGTCACATCCAATTAATTACCCAATACTTATTCATTACTCAATAAATCCCAAAATATTCCCTAAATTCTGGAAATACCCCTAGGCTCGCCTGAGCCGGTATTAAACCCCGCTATGACTATTTCGCTAATCTGCTCACTAAGACCGTCTCGAGCCATATAATGCAAATATATCCACATAATAATGTGGTCTCAACCATTTATCACATAAAATCACATTAATGCCCTCAGCGAGCCAAAATTACAGATATGCCCTTATGAACAATAAATGGCCAACATGCATATTTAATACTCATAAACATGCGTATAATATATTCACATAATCATATAAGTCATGTATGCCACATAGTCACGCATTTAACCAATTAAACACAAATATAAACCAATTATGCCCTCCCAGCACGCTAATCAAGGTGTTAAATCGTATTAGCAATTTTGGGTCGTTACAACTATCCCCTCCTACTGAGAATTTTTTCCTCGAAATTTACCTGAATAAATCAGGATACTTGCCCCGCATAGCTGACTCAAGCTCCCAGGTCGCTTCTTCGACCTTGCTATTCCTCCATAACTCTTTAACTAGAGGAATCGTCTTGTTCCTCAGAACTTTATCTTTCCTGTCTAGGACCTGAATCGGTCGCTCCTCATATGATAAATCTGTCTGTAACTCAAGGTCCTCGTATCTTAACACATGAGTCGTATCTGAGACGTACTTTCGAATCATAGAGATGTGAAATATGTCGTGAACCCCTGATAATGATGGTGGCAGTGTCAATCTATAGGCCACCTGCCTGATCCTCTCCAGAATCTCAAAAGGTCCTATGTTAGCTTTCCCTTTTTCCCGAACCTCCTCATCCTTCGCAGTGGTGACACTTGCAGAAACACGTGGTCCCCTACCTGGAACTCCATGTCCCTACGCTTAGGATCAGCGTAGCTCTTCTGTCTGCTCTGCGAAGCGACCATTCGAGCTTGGATATTCTCAATAGCTTTGTTAGTCTTCTTAACCATCTTCGGTCCCAAATACTTCCTTTCACCCATCTCATCCCAATGAATGGGTGATCTACATCTTCTCCCATACAACATCTCATATGGAGCAACTCCAATAGTTGATTGATAACTATTGTTATATGAAAACTCAATCAATGGGAGGTACTTACTCCAAGACCCCTCGAAGTCCCATACACATTCCCTAAGCATGTCTTCCAATACTTGAATTGTCCTTTCAGACTGTCCATCTGTCTAAGGATGAAAGGTTGTACTGAACTTTAACTGAGTCCCCATAGCCTTCTGCAAACCACCCAGAAACTTGCAAGTAAATATGGGATCCCCGTCTGATACTATAGATTTAGAAACCCCATGGAGACGTACAATCTCCCTCACGTACAACTCCACGTACTGATCCACAATATAGGTCATCCTCATTGGTAAAAAGTAAGCTGACTTGGTGTATCTGTCTACTATCACCCACACCGAGTCATGTAGCCTCACTGTCCTAGGTAAACCTCCCACAAAATCCATAGTGATGTCTTCCCAATTCCATTCGGGAATACCCAAAGGCTGTAGCAACCCTGTAACTAAACTCCAGGAACCGTTATGGTGTGCCTTGTAAACAGTGCTAAACTCGCTAATTGAGTCATTTGGCCAAAATCGTGTAACTAAGTGTGATTAGCGGTTTAGGGATTAAAAATTTTGGTTAAGATGTTACGTTTCATTCAAACGTTTACTGTATACATTGGGATCCCAAAACTATAATTTAAGGTCTATTACAAGAAAATATTTACAACAGGCCGATCTAAGCGGCAAAATAGGGTTTAACCCTAGTTCCTCTTTCAACCCTCGGTCGTGGCGGTCGAGCAACCGCATATGTATACATCGTTGCCTAAGCTCTCCAACTCAAAAATGGTCCAGCTTTCTTTTGTCTTTACCTGCACCACATAGCACTCGTGAGCGGAAGCCCAGCAAGAAAACTCAACATGCTCATGAACAGTAATAACATGTCATCGAAACATAATGTGCATGCCTAGCAATAATAGCTTTCATCATGCATGCAAATAGGTTCAAATAAATGATTATGGGGTCCTGCATCTGAATAGAAGACTAATGAGTCATTCTCTGAGGACCTACTTCTTGAATAGATGACTAGTAAGTCAATCTTGGAGTGGGTGACTAATGAGTCACACCCTGCATAGGTGATTTATGAGTCACACTCTGTATAGGTGACTTATGAATCACACTCTGTATAGATGACTAATAAGTCATACCCTGTGTAGATGACTAATGAGTCCATCTCTGTCTAGGTGACTAATGAGTCACACTCTATATAGGTGACTAATGAGTCACACTCTGTATAGATGACTAAGTAGTCAAGCTCTATGTGGATGACTAATGAGTCATACCTTGTATAGGTGACTAATGAGTCACACTCTGGAGGTCCCATACCCTCCTAGCCATGTGACATGTAGGTCACCTTAGCCTTTCTGGCTCTAGCTCTAATTAACTAGCCCTTAGACTAGACAAGCGCTTTTAATTTTCATCGAACTTAAGGTCGGTCCGAAATTAATGCTCATTCGATTCATTCAATGCAGATGTCGATTAGATCTAATCTTTGTTGGCTTGCGTTGAGCACGCTAAAGCCGTTCCTGACTTATAAGTCAGCACTGTGTGACCAGTGCCCAGTACCACTGCCAAACTTGACTAATAAGTCACGGCTTCACAGTTGATATTGACACCATTGCCAATCCCTGACTAATAAGTCAGTGCTTCCTCATTTAGGTAATACAAACAGACATATATCATATGTCAAATATTCAGATATAAGGCATTTGGCATGCTCATTCAGTAATCAAAAGCATAATTATAATCATGCACAATTACAGAGACTCAAGCTCTGATCAATCTCATAATCAACATTCATGCCATGCCCTAATCTCATGCATCTTATGCATTTTTAATGCAATCAATGTCCACATATAGAGCACTCAACATGCCTCATGAATAACCATGCATGTCACATATGGGGTGCAGTTTTCTTACCTCTGGTTCGAGCGAGAATTAGAACAAGAACGACCCTTGAGAACGATCGATCCTTAATCCTCTAACGGTCACCTAGTCATAACCAAATACAAGCTCTGATTAATGAAAATCAACAATAATAGGGTCTTGATCTAAACCTCACTCTTGGGACCCTGAAATGTACCCACACGGTGAGTATATTCGATCCCGGGCCTTAATGATTGAAACCCCGAGCCAAAAACCCTTAAAAACACTCAAAACGGGATTCTAGAGGAACAGAGTAGCGCTACAGCGCTGCTCAATAGCGCCCCAGCGCTATACTCTGAACTCTAAACCACCCAACAAAGATCTTGTGTAGCGCTATAGCGCCTTCTGATGGGCGCTGTAGCACTACCCCCATAACAGTTCTCCCTTGAAACCTCCTTCTTCGACTCCTTCAATTCTAACTCGATTCCAATGCTTCCAAACCCCATTTTTGATGCCAAATGAACCCAAAAACCATCCTCACATGCCCCAAGCATCATAACCACAAGAACCCTAGCCAAAACTCCAATTGATTCCCAACTTTCCAACTCAAAAACCAGCTGAAACTTAACTAAGAAAACATAGCAAAACCAAGAGTTCTAATGGATAAAAACTCACCTCAATCTCAGCAACACACCCTCTTCAATGGTGGAGCATAACCCTAGCTTATCACAGCTTGGTTCCTCAAAAAGAGCTTGAAAATTCAAAGAAAAATGGAGGAGAAATACCATCGGGAGAGAAGGAGGAAGGAGACTCTGTTTTTGGTAAACTTCTACAGCCTTAATGGCTGATATAAATCCTTAAGGGTGAAAAGACCTAAATACCTTCAAGTCTAAAATAAAGCCTTAATAGCCACCAAGGGAAAAATCGTCCTTTCGCACCTATTTTGTTAATTATAATTAACACTCTCCAATTCCCGCTATTCTTGATATTCTCAAACACCAATAATTCATATCCCATTACCCTTTTATTCTCAGAAACACTCTAATCATTAAAATCACCCCGAGACTCATCCCGAGCCCTGAACTTAAACCTGTTATGACTAGACCGCTAATTAATATTCCAAGATCGTCTCATGCTGAATAGCTCGAACAAACCCACATTATAATGTGGTCTCAACAATATGTCATCGACATGCATACAAATATACAATTACGCCCTCAACGGTCCAGATTACCAAAACACCCCTGTAACGAAATGTGGACCCACATGCATGCATTTAACATCATATTATAATATAATTCACATAAACATGCATATAATCATTTAATCTCGTAATAAATCAATTATGTCCCTCCTGGCCTCCTAATCAAGGTCCTAAACCTTATTAGGGATTTTGGGGCATTACAAACCCCTCCTGTCGCTGATGCTCAGCCTTTACCTACTGACAGGTTAGACACTTGGCCACGTACTCCAATACGTCCTTCTTCATCCCAGGCCACCAATATAAAGTCCGTAGATCTTGATACATCTTTGTGGTGTCTGGATGGAGTTAGTATGGTGTAGTATGGGATTCATCAAATATCTCTCGTCTAATACCCACGTCCATCAGAACACAGATCTGACCTTTATATTGTAGTAAACCTGTCTCTGAAATGGAATAATCCTTAGCCACTCTAGCTAGGACATTCTCTCTAACCTCTTGCAACTGTGCATCATCAACTGACCCTCTCTTATCCTCTCCAGGAGGGTAGAATGTAAAGTAATATTGGCCAACCGGCCCACCACCAGCTCTATCCTTGCTCTAGCCATCTCCTCTGCCAACTCCTTCGATATTTGTTTAGAGCTAAATAACTATCCTGGTGTAGAGTCCCAGAATATTTACTTAGCTAGCTCGATAGTAGTAGTAGTAGTAGTAGTAGTAGTAGTAGTAGTAGTAGTAGTAGTAGTAGTAGTAGTAGCTTGTAGTATGTTAGTTGCCGTGGATTTTTTTGTTCAAGCTAGGACTTAGTTGAACACTCGTAGCAACACTTATAGATTTTATAAGTTTAACCTATAGTTTAAGTATATTAATTATAACATAAGGTTTGATTAATATAGTTGATTATAAAGATGTCATTTATTATACTATAAGGTTTAGATAGAATTAATAAGATCATGACACTTGTCATGTGCAGGTTTATTTAAGGATTTAACTGTATGTTAAATAGAAAGAAAGTTCAAGAAAGCTCTAGTGTAACGCCCTGGTTACCCCAGAATAGTTACGGTGAACAGTGAACCGGAAATTTGACTCGCTACCCGAGTCCTTTGGTTAAAAACGTGATCTAAGCGTTATTATCAGGTTAAGGTGAAAACCAGTAAAAAGGAAAGGATACATTTCATTAAGTAAATAAACTGCTCATGAGCCTTTCAAAATATTTACAAGTAGTTTGTAATACAAAAGAGTCGCTACAGTTTTTAAATTTACAGTCCCCGCCGGCCTAAGCGGCAAAAATAGGGTAAACCCCTAGTCCCTCTGAGAACTCCTTGACCGTGGTGGTCAAGCGGCCCTGTATGTACACAACATCGCCCAAGCTCTCCACTCAGGGTTGGGTGAACTTCTCTTTCCCTTTACCTGCACCACAAAGCACCCATGAGCCAAGGCCCAGCAAGAAAACACAATAAAGCATGATATAATATCAACAACGATCATAATAACCATTCAGGACTGTCAGTCCAAGCAAATAGGTGACAATAGCCAAAAGTCACAATAATGAGTACAGCCTCCTCTAGCCATGTGACGATAGGGTCACCAGGGCTCAACTGACGAGTGGTTCTATCACAAGTTTGATCAGGACAGGTGCAAGGTGATTGGTCACCAACATAACCTTCCTCACGACTCTAGAGTCGTAACTATGGACAGCGTCCCCTAGCCATGTGACAACGGTCACCGGGGTCATATACCTTGGCTATAAACATCTGATCATAGACCAGGCAAGCGCTTATAAGTTCTTCGACCTTAGGGTCGGTCCCGCATTAATACCATAGAGCTATTCAACGCGTGATCATCGACTTTAGAGTCGGTCCCTGACTGGTCAGTGTCATAAACAGGTAATCAGCATTCATTAGCATTTAATATGCAATTCACGTCCACATATATCAACCAACATGCCTCAATATCAAACCATGCATGTCATATACCTATATAGGGTGCAACTGTATTCATACACTGTTTTCTTACCTCTGGTTCGAGTGAGAACTATTATGTGAACGACCCCTGAGAACGACCAACCTTTAAATTCCTTGACGGTCACCTGGTCATAACCAAAATATAGGATTCATCAATAAAAATGATAACTGAGGATTCCCAAACCAAATCCCAGCCTCCGAGACATCAAATACTACCCAACCGGGTACTAGGTTCAACCCCGAGGCCTACGGTTCAAATCCCTAAGCTAAAAACATGTTTTTGGTCAAAATGGCCTTAAGGGCCGCGACCCTCCCCTGCTGCGCCGCGGCGCGCCCTCAAATAGAGAGGGCTTTTCCCTACCAGACGCCAAGGGCTGCGGCGCACCACAGCTGCGCCGCGGCGCCCAGCCCAGACCAGCAATACGCCCACATACAAACCCAGTTTTTCCCCTGTGTTATTTCCTTTCAAACCAGCCCTTCAAACCATCTCTAATCCTCCTCCAAACATACAATTAAACCCCCAAACAACACCCATAGCTCACCCTCATCAAATCCCAATCAAACCAACACAAAAACTCTATTTGATTCCCACTTTCCACTTCAAAAACCATGAACTGAAAACTAAAAGGAAAATAGAGCACCACCTGAAATAAGTGACTAGAACTCACCTTGAAACCTGTTTTGAACCTCCCACACAAGCTGAATCAAGTCCACCAACTCAACCTTTGAGTTTCCTAGCTTGAAACCTCTCCTAGAACTCAAGAACACCAAAGGAGAATGAAGGGAAAAAAAAGTGCACGGGAAGGGAAGAAGACAATCTCTGTTTTTGTTCTGTTCTTCTACAGCCGTCCTAAGTTATATATATCCAAAACCCCAAATGACCAAAATACCCTTAAGCCATCAAAAGCCTCTAAAACCATTTCAAGGGTAAAATTGGTACTTTCCGCTTATCCCGTTAATCATAATTAACGCTTCCCAATTCCCGCTAATCTCAATATCCCCAAACACCAATAATTCATATCCCGTTACCCTAAAATTCCCGGTAACGCTATAATCATTAATATCACCCCGAGACTCACCCCGAGCCCCGAGCTCAAACCTGTTATGACCAAACCGATAAATCATGTTTAAAGACCGTCTCATGTTGAAATACTCGAACCAATCCACATTATAATGTGGTCTCACAATATATCATTAACACGCAAACAAATATTCAACTATACCCTCAACGGGCCAAATTACCAAAACACCCCTGTAATAGATGTGGACTCACATGCATGCATTTAACATCATATTATAATATAATCCTCATAAACATGCATAAACACATTTAATGGCATAATTAAACAGTTATGGCCCTCCCGGCCTACTAATCCAGCCATTAACCATAATAGGGAATCCGGGGCATTACATCTAGAATCTTCCAAGACCATTAAGAGCATGACATTTGTCACAATCTTGTTTATTTGAGGATTTAAGTATTTTTAACCATTCAATTCAAAAATAGAGGTTTCTAGAAGCTCTAGACCCTTCCAAAACTTGATGGAATCTCGTATTACTCAGTCAAACATGATTAATCATTCAAATTTTGCTGAAAAAGTGAAACTACGTGTTTAAAATATTCACGTATGCCGATATATCGCAGCATAGGAGCCAATATATCGCCTAATGAAGGATACGAAAAACACGTTGGCATTGCATGAACGTACGAACGGAGGCTCAGGACAAGGGCAGAGTTAATATATCACCATATAGGGGCGATATATCACCCTTAGTGTGATTATTTTTGAAACTTTTGTTTTTAAATTTTTAAAATAAGCCTTAACTACTTAGACATACCTCAGAACGTTTTGACTGAGTCTTAAGCCTTTGATTGATGAATATTTAAATATTTTCAATTAATGTTCATTATTTTTATTCAAATAAAAAAGGGGTTAGTTTCACTCCTTACCTCTATAAATAGGACCTAGTACCCACCCATTCCTCTCATTCTTCAAGCTGTGATCAGGGCCTCCAAGGTGCTAGTGTTACCATAGAGTGATAAACACTTGGGCTGGGAAAAAGTTTTGTCATTCTTAAGCTTTATAAAATACTTGGGAAGTGAGGTGTAGTGTATTTCAGTATTGAAGTGAGACCAATCCATAAGGTCAACTACGGTATTTCTATTCTTTAAGTCCAGTTCTTTTAAATTCTTTAGTTTTCATAGTTTCTTTTATTCAGATCCTAACTTTTGTTATTGGTTCTTGATTAGGTTCTTGAAACTTAAAGATATTTCTTGATAAGTTTCTTCTTGAAGGTTTAGTTTCCACATTTATTCTTTACTCTTTAGAAATACTCACCATTCTTATTGTTGGTTTTAGGAGTGTTCCAAATCCTGTCCTTGTTCTCATATCCCGGTTTTGGTAAGGAAAATAGGATAGTGTTTATATGCTTATATATTATGATATGCTTATGTTATGTGTTGTGATATGTTATGATATATGATTATGTCTTGTAGTCTTTGGGGCTCATTTTTTCTTAGCTAGCAAACCTCAATGTATTTTGAGGCTTATAGTTGTTAGCTAGCAAACCCCAAATGTTTTTATGTTGCTTAGGGGCTTATAGTTGCTTAGTTAGCAAACCTCAATGTATTTTGAGGCTCATTGTTGTTAGCTAGCAAACCCCAAATGTTTACCATGATCATGGGTCAGAGCTGTAATAGATGTTTTATAGTATATGATTTTGATATAGTCTTATGTTTATGTTTTATGTTGTATGTGCTAGTAGATTTCCTTGCTGGGCATTAGGCTCATTCCTTTATTTTATGTATGCAGGAAAATAGATATGGCGGCGGAAGGTTTCGTGGTAGGTTGGCCTGTGTATTGAGGAAGAATGGATTCGATGGAATGCGTGAATGATTTGAGGACGACGTTATTTTCAGTTATTTTTATTATGTTTCTATGTATTTTTTGCACTTAGTTTGTAAACAATTTCATTTAAAGTTTAAAGCTATGTTTTATTTTCAAACAATGGGATCTCATATCGTTCGTTTATGTATTTCAACATTTACTTTAGAGTTTTTAATAAAGTCGTGAATGTTTCTTATGTATGTTTTCTCAAAAATAGTGTCTATGTATAGTATTTTTTTTAATGGTCCATAGTCTTAGAATTAGTTGGGTCATTACACCCGGGCCCCTTTAGCTCAACGCATCTGCCACTACATTGGCTTTCCTTGGGTGGTAAAGGATATCACAATCATAGTCCATCACCAACTCCAGCCAACGTCTCTGTCTCATGTTCAAGTCATTCTAGGTGAAGAAATACTTCAAGCTCTTATGATCATTGTATATCTCGCACTTTTCTCTGTACAAGTAATGTCGCCAAATTTTCAGTGCGAATACCACTACTGCCAACTCCAGATCATGGGTAGGGTATCGCTGCTCATACTCCTTTAGTTGCTGTGACGCATAAGCAATAACCTTCTCATTCTGCATCAACACGCATCCCAATCCCAATCTCGATGCGTCACAGTATACTACAGACTTCCCTCCCTCTGAAGGAAGACTCAATACAGGAGCAGAAATCAGTCATCGTTTCAGTTCCTAGAAGCTATTCTCACACTTTTCTGACCAAGTGAACTTCAGATTCTTCCATGTCAATTTTGTCATTAGTGTAGCAATCTTTGAAAACCCTTCCTCAAACCGTCTATAATATCCCGCTAATCCAAGAAAGCTCCTAACCTCTGAGGCGTTCCTTGGCCTCGGCCAACCTCTAACAGCCTCAACCTTGGCCAGATTCACCTTAGTCCCATCTCCATCAACAATGTGTCCAAGGAATGTCACTTTCGGTAGCCAGAACTCACACTTCTTAAACTTGGCATACAAAAAATGCTCTCTCAATCTCCGCAATACCTGTTAGAGATGTTGTTCATGCTCTGCCTCTGAACTGAAGTAAACCAAGATGTCGTCGATGAATACAATCACGAACTAATATAAAAAGTCCTTGAACACCCTGTTCATCAGATCCATGAATGCTGTTGGGGCATTGGTCAGACCAAACGACATGACCAAGAACTCATAATGCCCATACCTCGTTTGGAAGGCCGTCTTCGGAATATCCTCATCCTTGATCCTCAGCTGGTGATAACTAGATCGAAGATCAATCTTCGAGAATACCGTCTTTCCCTTCAGCTGATCGAATAGGTCATCAATCCTTGGTAAGGGGTATTTATTCTTGATGGTCAACTTGTTCAACTCCCTGTAGTCTATACACATTCTCAGAGTCCCATCCTTCTTCTTCACAAAAAAATCGGAGCACCCCATGGTGAGAAGCTAGGTCTGATAAACCCCAAATCAAGAAGCTCTTGCAACTGTATCTTCAACTCCTTCAGATCCATCAGAGCCATCCTATATGGCGCCCATGACACTGGCTCTGTACTCGACACTAACTCGATGAAGAACTGAATCTCCCTGTGCAACAGTAGTCCTGGTAAATCTTCTGGAAACACATCTAAGAACTCACATACCAATCTGGTCTCTCCCGAGCCCACTGGCATAACTCTGGCGGTATCCACCACACTAGCTAGAAAACCTACACAACCTCCCTGTAATAGGTCCATATCCCTCAATGTTGATATCATGGGTATGCGAGGTCCATGCAGAACACCCACGAAAACAAAGGGATCCTCACCCTCAGGCTCAAGGTCACCATCTTCTTCCTGCAATCTATAGTAGCCCCATATCTAACCAGCCAATCCATCCCCAAAATAATATCAAAATCATCCATGCTCAACTAGATTAAATCTACTGATAGTTCCCTACTATCTACCATCACAGCCAGTGCTCTAATCCATCTCCTAGAAACTACTAGTCCCTCTGTAGGCAGTATAGTCCCCAACCCCACAGTATAATACTCACTAGGTCTACACAATCTATCAATTACCTTACTAGAAACAAACAAATGTGTAGAACCAGAGTCCATCAATACAGTATATGAAGAGCTAGCACTAGAAAGCTGACATGTCACTACCGAGGGACTAGCCTCAGCCTCTGCCTGCGTCAAGGTGAATACTCGAGCTGTAGTCAAGCTGTTCACCTTCTCTGGTTGCTCTTTCTTCGCTGTTGGGCAATCCTTCTTGAGGTGTCCCACCACCTCGCACAAATAAAAAGTCTTTGCTCGACATTCGCCCGGATGGCACTTCCTGCATATCGAGCACTCTAGATAACTTCTTCATATCTCACCGGCTCCTTGGTGGCTACCCTGAGCACCCTGACCCCTCCTATCAAGACCAACAGTGGATGAAGTGTCAGAGGTCTTCCTCTTCAAAGCACTAGGGCCTCCACCCTTACCAGACCCTATGTATGGAGGCACTGCCCTGCGAACATCCCATTTCGCAACAATCTCTCTCCAGATCTTATTCTCTGCCTCTTCAGCGGTAAGAGCCTTCTCAACAGCCTACGCATACGTCGTCTACCCAGGTACCGATGTAATCCTCACATCTCGAGCTATCATAGCATTAAGCCCCCGGAAAAACCTGTCCTATCTGGTCGTATCTATAGGCACTAAGTCTGATGCAAACTTCACTAGCCTATCAAACTTCAGGGCATACTCTGTTACTGTCATACTGCCTTGTACCAATCCCATGAATTCGTTCACCTTTGCTACCCTGATGGTAACGTTATAATACTTTTGATTGAACAAATCTCTGAATCCATCCCAACTCAAAGTGAAAACATCCCGAGTCTGTGATGCCACCTCCCACCAAATACGAGCATCCTCCCTAAGCATATAGGTGGCATAGGCCACCCTGTCATATAGGTGATCATACTCATCCACTGTTCAGCCTTAAGTGGATCTGGTCCTCCCTCCAAGGTTGGAGGATGTTGTCTCTTGAACCATTCATAAAGTGGCTCCCACCTATTCCAAACCACAGGTGGCTGTACAGCTGGTTCCACAACAGGTGGCATAATAGGTGCAACACTCCCTGACGGAGCCTGCTGTCTCAAAAGAGGAATTTGTTCTTCTTGACTCTGTAACCTGGCTTGCATATCAGCAAGTATCTACTGCCAGTTCTCAGGGATTGGCGGAGGGTTCTGACCCTGCTCATCATCTCCAGCCTTGACTCCTGTGTCAGCTAGTCGTATTGATCACCTTGGATGCATAGTTATCAAAGTTTATCTACAATCAATGACTCGGCTGTCACACAATGGTGACATGTTAACATTCTTTCCCTGGTCCATTAAAACTCAACCAACCATATGCAATCAAGATGCAACCAAGCATTTAAACATTCATTCACATGCAACAGCAATGCTAATAAGCATGCCTCATCATAATCACACAACAGTCAAGGGCCATGACCTATCAGTATCTCATGCTCATAATTAATCATACAGATTAAAAAGTTACATTTCATTTAAGCATGCAATCACATATATACAATTACCAAACCCTGAGTCGAGCTTGTCTTTAGCGGCGAGTATACATGCCCAGCCAATCTTCAGGAACCCTTAAAACTAGACGACTCTGATACCAAGTTGTAATGCCCTGGATAACCAAGACCGTTACACTGTGTGATTAAAAAATAGTGCAAGACTTGCTAATCAAGTCGTTTGAGCAATAATGTGATCCTAAGGTCTACTATCAGGTTAGGGTTAAAATATTTTGATCATAAATGGTTAATTTTCATTAAAACAAATGTTTGATACGTGAGATCCCAAAAACAGGGTATAAGTGGTAAATACTATCCCTAAAAGTTGATACAACAAAAGCCATTATAGTGGAAAAATACAAATTTTAGAGCTCCGTCCCTGTAACTATCCCTCGGTCGTGGCGGTCGACCAGCTGACTATGTACACTCTACCCCTAGAGCTCTCCAACTCATGGCTGGTTCAGTTTCCCTTTGCCTTTACCTGCACCACGTAGCACCCGTGAGCCAAGGCCCAGCAAGAAAACCATAAACAACAAACACATATAGCAGTAGTAGCATTCAATCAACTTTAATCCAACCAGTTCAGTTATTTAACAGAATACAAGCATTAAACTAAACAATGATGAGCATATATTCTCAAGTACATATCTTAACCAGTTACACAATGTTCAGGGTTGGCATTCTTAGGCCAAACCCTCTATTTATCTAGCTGACCCCAGCTCACTTAGGCCGAGCTGTGTTCAACACACTTATCATCAACCTTGACACTCTTAGGCTGTTCATTCTCATATACATAACAATCGTACAATTGCACATTTCACATATTCAGTTATTGGGAACCTCAGTCCCGTTCACAACCACAAGGGTACAGTTTTCTTACCTCAAATCCCAAGCGAAGAATAAAGAACGGTCCTGAGCACGATCCTTAGTCCTGAGGCTTAGCAATAAACCTAGTCACAAAATCAATGGGTAACCATCAATTCCTAATTCAAATTAAAGTTTAGGAAGCAAAAACTAGCCTCTGGGACCTCGAATTATGCTAAACCGGGTAGTAGAATTCGTCTCAAGCGCTTAGGTTCGAAACCCCGAGCCTAAAAACTATTCTAGGCCAAAGTTATATAGGCGGGCTGTGATCTGGCCTTGAGGGTCACGGTGTGCCTCAAGTTAAAGGTGCGGCCTCATGCATCTGGGGGAGGCAGGTGGTGACTTGCCACCTAGGGTCACGGGGCACCCTCAAGGCAGCAAGCCCTCCTAGGGCATTCAGGGCATGCGGACCGCGATGCCCATGAGCTGGGTCATGTCGCGCCCCTGCAAACCCATAATTCCCTGGGTTTCCAACAACTCACTCCAACACTCAGCTCCAAAATCCAACTTTGAAATACACCCTAGTCAAAACCAGTTTGAAATTTCCAATTAACACTTCAGAAACAACATCTAAAACCTTGAATACTAACTCAATTTTCCCTAAATCCCCAAATTCAGAGTCCCCCCAGATCAAACTTAACTAAAACTCAACAAACTTAAAGGCATGAACCCTTACGTCAATGGCAGCTAAATCCTCAGATTCAATCCTCCAATCCTTGAGCTTAGATTCCTAGACTTCTCAGCTGATTCTTGTCAACTTCCAGTTTCAATCCTCCAGACCTTTTTGTTGAATTCGCCAGGTTTCCAGCTCAAATCCAAGCTTAGTTTCCTTTAGCAAACTCAAAGCCCCAAGCATATAAGGGAGAGAGTGAGAGTGTGTGAGTGAGTGAGAGGGAAAGGGAGAACTTGGGAGTATTCCTAATGTTTCTGATCACTTCCTAACATATATGAGTATATCCTTATCCCAAAAAGACCATTTGTCCCTTAAACTTATTAGCCCTCTAAGGGTAAAACAGTAATTTTCCCCCGGTTCCCGCTAGTTCCTCAAGTATTCCTACCATTTACCAATTAATCCTGTCACGTCCAATTAATTACCCAATACTTATTCATTACTCAATAAATCCCAAAATATTCCCTAAATTCCCAAAATACCCCTACGTTCCCCCGAGCCGGGTATTAAACCCCGCTGTGACTATTTCACTAATCTGCTCACTAGGATTGTCTCAATCCATATACTGCAAATATATCCACATAATAATGTGGTCTCAACCATTTATCACATAAAATCACATTTATGCCCTCAACCAACCAAAATTATAGATATGCCCTTATGAACAATAAAGGGCCAACATGCATGTTTAATACTCATAAACATGCGTATAATAAATTCACATAATCATATAAGTCATGAATTTAACTAATTAAACACACATATAAACTAATTATGCCCTCCTGGCACACCAATCAAGGTGCTAAACCCTATTAGCAATTTTGGGTCGTTACACAAGTGCTCGAGAGCTTGAGCTTTTAAATTGTCTATGCTCCAAGAAAATGGCTTGCAGGACTACTACAAAAATAACAAAGGAGAACACTAGTCCTTGCCCCAAGGTAACTCATCCATGAGAGTGACGACGGGGTTAATGCTGGGAGGCTCCGTGGCAGCAGATTCGACTCGAAGGTACTCCTTGAAAAGTGGCTGAGCAGCAGCAGGATCTCCAGTGAAGCTCGAATCTATGTCTTGGTTGTAAAACCAAGCCTTATAAAAGGCATCACCCGCGATGTTGTTCACATCGGTGAGAGAGTGTTCTTCTCCTTCTCGAGGGCTTCGATCTCCAAGGCCATGGCCTTGTTTCGATCCTAGGCTGCTTATTTCTCCCTTTGTAGAGTATTAGCCTCCTTCGCATCTTTTCAGGACTCCTCCATAGCCCCTGTGGCCTCCTCCTTAGCCTTCTTGGCCTCCTCGGCTGTCTTCTTGGCCTCCTCTATGAGGCGGTCACATTCCGAGGAAATGTTACTTAACTGCTCCTTGAGACGTACAACCAAGTCCTTCAAGGCTGCCTCAAGGTCGTTGGCTTGCATCTTCTCTGCTTCGTTGACCTTCTCAGCCTCCCAGATAGCTGCCTAAGGTTGCTCGTCCTCCTTGGTTGGTACACTCAACTTTAGAGTCATTAATTTGTCTGTGGCCCGCTTGAGCTCATATGACTTCTCCATAAGGATGTTGCTCAGTCGCTGGACCATGAGGACAGAATGAAAAGCAAAAAGTCAGTATCATAATGGGAGAAAATAATCAGAGAAAACTAAAGGAACTGGAGAATACATTTACGATTGATTGCTGGCAGGAGGAGAGCATGGTGCAACTCACTCCTGGAGGAGTTTTGGTGCCAGAGGGGCAACAAAGGAGCTGAGCTTCTCGGCAAAAAGACTCTCTAGCTATTCACGTCTGATAGGGGCCCTCAAAGGCTCCGCTTCCTGACAAGGCTTGAGCTGGCGGATGTAGGCTCCCAACTCGTGGAAAATCGCATTCCCTTCCTCCAGCCGAGCGTTGAAGTGCTCAAACATAACATTATATCTCTCAAGAATTTTCCTCTCATAATGCTCGAGGTATACGAAGAGGTTCTGAGCGCCGAACGGAGACACTTAGGAGTGAGATTATCCTGGAACCGTATCGTGGTCCTCTAAAGAAGGTGTATGCTTGGAAGACACCTCCAAGATGGGGACGTCGAGCATCATCCCAGGCTCCTCGATGGGCACTTTGCTGACCTCCCGTTGTTTTGATGGTTAGGAGGACACCACTTCCTCCCATGGTCTTTTTTCTCCTCCAAGCCTTGAGGAAGCTGGGATCAGTTTGCGGGTGAGATCGACAAAATTAATTTGTTCTACAAAATAAAAAGGGATAGTGTTAGATTATGCACGAAAAAAACAAAAAACAAATAAAGCTGTCGAGGAATAAGCAAGAATACTTAAGCTTCTCGGGAATCCTCACCAATAGATGGCCCCTCTGTGTGGAGCACTGAGTGAGCGAAGGCGCTAATCAGGCAACCCATTTTAGACTCTTACTGGAAAAACCAAGAGTCTTGGAATGAGATAACACGATCGAGGGGCACATAATCTAGAAGAGGCAAACAATTATGAGGATGTTGGGATAATAATCAATTACATCCTGATAATCCTTAAAATCCTTCTAATCCCCCGATGATCACCATTGAAGTCGCATCTGAGAATGGTGGGAAATACCCACACATGATCTGGACTTACACAATCCTCAATTGTCTTAGGGTGAAAGAGAAGGAGAGGAGTTTTACCTTGATCTTAGGTGGAAGCCCTAGCTCTCGCCAGCAGTGACGCTCCCACTACAATCTCCTCATTCATCTCTTCCCCAATGCGAGCTTCACGGGCTTCTTGTATTGCCTAAGAACATTCCACATGCTTAATCTCCATTTGTTGAGCATGCAATTGCCTGGCCAACATATCGACCTACTCGATATGTCTCGCGACCTGATCCTTGGACTTTTGAGAAGCCTGAAAGTTGGTGAGGTCCAAGTTCTCAATATTATGTTCCCTTTGGAGAAGGCCTGCCCAGATGAGGTTCTCAACCATCACCAATTGACTAAGCTCCAGCTCCACGTCAGGGAATGCCCTCATCTCCTCCAGTCGAGACTGGAAGGCGGCCACTAAAGGAGTGCGAAAGAAAAGACCTATGAGTAAAGAAATTTTAAGCAAGAAACTAATTCTAAAACATTCTTGGGTAATAATGACAAGACTTACCAACTCTAGTGAAGTCCAGCAAAAAAGAAGGTTTGGCCCGAGTGGGAAACCTCGTGGTGTAGAAAAAATGACCCTTAATGTACCGAGCATGGCTCTCATTGAGATGAGGAGCCTTGTAATTTAATTGGTAGTACTTCATCAAGGTGAAGAACCAATCCAAATCACTTCCCTTCTTCTTCGGGCATGCTCCGAATCTATAGAGTTAGAGGAACTTGATCGGGGAAGGCTCGAGCCAGTTGTGGCACTTGTACAAAATGTACTAGCTCGTGAGGACTCAGTAACCATTGGGGATCAGAAGAAAAGGAGTTATCCCCATGAACTTCAAAAAGTTCACAAAATATTGGTGGAAGGGGAGTGTAGCGCCAGCTTGGATGTGTGACTGGCTCTAAGCTCTAAATCTATGGACGATGCAATGAGATCTCTCTGACTCCCAGCATAGCGTTATCAATTAACCATCCGGGCAGATCCCGTAATGAGCCTTAATATGGGCAAGGGCATCCAGGTTCCTCAACATAGAAGTAATATGCTCTGCCTCAAACTCAAAGGCCTTATAGAGGGAGGCCTTGTTTAGGATCGTGCCCACATTAACCTCCTCCTCGGTTAAAGCTCACACACCAAACTTGCTTTGACTGCCAACGACCTCTCCACCACCGGATCTGTTTCCACTAGCACTAGGTGCTCGGAAACCTGGGTGTTGTCGGAGGCTTGACTTTGTCCTAGGGCCATGTCTTGTATCTCTTGGTCAAAGTCGTAGAAACTATGTTGGTGAAGTTCTTGAAGCTCCTCGGACATCTAAAAAAAACCAAGCAGTTAGCATCTAGATCGATTGAAAATGGCCAGAACATGAGAATCCCTAAGACAACTGCTCGGGAATAAAGAAAAAAGAGGGAAATTTTCTAAAAATAGGTCAAATTCTTGGAAAAATCCTAGAAACAAAACCCATAAAAGAAATTTCGGGTCAAAATGAAAATGAGCCGCTTACGACTGGATATCTCACCAGAAGAGGCACAAAAACACAGAAAGAGGTATACCTGAAACCATAGATACTCATTATCCCAGCAAACTCGAGAAATAGATTACCAAAATAGAGAAGAAAAAAAACAAGGAAAGAGAAAGGCAAAGAGCACTCTCAAAAAATAACAAATGTATGTGCGGAGTCGAGTACAAACTCTGAGATACTCAACATCATTTACCCATAATTAGATTGATTCTCTTCAGGTATCCAAGCTCAATGCATATGTACTCGGTGAAGAAGAAATCCTTAGAAGAAACAAAGAATTATGAAGAAAGGTTTTCTGAGACTGGAGGGATTTTTGAAGAATGAGAGGTTTTTCGAAAGAGGTGAAAATTTGAAAGTGAGGGAATTGAGGAGAAAATGACGTATTTGAATCCAGACCCCCCAAAAGTGGAAAAGGACCACTTAATCCCTGACCATGTATTACCTACGAGTAGGTACTTGAGCTCGATCCAATGGTCACGAAACATGGGGGGACAACCATACTCAAAAGATGAAAAGACATCTTCAGTACGGAAAATATGCTTCGTTTAATATCATCAATTGACAACCTAAGCAATGAGGGATCAACACATGGCGCCCCTCTCCAGTGGTATCAGTGCTCGAGGACCCTCAACAGTCATGCCCCAAGAACGAAGCCCTGAGAAGATGACAATTGTTTTATTTAAGTCTCCACTGTTCCCAAGGACGGGTGATGACTTGGGTGGCAAATGTTTTCTATGTTTTTTGCATACGAAAATGTGGTCTAAAATGGTCGTGTCGTTTAGTTTTCCTCGGAAGCTTAAACCTAATCTGTGTATGTCACTCTTATTATTCCCAGAGAAATATCAGGCTAGTTGTCAATGAGAGTTACCTCCCGAGAACTTAGTCGAGAGGTGACCCACCAATATTCCTCGAGTAGTGATTAAATTACCTAAATCTCAAGAACCTTTCCTCTGGGGAAGGGTTGCACTTTCAAAGTGTCAACAAGAGGACAACCTGAGACCACATATACCTGTCTAACACCTAGTGGCTGTAGAGATTGTGCTATTGGTTCTGTACAAGCGGCAAAAAGGATGTCCCACGATGCCGCCTGACATGGGAGAACATACAACTACCATTCTGACAAGTACTAGGAGGCACTTTTCCCAGTAAAACAATGGGCTTGACATCCTCGTATTGGGCCTGTCGAGTATCTAATGGGGCCCACCAACTTATTTAATGGATAGGAAACATTCATTTATGAATAACTAATCCTATTATGGGAAAAATTATTGTGATCAGCTCCCATTAGTGAGTTTAATACACTCAGCCACCTAGAAATATTCATATGGCATCATTTGTAAAGGGATCCCAACTTTCAGTGTATGCAAAAGTGCTGCCTGATTTCTTAAAGAGCTTAAGCTTTGCAAGCTCTGCATCCTCAATACAATTGACTAGTGGACTAGGGTTGATTAATAGCCTAATCCACGTAAAATCGTGCGTCTGATCTTCTTTTTCTTTAAGCTATATATTTATTTGGTAGTTGACAAAAAAGCCAGTCAACATGTTGAATAAATAAATGAGAAAAAATTGGGGAACACAACATGTGCTACACGCCGATGCACAGTGATTGGTGCAAGTCATGGTTTAAAATCCCAAATTTGAATATTTCAAATGCATCAGCTATAAATTACTTATTTTTTCATTTATTTATTAATTATATAAAATGATATTTTGATTTGATTAAAAATTTTATTAAACAAATAAAACCTAGACCTAATTATTTTTTGATATAAATTATATTGATATTTTCTAAGTTATTAAAACAGGAAATACAATAAATAAGAAAAGCCTGAGAAACATAGCGATAATTTTCTTTCTTTTGCTATCATTCTCTTAGCCTTCCCCTGCTCAAACTCTCTTGATCCCATGTGTTGAGTACAAGAAATAGAAAATTTTCAAATACATCCTATGTGCCCACACACTTCCTAGTGTGTTAAGGATTGGCTTGGAAGATCATGGTGTGGATCTCATAACATTCTCTTAGATTTGATGTTTGTTTATTTATACTAAAAGATAGCGAAGGTACTTGATAGGCTACAAGAAGTATTAGATATGAATCATCTTTTGTGTTCATGAATTGTTGTATATATATATTGAGCCTAGCTTGGGATTAAA
Organism: Humulus lupulus; assembly: GCF_963169125.1. NCBI lineage: Eukaryota > Viridiplantae > Streptophyta > Magnoliopsida > Rosales > Cannabaceae > Humulus > Humulus lupulus. Next base: position 130,562,848 of record NC_084793.1, read on the forward strand.
TGTTTGTTTATGTTTACACCTTCTACTGTGCACTTTGATTTATACGTTTAATACCAACAAAAGGTTTCATCAACAACAATAATATGTTTTAATTCTCTTGATTGAGTTTAAGAATGCCTACTATCGGTATTTGAACCGATTTTTTTTGTTAGTTTGTATATGAGTGATTGTTCCTGGACTTGCTTGTGTTTAACTTGTGAAGATAGATTGGTAGTTTCTAATAAATTCATCTAGTTTGCCTATATTCAATTCCAAAGCTTTCTCTTTGGATCTCCATGCTTTAGTGCATCCCATGGTATCAGGAAAATCATCATTCATATATCTCATGATTTCATCTAGAGTGTAATTTCTTTTGATTGATAAGAATTTAATATTGACTAAATCTTGAATGATGTTCTAGTTCATGTGTGTGAGTGCAGCAGAAGGTGATATCTCATATTACAAAAATTTTAAATAAATAATTTATTTATTCATGAGATAAAATTTCACTCTAGCAACCATAGCTGGAATAGGATATTATCGTGTATTACAGATCTATTGAATTTACCATAGAACATAGATTAGAGTTTACCTCTTGAAGCACAAATCCAAAGCCTGAGATGTCTCTAAGTGCAAGTCCAAAGCTCGAGACTCTTTCTTTGATGCGTGTCGCTCCAAAAGGTTAGTGAGAGCTTCTTGACCACTTGTCTTCCAAACTATATCTTGCACAATACAAGATGAATCAACGATCTCCTTTTTAAATAGTGATTTCAATGCACCCTTTGGTGTCTTAATTAATGAGAGTGTGTATCCTTTGTGTGATGTAGAAATAAACCACACAGAAGGAAGTATTCTTCCTTTGGGTTGGTGTGAACACTAGGGATAGAGGGAAAGTGATAGTGTTTATTTTTTTCCTTCTAAAGAAAATATAACCCTGGCCCATCTCATACAATGTTTTATTTATTGAACAAAGGAGAAGACAAGTCAAGCAAAACCCTGCCCATCATGGAGCAGGCATTGAGCACCCACCACAGTTTAATTGGACTATGCTTGGGCATCCACCACGCAGCCCAAAGTTGCATGGGCCTTTCAATTTTTATTTTTCCTATTTTATTTATACCACTTTATTTATACTCTATAAATAACATGTATAATTATATTTTTCTAAAATATCATAATATTTTATTTTTTCATATTTTATTATTTAAAAAATTAAAAAAAATATATAACCTATTATTTCTCAAATAATAATTCCTGAAATAATCTCTATTATTTCTTTTATTCACCAAATACCTTGTTTTTGTTATCAAGCTAGTTCATGGACAAATGGATATGTAGTTCTAAGCTCCAATAAATTAATTATCTTTCTAACTCTTAGCTCGTTAAATTAATTTATTAACTATAACATTTGTCCACTAAATTTTCATAGTTGCACTCTTACAACATACAATCTTATATTATTGGAAGATGTAACTCATATAGTTGTCCATTGATAAAGTCATTGCATAAGTTATGACCATCTACTAAATTATTCATAATTAGAGCTAGACCAGTGTTTGTTAACCTCTCTAATTACATATTCATCACTCAATGCCCTGGTACTCTAATGAATATTTCTGTAAGTTATATACATATAATATTTCTATTCTCAACAAAAATTGAGCGCTCTATGTTCAAGTTCCACTATCAATATTGAGAGAAATAATTAATTTGCTTCCAATCAAGGAAGGAGTGGATTCCATATCTGTGAAGTATGCCCAGCTATCCATATTCATATGACTCCAATATATCAAGAATTAGGTCTATGTTTTCTTTCATAAACTGTATCTAATAAGTCAAAAGCTATAAGACTACAAATAGGAGCTTATTACTCACTTCAAGAATAAGGTCAAGTCCTAAACAACCATGGAGTAATGAATGAAGAACTTCTATATTTTAACGAAGATTATTAGAAGTTATTTTCTTTTCATCATTTCATAGTCCTATACAATCAATATTATATATGGCACCCCCATCTCCATGTGTTAACTGCACATAATAATTTCGATAAATTGTCCTGATGTAAAACACCCTAATATATTTCTTTGTAAAATGTCTCAATACTCATAAATAATAGAAGAATACCACTTAACATATGAAATCCAGTGGGACCTTGATAAAACATGCAAGTTGGGCCCAATAGTTTAAAATAAAAATAAGTGTACTTATGTAATATTTAAAAACAAATAAAGTTTAAGTCATATTGATAGGTTTAAAAAATTAAGGTCCATAACATCATTCTTTAAAATTTGGTGCTTAAGTTGATCGTTTATTCGTTCATAGGATACCCCTATACCATACACACTCAGACGTTGGAATTCCCTACATCACAGCGTGTGCCAAAGAGAAACCCTATCTATTACCTGAAAGGGGGAAGGTAAGGGGGTGAGCTAAAGTCCAGTAAGGAAGTACAAACAAATATAGCAACATGTAAGGAAAACATAATAAGAACTTATTCATATCGTAAAGCTCATAACATATCGTAATCGTACGTCATAACCATACTTCATATCCATAATAATACATCATAATTAAACGTCATTATCATACATCATAATGAAACATCATCATCATATTCTTTGTGATCATGGCGCCACTATTGTCCATGCCACATGTAATGCCCCAAAATCCCTAATGAGGTTTAATAGTTGGATTAGAAGGCCGGGAGGGCCATAATTGATTTATTATGCCATTAAATGATTATATGCATGATTATGTGAATTATATTATTATATGATGATAAATGCATGCATGTGGGTCCATTTTCATTATAAGAGCATTTTGGTAATTTGGCCCATTGAGGGCATATTTGTATATTTTCATGCATGTTGGTGAATTATGATGAGGACACATTATAATGTGGATTTGTTCGAGCTATTTGGCATGAGACGATCTTTGAATACAAGTTAGCAGTTTGGTCATAACAGGGTTATTTACTGGGCTCGGGGTGTCTTGGGGTAATTTGATAATTAGTACATTATCGGGAATTATAGGGTAATGGGATATGATTTATTCTTATTTGAGAATATTGGGAATAATGGGAATTGAAGGACGTTAATTATAATTAACGAGATAGATAGGAAATGACAATTTTTCCCTTGCTAGCCTTGAAAGGAAATTATTTAACCTAGGGGCATTTTGGTCATTTGACCAAGGGATACTTTAACTAAGCAAGGTTGTAGAAAACTTAAGTAAAACAGAGTCTCTTCTCCTTCTTCCTCCCGATCATTTTTCTTCTTTTTCCTTTGAAATACTTGAAGCTCCAATTGAGGATTCAAGCTAGGGAATCAAGGCATGAGGGTTTAGAATTATGCTCAGCCATTGAAGAGGGTTCCATCTTGAGTTTGAGGTAAGATTTTAGCCATGAAATCTCTGGTTTATGCCCTGTTTTTCAGTTAGTTTTCAGCTGAGATCTTGGATTTAATAATTGGGAATTCAATGAAGTTTTTGGGAAAGTTTGATTGGGTTTTGATGCCTAAGACTTGTAGGATTGGTTTTTGGGTTCATTTGTGGGTTCGGTTGAGGTTTGGAATCAGTTTTTGGGGTTTGGAATTTGAAGAACTCGAAGAAGGAAAAACCAGAGCTGGAACACCCTGGTTCTGGCGCTACAGCACCCAGGGTTGGGTGCTATAGCGCTGTCCAGGGCTTGGCAGCTCTGCTTGTAGCGTTGTAGCGCCTGGGGGGGCAGCGCTACCCTATTTTTCCAAGGCATTATTTTGGGCACTTTTTAGGGTTTTTTGCTCGGGGTTTCAATTCTTAAGGCTCGGGATCGAATATATTAATTGTGTTAGTAGGATTCGAGGTCCCGAGAGTGAGGTTTAGATCAAGAACCTTTTATTATTGATTTTATTGATGGAATTCCATATTTGGTTATGACTAGGTGACCGCTAAAGGATCAAAGGATTGATCATTCTCAAGGGTCGTTTTTAACTTATTTCTCGCTCGAACCAGAGGTAAGAAAATTGCACCCAGTATGTGACATGCATGGTTATAGATGAGGCATGTTAAGTGCTCTATATGTGGACATTGTTTGCATTGTAAATGCTTAGCAATCTTGCTTATCTTTGAATGGTACTGACTTATTAGTCAGAATCGGCAATGGTGTAAGTATTGATTGTGAAGTTGTGACTTATTAGTCAAGTTTGGCAGTAGTACTGAGCACTGGTCATATGGAAATGACCTATGAGTCAAGAATAGTATTAGCGTGTTTAACGCAAGCCGAAAAGATTAGATCTAATCGACATAAGCATTATCAACATAAGCATGAAATGCTTGATCGACCTTAATTTCGATGAAAACAAAAGCGCTTGTCTAGTCTAAAGGCTAGTTACTTAAAGCCAGGGCCAAAAGGCTCAGGTGACTGCATTGTCACATGGCTAAGGGTACGAAGCCCAAATTCGTGACTCACTCATCAGTCACTTATCTGATTAGGGCTACACGCCCCAACATGATTACTAGAATCTTGATATTATTTGATTAGGGCTACACGCCCCAGCATGATTACTAGAATCTTGATATCACTTATCTGATTAGGGCTACAAGCCCCAGTATGATTATCATAATCATCCATTGATATTGTATACATGCAGTAATAAGTTTTCTTGCTGAGCCTTGGCTCACGGGTGCTATGTGGTGCAGGTAAAGGGAAAGAAAAGCTCACTCAGCCTTGAGTGGAGAGCTTAGGTGGTGATGTGTACATATGGGGCTGCTTGACCACCACGGCCAAGGTGTTTCTTAGAGGAACTAGGGGTTAACCCTATTTTTGCGGTTTAGGTCGGCGGGTTGTAACTTTTACACTATAATGACCACTTTGGATTGTAAATAACTTTGTAAATGTTTTTATGGGCCCATGTACAGTTTTATGTTTTAAATAAAATATATCCATTCCTTTTTATTGAGATTTTTCTCCTTAGCCTATTAATGACACCTAGATGCACGTTTATAACCAAATAACTCGTTTAGCAAGTTAAGCACTGATTAAAGTTCACAGTAACAGTCTTGGAGTAACTAGGGTGCTACATCACATCTTGAGGTAACCAGTAAAAGCATAAAATTGGAAAGACCTCCTCTGTGAGGTAAATAGGAGGCTCTGGTCCTTGAATAACCTTGACACATCCGCCCTATGAGTTACGTCATATCCTTAGTAACTCAGGTTACGTCATATCCTTAGTAACCCCTTTGTTGTGTCGCATTCAACATGCTAACAACCATTTATTTTTTCATACAACATACAAACACATGAAATCCATTTCAAAACAACACAAAGGAGAACACATGTTGCACTCACATTCATCATAGCATTTCAAGATAGAATTCTGTACTTCACATCTCATGGTCCTTCATCATACATAACATATCATTATTCTCATAACAGACCAATCTTACCATTTCATAGCATAAACATAGAAATTCTATCTAACTGCCTTACCTCAGGTCCGAGCAAAGAAAAATGAGAAAAACTTCACAACGAGCCTATAATCATAATCAAACATCACCTCTTAGAATCACATGTCCATACTCTTGCCCAGCACATATACCCCACGTGTGCATGGGCCATGCACACATGGTGCCAATTGCCAAATAATTCCAAACATACACATGTTCACATGAAATCACAAAAGAATAATGTCAATTCTACCTATTATCCCTCACGGGTACAAAGTAAAAACTATATGTCTGAACAATAGGCATATATTTGAAAGTAAAAATATATTTGCATGCAACATGCATACGTGGGAGCGTTGTTAAAAAGTGACGTCTTAAAACGAAAATTCCTACATGCTCATTTCTAACATTTTCAAATAAAAATTTAGCAACATGTTTTCTGCACCATTATTTATTTATTTAAATCTCAAAGTTTGATTAAACTACTTAATACATTATTTTTAATTCATAAAAATAATTCATTTAACCTTTCTAAATTTCTCATAAAATAATACTCTCATAAATTATTTTAAATTGCTTAGAAAAGAACAAAACTTGTAATCATTTAGAAATACTTATAAAATTTCATGTTCTCTTTAGAAAATAACATTTTTCTAAATTAATAAAAATTACAAAATTAAGTGTAACGCCCTAAACTCCAGGGATCGTTATGGTGCGCATTATAAACAGTGCTAAACTCGCTAATCGAATCATTTGGCCATAAACGTGTAACTAAGTATGATTAGCGGTTTAGGGATTAAAAATTTTGGTTAAGATATAACGTTTCATAAGAACGTTTACTGTAACGCCCTGGTTACCCCAGAACAGTTACGGTGAACCGAAAATTTGACCCGCTACCCGGGTCCTTTGGTTAAAAACGTGTTCTAAGTGTTATTAACAGGCTAAGGTGGAAATCAATAAAAAGGAAAGGATATATTTTATTAAGTATATAAACTGTTCATGAGCTCATAAAAAACATTTACAAGTTGTTGGTAACACAAAATGGTCACTACTGTTTCAAATTTACAAACCCGCTGACCTAAGCGGCAAAGATAGGGTAAACCCCCTAGTTCCTCTGAGAACTCCTTTGCTGTGGTGGTCAAGCGGCCGCATATGTACACATCACCACCTAAGCTGTCCACTCAAGGCTGGGTGAGCTTTTCTTTCCCTTTACCTGCACCACATAGCACCCATGAGCCAAAGCCCAGCAAGAAAACACAATATGGCATATAAACATTATCAAATGATTATCATTATAATCACACAGAGCTTATAGCTCTTAAACAGATGAGTGAATATCACTTGAGGTTCTAGAAAACCATACTGAGTGACTGACAAACAAGTCATTAACTTAACCAGAAGAGTGGCTGCTAGGTAAGCCACTAGCCTTAAATAGATGAGAGACTGTTGGGTAAGTCTCTAACTTAACAGATGAGTGACTGATGGGTAAGTCACACAAGTGCTTATAGTATTCATCGAACTTGAGGTCAGTCCGGCATTAATGCTCTTTTAGTCATCCAATGCAGTTATCGATTAGATCTAATCTTTATTGGCTTGCGTTGAACACGCTAAGGCCGTCCTGACTAATGAGTCAGCGCAATGTGACTAGTGCCCAGTACCACTGCCGAACCTGACTAATAAGTCCTAGCTTCACAGTTGATACTAACACCTTTGCCATATCTGACTAATGAGCCAGTACCATGCACAAGTGAGCAAGATTTGCTAAGAATTCAATAATCAATCCATGTCCACATTTACACAATCAACATGCTTCATGAACAACCATGCATGTCACATATGGGGTGCAGTTCTCTTACCTCTGGTTCGAACGAGAATTAATATAAGAATGACCCTTGAGAACGACCTGTCTTTTGTCCCCTTAGCAGTAACCTGGTCATAACCAATTATGGGATTCCATCAATAAAATGAATAACAAAGGTTCCCAAACCAAAACCTAGCCTCTGAGACATCGAATACTACTAAACCGAGTAGTAGGATCGATCCCGAGGCCTAAGGCTTGAATCCCCGAGTCAAAAACCCATTTCTGGCCAAAATGCCACTAAGGGTCGCGGCCCTCCTTGGCCATGTCGCGACCCGTCCCTCAAACAGAGGCAGCCTCCATCAGCACCTTTCAAGAGCCGCGGTCCTCCTTGGCCATGCTGCGACCCAACCCCCAGTTAAGCTAAAACTCTGATTTTTCTTCCCTTGCGTTTTCCCTTGGAACCAACCTTTCAAACCAAGCTCAAACACCTCTCAAATATCCAATACAAACCCTAAACTTGATCTATATCACACCCTTAGCAAAGCCCAAGTTAAACCCCAACCAAAACCTCCATCAATTCTAACAATCCACCACAAAATCATAAGCTGAAACTAACAACTAAAACAGAGCATACATGGAAACTAGTGGCTAAAAACTTACCTCAAACTCAAATTGTGATGCTCTTCAATGGTAGAACACTCTCCCAAACTCCCAAGGTCTACTTCCCAAGCTTGAATCCTCATCAAGATCACAAAAATCACAAAGGAGATGGAGGAAAAGGAAGATACGGGTAAGCTTCAAGACTTGCTCTGTTTTCTCATCAATGCTACATCTTAAAACAGTTTATATCTATCCTAGGGGTAAAAAGACCATTATACCCCTAGGTCAATTAATGGTTTCTAAAGGCTCCCAAGGGCATATTTGTCCTTTCCAACCTATCTCGTTAATCGTAATTAACGCTCTCCAATTCCCGCTATTCTCAATAATCTCAAACACCAATAATTCACATCCCGTTACCCTTTAATGCCCGGTAATGCTCTAATCATTAAAATCACCCCGAGACTCATCCCGAGCCCCGAACTTAAAACTGTTGTGACTAGGCCGCTAATCAATATTCCAAGATCGTCTCATGCCGAAGGGCTCAAACAAACCCACATTATAATGTGGTCTCAACATATATCACCGACATGCATACAAATATACAATTTTACCCTCAACGAGCCAAATTACCATCACTCCCCAGTAATTTTAAATGTGAACCCACATGCATGGATTTAACATCATATTATAATATAATTCTCATAAACATGCATATTGTCATTTAATGGCATAATTAAACAAGTATGGCTCTGTCGGCCTACTATTCCCACCATTAAACCATATCGGAGAATTCGGGGCATTACATTTACTGTATACATTGGGATCCCAAAAATATAATTTAAAGGTCTATTACAAGAAAATATTTACAACCAGCCGATCTAAGCAGCAAAACAGGGTTTAACCCTAGTTCCTCTTCAAACCTCGATCGTGGTGGTTGAGCAGTTGCATATGTACACATCGTCACCTAAGCTCTCCAACTCAAGGATGGTCCAGCTTTCTTTTGCCTTTACTTGCACCACATAGCACCCGTGAGTCGAAGCCCAGCAAGAAAACTCAATATGCTCATGAACAATCATATCATGATATCAAATCATACATGGCATGCCTAGCAAACATAGCTTTATTCAAGCATGCAAATAAATTCAAACAATGCTGGGGAATCGAGGATAAGAAATCCTACCCTCCTAATTGGATGACTATCAAGTCAATCCTAATCAGGTGAGTGATTTAAAACTAGAGGTTCTGGTAAACCATACTGAGTGACTGACAAGCAAGTCACCATGGGGCTCAATGCCCAAAGCCATGCAAATGATGATCAGAATGATCATACAGAGCTTATAGCCCTGAAAAGATGAGTGAATATCACTTTGAGATTCTGTTAAACCATACTGAGTGACCGTCAAGCAAGTCACTTCGGGGCTCAGTGCCCATAGCCGTGTAACGAAACTGTTACCTGGGCTTTCCTACAATGGCTCCAATCAGATGAGGGACTGATGGGTAGTCACTAGCTTAAACAGATGAGTGACTGATAGGTTAGTCACACAATCGCTTTTAGTTTTCATCGAACTTGAGGTCGGTCCAGCATTAATGCTCTTGTTGAGTCATCTAATGCAGAATGTCGATTAGATCAAATCTTTTATCGGCCCTGCGTTCATGACGCTTATGGTGTTTCTGGCTCCCAGGTCGGTAACACACGACCAATGCCAAATCTGAATGATTAGGGCCATGCACAAGTAAGCAATGCTACCAAACATATATCATATGTCAAATATCCAAATATAGGGCATTCAGCATGCTTACTTAACAATTGCTAGCATAATTAAGATCATGCATAAACACAAAGGCTCAAGCTCTGAACAATCTCATATTCAATATCCATGGCATGCCCTAATCACATGTTTCTCATGCATCACATGCATCACATTTAAACATCCAACATGCATCAAGAATAACCATGCATGTCACATATGGGGTGCAGTTTTCTTACCTCGGGTTCGAACAAGAATTAGTAAAAGAACGACCCTTGAGAACGATCAATCCTTTGATCCTTTAGCGGTCACCTAGTTATAACCAAATATGGAATCCCATCAATAAAATAAATCATAAAAATCTTTATAATCTAAAACCACACTCCCGGGATCCATCCCGCACTCTCGAGACTCTTAATCTACCCAAACGGGGTAAAGGAACCAACCCCCGAGCCTTAAAAGTCATCCCGAGCCCTAAAATAGGCTTGCTAGAATATGCACTAGTGTTGGGGCGCTGCCCCAAAGCCAGAGGAGCCCAGTTCTTGCCCTGCCTAGCGCTGGGGTGCTAGGAATGGCGCTGGGGCGCCATCAGCAGACCAGAAACTTTTCTGGTCTTCTCCCCTGCGATCCCCCTTGAAAACCAAGCATCCAAACCAATCCCAAACATCACTCAAACATCCAATTCAACCCCTAAACTTCTTCTACATCACACCCTCATCAAAATCCAAGCAATCAAACTAAAAAACTTCCATTAATTCCCAACTAACACATCAAAATTTTCAACTGAAAACTTACTTGAAAAATAGGGTATAACTTAAATTCATGGGTGTAATCTTACCTCAAGCTGGATTTGAGTCCTCTTCAATGGATGAACTAAGATTCTAAGCTCCCACCTTTGATCTCCTAGCTTGGATCCTCAAATTGGCTCTTAAAAATTGAAAGGAAGAAGGAGAGAAGAACATGTACGGGAGGGATAGATGAGGATGATAATGGTGCTCTGTTTTACAATTCCGCAGCCTTCTAATGGCTTATATCAATCTTAGGGGTGAAAAGACTAAAATACCCCTAGGTCAAATAAAGGTTTCTAAAGACTCCCAAGGGTAAAATCGTCCTTTCTCACCTATTTCGTTAATTATAATTAACACCCTCCAATTCCCGCTATTCTAGATATTCTCAAATACCAATAATTCATATCCCGTTACCTTTTAATTTCCAGCAATGTTCTAATCACCAAATTACCCCGAGACTCACTCCGAGCTCCGAACTTAATCCTGTTATGACTAGACCGAAAACTTGCATTCCATGATCATCTCATGCCGAATGGCTCGAATCAATCCACATATAATGTGGTATTATTTATAATTCATCCACATGCATGAAAATACACAATCACGCCCTCAACGGGCCAAATTACCAAAATGCCCTTATAATAAAATGTGAACCCATATGCATGCATTTACCATCATATAATAATATAATTCACATATACATGCATATAATCATTTAATAATATATTAAATCAATTATGGCCCTCCTGGCCTCCTAATCAAGATCCTAAACATTATTAGGAAATTTGGGGCATTACATTAAGTGTGAGAAAATTATAATTTAAAGTGTGGGAAACTATATTTTCTCTTATATTATTTAAGACTTAAATTATATAAGTGTTAAACCCATTAATTTTAAACAAAATACTTATTTTAACTTAATAACATAAACTTTCAGCAACCTTTATTTTGTTTAAAAAAATCAAAAGTGAAATTAAGCCCAAACATTTTCTAAAAAAAAAAAGCACTTAAATAATAATGTGAACATTCATGGTTAAATAAAAAAAATATCAATTTTTTTTACATATGAATAACTTAGAGTAATAATTTATGCAATGTACTCACATTATTTATTTCATTTAAAAGACATTTCTTATTTTTAAATAAAAAATTCCAGCAACTATTAGATCACTCAAAAATCATGAACTTGGATTAAAAACCATATTTTCTTCATAATATATATATATAATGCATGTATTAGTTGAGTAAAAACACCATTTTAAATGTGAAATAAAACACCCTTTTATTTACATAAATTCAAAATATCATTAGAGACATCACTTGAGAATTTAGATCATTGTTTCACCAATTTACTCACTAATTGTACACAAAAATCAGCAAGCATAATCCATCATGAAATTCATGCTTCTCAAAAAAAAAAAAAAAACTCAAACCATAACCTTCACGTAATCACTAATTTAACATTTGTAAGAGATTCAATAAACTCTTCATTTAACAAATTAACCTAGCATGTTCCTAATGTGTATAAGTGACAAGAAGAAATAAAAAAAAAAAAAAAAACCAACATGCAACAATACCCTATAGGCCGAAACCTTCATAGCCCTAATCAACCAATCCAAGACTCATACTCTAGCATGTATCCATTACTATCCTTGCAGTCTTATTACATAAACCATTTGATTCAAAACAACCATGAAAACATAACCATAAGATTTTTCATGAATAACCAAAAATCTCTATTCATGCTTGCCTATATACACCACACGCCCAAGGCCAAACCCTTCATGCATCAAACAAAACAACCCTTCAACCCAAAATCCATAATATCAACCAACAAACAAATCAAAAGAGAACAAAACAATATACCATCATTCATAAAAAAATATCCTCAAAACAACAAGAACCAAAAGATAAGAATAATAACCATAAGACAAAAAGGGGTTCCCATTACCTCTCTTGCTAGAACTCAAGGACCAAAACAATGACAACCACCTTTGATCAAACTCCCCCAGGGATTTCGAAAATCATAACAAAGAGAAGAAGAGAGTTCTTAGCATCAAGAAAATAAAAAGATAACTTAGAGGATTCAAACCACAAACCCAAGAACACTTACCTAAGACCTTTGAAATCCTCATCTTCTCTTCTCTTCTCTTTCTTTCTCTTCTTTCTGTCTCTAGTTCTCGTGCTCTCTCTCTCTCCTTCCCTCTTGCACATCAGCCACAGTGAGTTCCCAATACTCATTGCTCATCTACTTATTTCCCTAAAGGTCCTTCAATCAAAACTAATGAAAGGGAAACTAATCAGCGTCTTCCCAAATCAAGGTAATTAAAACATTGACCCTAATCAAGATAATTAAATAAAAACAAATAAAAAAAGAAAAAAACTCCAACTCCCTTTCCTTTTCTTGTGGTTGTCGTCCATACCTCCTCCCTCTTTCCTTTTCTTTCCTTTCTTTCCACAATTATTTACTCACCAAAGTAAGCCAACCAGTCAAATATAAAATAATTTGTGATCCTTTTCCTTACCCATTTTAGCTAAATCATCCAATCAAATTGATTTAGGACCAAACCAATTAGGAAAATAAAACATTCCTTTCCCACTAAGCCTTACACGCCTATCTCCCATTTCTCCTTCTTTTATTTTATTTTTAATTCTTTTAATTAAATAAAAATAAATCAAATTAAAAGGAAATAATGTGAACGAAATTTATTTCATGCACACCATGCAACCATGCACATGCACACACCCAATTGCTAAGGTGCATCACTATCTACCATGCACCTTGGTGCATTCAATCAAAACTCATTTTACTCACAAATTAAATTAATTAATAAATAAAACAATTAACAATTAAATTCACACAATTTCTACCAAACAATTCAAAAAATAAATCAAAATATTTTCTAACACTTATCAATTAAAATAAAACAAAGCACAAAATTAATAAAATAAAATAAAAATTGGTGCTCTACACTTGACTAAGACAAAAGATAGATCGTGCTCATAATCTTGATTAATATAAAAGTTTCTACTTTTATATTAGCAATTACAGACAATATTTATGTTATTATCTTGAATTTAATAATTTTTTATATACATCTACATATATATATACTTAATTCAAAATTGCATGTAATAACATTAGATCTTTGTAGATAAATGACATGTATATAATATACAAATATGAGTGAAATTATTTCTTTATTAAATTCTATGTAAATATTTTATAGAAATATGCTTTAATAGCACATATCCTGTAACGCCCTGGAAAGCCAAGATCATTAAACTGTGTGTTTTAAATAATGTTGGACTTGCTAATCAAATCATTTGGAGATAAACGTGTAACTGAAAATTATTAATGGATTAGGGTTTGAAAGTTTTGATCACTGGAACAATTATTTTCATTTAAAAGTTTGAGTTTGTAAATGTGGCCCCAAAATAAATATTTACAAGGCATTTACAACTCCCAAAAGTAATTACAACATAAACCGGCCTAAGTGGAAAAATTTAGGTTTGATTCCAGTACCTCTTGAATCCTCGGCCGTGGCGGTCGAGCAGCTACAAATGTACACACCGCCCCTAAAGCTCTCCAACTCATGGCTGGTCCGGCTTCCCCTTTCCCTTACATGCACCACATAGCACCCGTGAGCCAAAGCTCAGCAAGAAAACTTAAATCAACAGATTCAAATAGGCAACAGAATATAAACAACAAGCTTAGTAGTAACAACCCTTCTCATACAAACACATAGTCCAAATTAAATAGCCAATGGGTTAGAAAAATGCAGACCATACTTCTAATTATTTATGTGGCGTTCGGGCTAGACAAGCGCATATTGCACTCACAGGTTGCCCTACCAAAATGGATGCGTTCTGTATGCGTATTGTCGTCCCCAGCTCCCTTAGACCGAGCTTTCCGATCAGGTATAATTAAACATACAATTTGCATAACACACAATTAGATGCATCATAAACAAACATACCTAATCAAATAATCATAGTCATAACCACAGTCATATTCATTAACAAGGTGCATTTTTCTTACCTCGAGTTCTGAGTGGTTAGTGTATAGCGATCCCGACCAAGATCCTTACTCTCAAGCCGTAACGGTATAACCTAGTCATAACACAATAACAGGTAATCATCAAGATCTAAACTAATTAAAAGCTTTGAAATTACTTACTAGCCTCCGGGACCTCGAATTCTACTAAACTAGGTAGTAGAATCCTTCCCGAGCCTTTAGGTTTGAGTTCCCGAGCTTAAAAACCCTTTTTTGCCTAAACCTCCAATTTGAGCCGCGACGCCTCTCAAAGGCGTCGCAACCCTCTACAAGTCAGAGAGCTACCTCCCTTGCTACCTTAGACACGTGCCGCGATGCTAAGGCAGTTAGAAGAACCACCCTTAGCCCCTAAGTTCATGCGGGCCACGATGCTCCAAGAACAGCGCCGCGGCGCGACTCCGCAAATCCAGAAATTTTAGCAATTTCAAAAATCGTTCAAAACTTTTCCAAACTCAAATTTTACCCCAAATTGACTACCCAAACTATTCCAACAATTCAGATACACAACAGATAACAACCTATAGCTTCCAAAACATCCTTAAACATCAAAATTACCATTGAGCTTGAACTTTAAGAACTTACCCAAAAAATCCAAAAATTCAACTCTAACTCTGAGTTTCAAGCTTGATTCCGAGCTCCTTAAGGGTTTGCTAGTATCTAACCACCACCAACACCACCCTAACTGCTTGGAAACACCAATGATTTCGAAATTTTTTTTAAGCAAGCCTTTACTATTTTCCTCAAAACATGAAGAACACAAAGGAGCTTAAAAGACTTCCACACCTGCCAATCTCCTCAAATCTTCCAAATCTCCCTAACAATATTTTTCAATATCCTACTGAATCCTTTCCAAACTTAAGAAAAAACTTCAAGTGTTTCTAGAGAGAGAGAAGTTGAGTTTGTGCTGAGTGTTTTGCTTGAGTGACTAAACCCCCAGCAACGGTTTGCCCCTTACTCTGATTATGTGGTCAAATGACCAATTTTCCCCTACACATTCTAACCTTCAAGGTAACCTCCAAGGGTAATTCCGTCATTTTTCCTCTACATCTCGCTAATCCTCAAATTATACTTAAGATTCTCAATTAATCCCAACATACCCAAATAATCACCAAATAACCACCCATCACCTGATAAATCCCGACTACGTACTAGATTACTAAAATACCCCTAGGCCTACTCTGAATCGGGTATTTGACCCCCATTGTAACTTTACTGTTAACTCACTCACTAGGATCTCCTCGTGTCGAATATCGCAAATATATCCACATAATATTGTTATCTCAATCACATCACACATATATTTACAATTATACCCTCAACGAGTCAAAATTAAAATGTGCCATTTTTAACGAAAATGAGCCAAGAAGCATATTTAATACACATAAACATGCATAAGTATTCATATCACAATATAATTCACATATGCCAAATAATCACACATATATTCAATTAATTTCACATAATTTGCAAATAAATCCAATTATGCCCTCCCGACACACTAATCAAGGCACTAAGCCTTATTAGCAAATTTGGGACGTTACATATCCCAACAGTTGTTGTTTTCTTGTTTGTGATCCATCATGACATTGTTCATAGAGGAAGTGTGATCTTTAATGTATTTTTGTACTTGAATGTTGCTTTAATCCTGCACTTTGAAGCTCTTTGATAAACGAGTTTTAGTCTCATTTATAGTCTAGTTTTTAGGAGGATTTTCATTAGTTTAGGGTTATTTTATTGCATATTTATGTTTGTTTATTCATGTTTTAGGTTTTTAATGCTAAGATTGTAAAAAGAGTGGAATGAAGTGAAAGTGGAAGAAAATTGAGTTATTTTGCAGAAAATTGAGTCATTCGGGAGCCAGAAGTCCAAGTAATATTTTTGTGAATAATGCTACAGCGCTATCACAATGGTGCTACAACGTTAGAAAGAAGAGTTTCAAGGCATTTGTCTCTATAACTAGCGCTACAACGCTATGCAAGTAGCACCACAGTGCCTGAAGATCTTGAAGAATGGCGCTACAACGTTATCGACCTAGCGCTACAACGCTGGTTGGATAGTTCTTATGAGGATTTGGCTCTGTTTGAAGCATCGTAGTGCGCAAACTGTAGCGCTATAGCGCTGTCGACGCGAATTTTTAATTCTAAGCCACTTTTACAAGGGAAAAAAGGTTTTCACTTGTGGGCATTGGGAAACTATTTAAGTGACATTATTCTGCGAATTTTGGTAGCCAGATTAGTTTTATAAACCCTAGATTTAGAAAAGATTGTTGTTATTATTGTTTCTAGATTTCTTTTTCTAGTTTATTATTTTCTAGATTTCTTCTTCATCTTAATTCTTTAGGTTATTTTCTATGAATAATTATCTGAATGTTTTTGTTATTATGTCTGATATGACTAAACACTTTTATCTAGGGTTAATGTAGTCACTTGGATTTCTATTTAATTTTATTATGATGTTCTATTGATTCTTCTTCTTTATTCTAATCTATATAATGTTTTCTTAATGCTAGTAATTACTTGATCAATATTTGTTTGATTTATGATTTTGATTCAAAATTCGAAAGATGAGAATTGAATATGCTATTGTTATATAGACATAGGTTACATATTGGACGAAAGTACTTGTATGGCTTGTGTAGTAATTAGGTTTCTGTGCTTAATGTCTGCTATATGTTTAAGTTTATCACAGAAATGTAGAAAACCTGCATATAGGATGAGATCTTATATCTTGAAAAAGAATAGGAATCGATTTATGGTAACCTGCTATTAGAATAGGAAGAAAGAAATTTAGAATTGATTAATAAAATTCGTAGAATGCAAAGTTGATGAAGTTATTAACCTAGGTCTTTATATTATTGATTTCATCTTTTGATAAGTTATTTTGTTCACAGTTATTTAAAATTTTATAATTAGATTTATTCATCTAAATTTTGTTTGCCAGATAGAAATTAAAGAACAATTATTGGTAATTGGCTAATAGTATTTGTGGGAACAATACTTTATTTACTATCTATATTACTTGAATCAATTGTGTGCACTTGCGTATCATATTTTAGCGATCAAGTTTTTCGCGTTGTTTCCGAAGACTTAATTTCCAATATCAAAATTAATTGTTGTTTATTCTAATTTGGTTTTTTATATTTTACACTTATTCAGATCGAGGTTGTATTGTGTTTAAGGAATTATTGGGATATGCGAGGAAGTATACAAAATCAACTCATACAGGTAGATCTTGAAATTGAAAGAACGTACAGAAAGAACCGAAAGATAAATAAAAGGATGGATTTTGCCATGGTTGCAAATCAAGGGAATGCAGTAAATCATTCTACCAATGATGTCGAAGGGGCAGTGGCAGCTGAGGTCCCTGCTGATCAAGGGGCTAGAAGTTTAAGAGATTATGTACTACCAACTGTTACAGGAGTGCATTCATGCATCAGACCTCCAACAATTGTTGCAAATAATTTTGAGATTAAGCCAGCGATTCTGCAAATGGTCCAATCTATTGTTCAGTTTTGAGGCTAGCCTACAGAGGACCCTAACTTACACATTGCTAATTTCTTAGAGCTTTATGCAACCTTTAAGATGAATGGGGTGAGCGATGACGCAATAAGGATGAGGTTGTTTCCATTTTCACTAAGGGACCGAACAAAGAATTGGTTGATTTCCCTACAGGCTAACTCTATTACCACATGGGAGGAGCTCTCTCAAAAGTTCCTTGCAAAATTCTTTCCTCCATCCAAGGCTACACAGTTGAGAGGGGAGATTAATAATTTCTGTCAGATAGAGAAAGAGTCATTGTATGATGCATGGGAAATATTTAAAGAGTTGTTAAGAAATTGCCCTCATCACAGGATTGAAAAATGGATGTTAGTCCATAATTTTTACAATGGGTTAGGCAATACTACTCGCACTGTCATAAATGCAGTAGCATTAGGGGCATTTATGAGCAAGAGTGCCAATGAAACTTATGATCTACTAGAGGAGATGGCCATGACCAATTACTAGTGGCCTACTAATAGAGAAATAACAAAGAAGGTGGCCGGGATGCTTGAATTAGATGTCATCTCAATGTTTACAGCTCAAATGGCATCCTTGAAGAAACAACTACAATAGAATAACCTCACAGCTCAAGCCATGCAATTAGAAAGTGTATGTGAAATATGTGGAATGGCGCATCCACCTAACCAGTGTCCTACAATGGATTTAAATAATTTGCCTATGGAACAAGTTCAAGCCATAGGAAATAGCCAAAGGCCAGCCAATAACCCATATCCCATGTTCTACAATCAAGGGTGGCAGAATCACCGTAACTTGTCTTAGAAAAATAATCAAGGAGCACAACCACCATACCCACAAAATCAACAACCATATCCAACCCATCAATCAATATATGGGCTAAATCCCCGACTGTATTATGATCCTTGCCAAGCAATGCCACAACACCCACCACTACATCCTCTAGTTAACCCACGAGAAGTGCATTCAGACACGTTGAACCAATTTATGACAGAAACCAGGGCATCTATTAGGAGTTTGGAGACTTAAATGGGGCATTTGGCTACTTTGATGACAAACCGGGCTCAAGGGAACTTACCAAGCACTACTGCGGTAAGCCCAAAAGAATAGTGCAATGCAATATCTTTGAGGAGTGGCAAGGAATTAAAAGAGTCAAAAGTGGTTGATAAGGAGAAGGATGTGAGTGAGTCTAATGTTACTGAGAACTTAGAAAAGCAGCCAGAAATAAGCATAGATCACCATATAAATATCCCATATCCTCAGAGGTTCAAAAGAATAAGCTTGATAAGTAGTTTTCTAAATTTTTAGATATCTTTCGAAAGCTACACATCAATATTCTGTTTGTTGAGGCACTTGAACAAATGTCAAGTTATGTGAAGTTTATGAAAGAAATTTTGTCAAAGAAAAGGAAGCCAGAGGATTATGAGACAGTGGCACTTACTGAGGAGTGCAGTGCGATACTTCAAAAGAAGCTACCTCCCAAGCTTAAAGATCTTGGTAGTTTAAATATTCCATGTTCTATAGGGGGTTCAGTAGAAACAAAGGCTTTTTGTGATTTAGGGGCCAGTGTGAATTTAATGCCTCTATCAATCTTTCAAAAGTTGAATTTGGGAGAAGCTCGACCTACTACTTTGTCATTGCAGATGGCAGGTAGATCAGTCAACCATCCTTGTGGACTGCTTGAGGATGTATCGGTGAAAGTGGATAAATTCATCTTTCCTACGGATTTTATTATTATAGATATGGAGGAAGATGAAAATATTCCAATAATACTTGGAAGGCCATTCTTGGGCTACTGGTAGGGCTTTAATCGATGTACAAAAGGGTGAGTTAAAGTTGCGAGTGCAAAAAGAGGAGGTAATATTTAATGTTTTTGCAGCAACGAAAATTCCAACTTGTTGTAGAGTTGAAGTGGTATGTAGAGTTGAAGTGGTAAAACAAGGAGAGAACAAGTTGGAAGTCTCTAAGAAAAGATCCATGGTTAAAAGTGGAATGCGAAAAGTGCGTCATCGTTTAAAAAGGTTCTTTAGTGAGAGGATTCGAATGTTACATGAGCGGGGTAAAGTTCCACCAATCTATAATAACAAGAAACGAGGGCCAACTCATGACACTATGGCTCTCAAGGATGAAAGGGGAGGACTTGATCAAAGTTGAATATGAAAGAAAACAAACGTCCGGCTAAAAGATGTTAAAGACAGTGCTCGTAGGAGGCATACCTATGTTTATTTTTAATTTTATGTTATTTGTTTTTGTTTTTGTTTTTAATTGGAACAATGTTTTTAGAAATTTTGTTTTAGTTGTTGTTAGTTTTAATATGGAAAAATTGTGCTGTAACTCGTAAATCGTGAAAATTGTGAAAAAAAAATTGAAGTGCAAGAGCTTATAGCGCTATAACGCCACATGCAAAGCGCCTCCACCATTTGTTGGGTTTCTGCCGCCGCAGCCGCCATACTCATGTGGCTGCTCAGGTAAGTCTCTTTTCTCAATTTCTTTGCACTTTAACATTGGGGACAATGTTAGGTTTTAAGTTTGGGGGAGAGATTTATTTTTAGTGTTATGTTATTTGATGTGTTTTTCAGTTTGGGTTTCTAGTTAGTTTGTAATGAGCATGTTTTAGAGTGTAAATTAAGTTGATGATAATTGCCATTTTAATATGATTGACTGTTATGTTGTATAATCTAAAGGAAAAGTTGATGTGCTTCTGAAAAAAAATATGTGTGCTTGGTTAGAATATTTTGTTTTTTTTTTCACTATGATCTGTGATTTAGAGATCTATTGTTCATAAATTGCAAAGGATATAATTTAGTGATTTTATGCATGTTGAATTTGGATTGTGGATTGAAAAATATTGAAGAAATTCTAGAACTTGGTTGCTTACTATTTGAGATGAAATTTGAAACAATGCACATTTAGGAAAATGATATAGGCAATTTTTGGACAGGTCGTGCCTTTCAAGCTATCCCTATTAAATTTTATCCTTAGTTAGCCTTTTTGAGCTTTATAACTGTTTTATTGTTAACATATTTTTTGAGCCTATCTGTGAATTTGATTACCATTTATTCTTTTGACCCATACCATGAGAAGGAAAATTATTATGTGGGGAGTGAATGTGTAATGGGAAGTTATGTATAATGTGTTATTCATAAAATTTCTTGTGATTGAGAAAAGTGAAGAAAAAAAAGTGCGAAAGGATTACACTCCAGAACAATTATTTATTGAAAAATCTAAGTTTGGGGGAGTGTAATATAAAAAAAATAAGAATGAGTGGTTTGTATAAATTTCTCAATCATTGCACAAAAAAGGGGTAACAAGGGATGAGTGGTTTGAAATTGCTAGGAAAGTTTGTTGAGTTGGAATGCTTGTAGTATGATTAAGCCTAAAATGTTTTTTTTATCTACCTGTAGCTAAGCCTTCTATTACAACCCCTGTAAAGTCCTATTGATTCTTATTTGTGGAGTTGTTTATATTAATGGAGAATAGTAAGTAATTCAGGCATACAGAATAATTTGTTTATGTGGTTAGTTGGTGAGAATTTGAGGTGCATAAAGTGGTTCAATTATTTTATTTGCGATTTATGAGTAAAATGAACTTTGGTATTAATAGATTGTAGTGAAGGGGTGAAGTATTTTGACTGAAATTCTGGATTAATATTTTAAATGGCATGTCATTTTCTAGAGAATTATATGTGCATAGCAGTCTTGAGTGTTGGAATTGGTTGGTTATGTCAACTTGGTCTTTTTAGGTTTGAGTCTAGTTAGATTCTTTACTCGAGGGTGAGTAAAGGATTAGTTTGGGGGAGTTTGATAAATGAGTTTTAGGCTCATTTATAGTCTAGTTTTTAGGAGGGTTTTCATTAGTTTAGGGTTATTTTATTGCATATTTATGTTTGTTTGTTCATGTTTCAGGTTTTTAATGCTAAGATGGTGAACAGAGTGGAATGAAGTGAAAGTGGAAGAAAATGGAGTTATTTTGGAGAAAATTGAGTCATTCGGGAGCAAGAAGTCCAAGCAATGTTTCTGTGAATAGCGCTACAGCGCTAGAAAGAAGACTTTCAAGGCATTTGTCTCTGTAACTAGCGCTACAATGCTATCGACCTAGTGCTACAACACTGGTTGGATAGTTCTTATGAGGATTTGGCTTTGTTTGAAGCACTGTAGCGCCCGAACCCTAGCACTACAGCGATGTCGACGAGATTTTTGAATTCTAAGCCACTTTTACAACGACAAAATAGTCTTTTCACTTGTGGGCATTGGGAAACTATTTAAGTGACATTATTCTGTGAATTTTGGCAGCCAGATTAGTTTTATAAACCTTAGATTTAGAAAAGACTGTTGTTTTTATTGTTTCTAGATTTCTTTTTCTGGTTTATTATTTTCTAGATTTCTTCTTCATCTTAATTCTTTAGGTTATTTTCTATGAACAATTATCTGAATGTTGTTGTTATTATGTCTGATATGAACTAAACACTTTTATCTAGGGTTTAATGTAGTCACTTAGATTTCTATTTAATTTTATTATGATGTTCTATTGATTCTTCTTCTTTATTCTAATCTATATAGTGTTTGCTTAATGCTAGTAAATACGTGATCAATATTTGCTTGATTTATGATTTTGATTCAAAATTCGAAAGATGAGAATTGAATATGCTATCATTATATAGACATAGGTTACATATTGGACGAAAGTACCTTTATGGCTTGTGTAGTAATTAAGTTTCTATGCTTAATTTCTGCTATATGTTTAAGTTTATCACAGAAATGTAGAAAACATGTATATAGGATGAGATCTTATATCTTGAAAAAGAATAGGAATTGATTTATGTTAAACTGCTATTATAATAGGAAGAAAGAAATTTAGAATTGATTAATAAAATTTGTAGAATGAAAAGTTGATGAAGTTTGCATGTTTGTTGGCTATCCTAAAGGTACTCAGGGTGTACTTTTCTATAGTCATTCAGAAAAGAAAGTGTTTACTTCTACAAATGCTACTTTTCTGGAAAATGACTATGTCAAGAACTTTAAACCTCGCAGCAAAGTAGTTTTAGAGGAGATGGTTAAATAATTGACTCCAACCAATGTTCCATCGTCATCAATGCAAGTTGATGATAAAATTCCCACTCTTCATGTCCAACCGACGCAAATCGATTTAAATGAAGAAAGTACCATTGTTACTGAGCAAACAATCACGGAGCCTCGTCGTAGTGGGAGGGTTTTTAGGAACCCAGTTCGCTATGGTTTGGATGGTGAAACCAATATGGTTGTTGGTGACACTAGTGATGATGATCTGTTGTCTTTCAAACAGGCAATGGCTAGCCTTGAAAAGGAATTATGGTTCGAAGCCATGAAACAGGAAATGGAGTCCATGTACTCAAATTCCGTCTGGGATCTTGTGGAAGCACCTAGTGACTTTAGGGCCATTGGGTGCAAGTGGATCTACAAGAAGAAACGAGGTGTTGATGGAAATATCGAGACTTATAAAGCTCGATTAGTGGCAAAGGGTTATACCCAAAGAGAAGGCATGGACTATGAGGAAACTTTTAGTTCGGTAGCCATGCTCAAATCCATTCGCATCCTCCTATCCATAGCAACCACTCTCGACTATGAGATCTGGCAAATGGATGTCAAGACAGCTTGTCTTAATGGAAAGCTTGACGAAGTCATTTATATAGATCAACCAGAAGGATTTAAAGTATATGGACAAGAAGGAAAATTTTGCAAGTTGAATAGGTCCATCTATGGAGTTAAGCAAGCTTCTCGTTCCTGGAATCTTAGGTTTGATGAAATAATCAAAACCTATGGCTTTGAACAAAATATTTTTGAGCCCTGTGTTTACCAACTGAAGGAAAATCAAATAGTGGTATTCCTAGTTCTTTATGTAGATGATATCTTACTCATTGGAAACAGTGTTAAGAAATTATCAGATGTGAAGAATTGGCTGAGCACTCAATTCCAGATGAAGGATTTGGGTGAAGCAAGTTATGTTCTAGGTATCCAGATCATCAAGGATAGAAAGAACAGAATCTTAGCTCTATCTCAAGCAGCTTACATAGATAAAGTGCTTGAATGTTTCTCCATGACAAATTCCAAGAAAGGGCGTCTACCGTCTCGCCATGGAATTCATCTTTCAAAGAAGCAGTCTGATGTTGGAAGTCTGATGTATGCCATGTTGTGTAATAGACCAGACATCTGCTATGCAATGGGAGTAGTGAGCAGGTATCAGTCAAACCCAGGACCGGAACATTGGATAGCAGTTAAGCATATCCTGAAGTATTTGAGACAGACTAGGGATTTTATGTTAGTCTACAAGGGTGGTGTTCTGAACCCTGTAGGCTACACCGATTCAGATATTTAGACTGATGTCGATGACAGGAAGTCTACTTCTGGAATGGTGTTTACTCTTGGGGGTGGAGCTATGATTTGGAGAAGCGTAAAGCAGTCTGCAATCTCAGATTCCACCATGGAGGCTGAGTACATAGTCACGGCAGAAGCAGTTAAGGAAATAGTCTGGCAAAAGAAATTCTATTTGGATCTTGGTGTTATTCCAGAAATGGATAAACCGCTTGTGTTGTTTTGTGACAATACATGAGCGATAGCCAACTCAAAAGAACCTCGAAGTCACAAGAGGAGTAAGCATATAGAAAGGAAGAATCACATTATTCGAGAATATGTGGCCTGGGGAGATGTGAAGGTTATGAAGATTGCAACTGAAGACAATCTTGCAGATTTTTTTACAAAGACACTACCAGAAGCTACATTTGATAAGCATATCAAGCAAATGGGATTAGTAGAATTAAGGCATTAGTTTCAATTAGTGCAAGTGGGAGTCTGTTGGGGTTTTATGCCCTAATTAAAACCCAAATTCTTTGTAATCTCATTTTATTATCAATAAAAGAATAGAAATCATTTCTTGACTTGGTCAATCACTTTGCTCACATGTTTTATTTTCATGATTATTCAAATAATATAAACTTCTATTGAATCCCGAGCATATAGCTAATCTTATTTATAGTGACGTAATCACAGTGGAATATAAATATGATTATATGTTCATAATAAGTTAGTCCCAAGATTAGTCAGTGCACTGGATTTACACTGACTTGCCAATCTACGATACGATCTACTCACACATTACAGTGTTATGTTCTTTCCAGAACATTATCAAAGTAGATAAGATCGAATGTATTTGGTACATCGGACTAGACCGATATTGACAGTTGATAAGATAAGTAAACATACCATTATTATCTATTCTAGTCATATCATATAGTTGACCATAGGTCAATTCAATCTCAATTCTCAGTGGTTAGTATTCTAACTTATTGTTTTATTTGAGTTCTTTGACTTGTTCGTTACCAGCTTACCCTACGGACTAGCCCATACTTACATCTTGGGAACTCGGTAGTATAATTGAGTAGGAGTGTTAATCATAGATATGAACATCTATAGCTTCTGATGAAGAAGTGAAACGATGGTTTCCTTTTAGTTTGGTTCAAGGTGTTAAATGATAGAGATCTCATTTCAGTAATTAAATTAGTTTACTGAAACATCATTTACAAGGAACTAAGTGTTTTAAGGATAAAATACAATGAGGGGTAAAACGGTATTTTAGTCCTATCTCATCGTAGACCGTCTATAGAGGATTGAGTGACAATTATGGTTGTAACAATGGATAATTAATAGTGTATCTATATTTTTTATAGAGCGTTCTATGAATTCAAAAGTACAATTCTGAGTCTATAGTGGAGTCACGGGGAATTAATAAGTTAGTAAATTTATTTGTTAGATTTATGATAACTTATTGGAGCTTGATTTCATAGGCCCGTGGTCTCCATTGTACCTTGAATAAAATCATCTAGATAGTCTCAATTAATTGATTTAATTATCAATTAGAATTATCAAAGTTGACCAGGTCAATTTTTGATAGTTTCACAGAGTTATGTAATTTTGAGAAGAAAAGAGAAATTATGGCAGATTTATTAATTAAGATAAATTAGTATCTAAATTAATAAATAAGTTTAAATCAAGGTTCAAATTATAAATAATTAATTTGATAAAGGATTTAAATAATTATTTAATTAATTAAATCAATAGAAAATAATACAGGCCTTGATTGAGAAATTTGACTTTTTATGCTTAATAGGGGGTTGTAATTCAAAAAAATGCTAGGCCTTTTTATCATTACAAAATAATGCCAATTCATTTTAGGATACCCAAAATACCCCTCTCATTTTGAACCTCCCACTTCTCTCTTCAGTTTTCCCTCTCTCTCTTTCTCTCGGTACACTTCCTCCCCCATCGAGACCCTGCCCCCCACCGACGTCGATTCTCCGACTCCCCGCATGACAACCGCCATCATTGACTGCCCGAGACCGCCCACCGAGACCAACGTCGATTCTCCGACTCCCTTGTCGATTCCCTGAGACCCCGCACGGTGATCGCGTCTACTCCGCGTCGATTCCTCGAGACCTCCCTCCTTCGCCTCAACGTTCTCTGACCCACTAAGGCAAAGTTTAAGGTCGATTCCCCGAGACCTCCATTGTTGTGAATGTTGCATATGGTGTGTATATATATGATTATATGTATATATTTTTTTAATTTTTTGTGTGAATGTTGTGACATTTTTCGTTTATTGCATACTTTACGCATTTTTTTGAGCATATTGATCTGCTTTGTTTGAGTATTTTGGAATGGGTATGTTGAAAGACGACTGTGAGTTTTTGCCTAGTTTTTTTGATGTTGCTCGATGGTTCGATGGGGGGTTTGATGAGCATCGATGGGTAGGAATTTAGGGGGTTCGATGCCTACTCGATGGGTACTCGATAGGGGTTCGATGCATACTTGATTGGGTTCGATAGGTTAGGTCATTTGGGGTTTAAGGTTTGTGCTTCTGTGATTTGATACATGCTCGATCATGGTTCGATGCATGCTCGATGGTCATTCGATTCATGCTCAATTGGGTTCGATAGGGTAGGCCCATTATGGGTTCTAGGTTTAAACCTAAGAAATTAGATGCATGCTCGATGGATTAGGTTTTATGTTGGGTTCGATGGTGGTTCGATGCATGCTCTAGGGTTGTTCGATAGGGGTTCGATGGGTGTTCGATGCATTCTCGATGGTCATTCGATGCATGCTCGATTGGGTTCGATAGGGTAGGCCCATTATGGGTTCTAGGTTTAAACCTAAGAAATTAGATGCATGCTCGATGGGGGTTTGATGCATGCTCGATGGATTGGGTTTTATGTTGGGTTCGATGCATGCTCTAGGGTTGTTCGATAGGGGTTCTATGGGTACTCGATAGGGGTTCGATGGGTGTTCGATAGGGGTTCGATGGTTGCATGTATGTTTATTGATGGATTTTTCACGTGACTTTGTTTAACTGTATTATTTTTATCTTTATTTTTTGCAGATGCCGAAGTTTCTTTTATCCTTGACAGATCACTTTCCTGGACGAGTCACATATAGGGGCAATGGTTACTTTAAAACAATCAAGGACAAGATTGAGGAGCTCGGGTTGATAGAAAGGGTGAAGGAATCCCCTTTCAAAAAAAATTTCATGGCTGAGAAGTTAGACTTCTCTGGATCTATCATACATCAATTAATGTTGCGCAAGATCCAGTGCATCAAGGAGGTGAGTTGCATTTACATTTGTGATCTAGACCCTGTAGATTTGGTAGAGGCGAGTTTGCTTTGGTTACGGGGTTGAACTTCAGTTCCGGGCCATCTGAGACTGATTTGAAGAAACACTTGACTAGTGACTGCTTAATCAAGGAGTACTTTAATGATGAAGAAACAATGAAGATAATGCATTTGGAGGCTGCTTTAAAAAAATGCACTGTAGTTGAAGATTCCTACAAGTTGGGCCTATGTTTCTTTGTTGAGGGGGTTTTATTTGCACGAGAGGGCAAGTTAAATGTCTGGATAGATTCGCTGAAGATGGTGGAGGACACTAAGTACTTCTTTACTTACCCATGGGGGAAGGTGTCTTTTAACAAGCTTATGGATTCATGTAAAAAAGACATGCATCATCAGAAGAGGAACTATGAGAAGGAGAAGGAAGTTAAGGGGATACAGAAAGAAGCAAAATATAGTTTGTATGGTTATGTCCCTACATTGCAGTATTGGGCATACGAAGCCATCCAGCAGTTTGCACGTGAGTATGGTATTAACCATGGAAACTAGTTTCCGAGGATGCTTAGTTGGTTAAGCAATAAGGAGCGTCCTATTTTGAAGGCCGACCTTGCACCGATGTTCAAGAAGATGAGTGTAAGTTCTGCTATATTATGTCAAAATAGAGTATTCTTTGGTGGTTTCAAACTAACTTAATGCTTTCTATTTGATGCGGTTGATTGTGTTGTCCATGTTGAAGCCCTGGCCTTCAAAGAT
Source organism: Humulus lupulus (assembly GCF_963169125.1). Lineage (NCBI taxonomy): Eukaryota > Viridiplantae > Streptophyta > Magnoliopsida > Rosales > Cannabaceae > Humulus > Humulus lupulus. The sequence continues at coordinate 130,591,142 of NC_084793.1, forward strand.
AGATTATTATAGCGCTCTGATGGAGGGTGATGCTCCCTTGTATCCCGGGTTGGGCCAAGAAGAAGAGGTAGAAACTCCCACTAATTTTGAGAAGGTGGCGGAGATAGCTGCTGAGGTTGCGAAGGCAACCAATATTTTTGTTGATGGCCCTGATGATGAGGATACCCCAGTCCCCATCGGCCCCACACCCTTGGCCCCAGTCCCATTGATACACCCCAGTCCTGATCAACTTGATTTAGGGAGGTGTTGGAGAGGTTGGAACAAGTCGAGAGTCGTCAGGATACCATCCTTAAGAACTAGACGGTCATCATGGATGCTGTCAATAAGATCTTGACATTCATACAAGATCTTCCAAATGATTCTAATTCCGACTCACTTGACCTCCCAGATGATTTTGTCGTACATGACATAGGCACTCATCCCCCGATAGTACTCACAGCAAATCCTGAGACCCCAGGTGTTGCTATTATAGAACCTGGGGATGTTGCTGGTGTAGAGTTTGAATTGGCCAAGAGGAAAAGACGCAAAACTAAGAAATTTGAAGACTACACCGACCCAACTAGAAAGAAAGCTCATTTGGATGCGATTGATGACGTGCCATTAGTCCTCGACCCTCTGAAGAAGCCACTTGCTACACAGTACAGGATGGTCGGCAAGTGGTTGCTTGGAGATATTCTGAACAAGATGAAGAGGGATGTCCAAACTGGTGTGTATGGTCCGAGTTGGTTTCTGATGATGAAGACACCACAGTTTTGGATCAATGATGGGGTAAGTAATTTTATTAATATTTGTTATCTTGTATAAACAGTGGGTTTGATAGGGTTCGATGTGGGTTATAGTAGAATTAAATTTGGTTCGATAGGGGTTCGATGGATAGAGGGAGATGGTTTGGTTCTTGTAGCTTTAAATGGGTTTCGATAGGGGTTCGATAGGCAGATGGTTTGGGTTCATGGGGTTCGATGGGTTTCGATAGGGGTTTCGATAGGGGTTCGATGGGGTTCGATAGGGGTTTCAATAGTGGTTCAATAGGGGTTTCGATAGGGGTTCGATAGGCAGATGGTTTGGGTTCATGGGGTTCGATAGGCAGATGGCTTGGGTTCATGGGGTTCGATAGGGGTTTCGATAGTGGTTCGATAGGCTGATTAATTGCTTTCCTATCATTTTTGCAGCATATTGATGCGGTCAAGCATATGCTACGTAGGCGTCGACAGTTCTATCCCGGGGCGTATCGGCAAGATGCTGTTGTGATGAATATTATGTTCTCACAAGTGGTACCGACCCGATATGATGCATATCAGAATGCCAAGGAAGCAGATAAGAAAAGGTTTTTGTGGGATTCAGATGTGATACCAATGATTACAGGAATTGACAATCAATTTCTAGCATCGTGGAAGGGAGTAGGCAGTGTATATTGGTGCCAGAACTACCTTCAAGTGCATTGGTTTGCAGTTGAAGCCTCCATTTCTACTTGGACTCTGAATGTTTATGATTCGGACGTGACAGTGATAAGTGATAAACAACTGCAATCGTTTATGAAGTCATGGTCTACTTTTTTCCCATCATTGTTATTGCAGTCATAACTTTTCAAGGACGACCCTCGGTTGACGATTCCACCTGGAGCTAAAACATGCAAAGAGTTCGTGCACCGCATGCCAGTTGATTCAGTACCCCAAACCAAAGTCAGGTAATCAAAATTCTAGTTTTTATTCATGTTTTTTAAATTAAATTCTATGTTGATTTTTTTACTAATGCAGTTTATGTTTCTTTCACAGTGGAGATTGTGGTGTGTACGCCATCAAGCACATCAAACACTTATTGGGTAGGCTACCACTTCACACGATCTGCGATGACAACATGGAGTTGTTTAGAAACAAATGGACAGTTGACTTATGGTATCAGAATGTTAGACATTGAACATTCTCTTCTTGTTATATTTATTTGCTTAAAATTTAGGTTATTAAGAAATTTTTTTGAGTCGAGCATCTTTTTATTAATGACAATTAACGACCAAAATTCATTAATGACAATAAAAAAACAAAACAAAAAATAACCTTCAACTTCAAGTTTAAATAAAATACAACAAAAAATAAACTCAAAGCCGAGCTTTGCATGAGGACTTGTTGTGGCCACGACCACCACATCTACTGCACTTACGCATTGTAACTGGTTTTTCCCCGCCGGATGGCCTACGGTTTGTCCTTAGTCTTCCTAGCTTTGGCTTTTTTGGACGACCAACTTGTTGTTTCTCTATGGGTACACAAACTACCATATTCTTAATGTCATCTGGAAGTATCCAGTCATCCTTGTTCCCATTTGGGTAAATGGTTTCTTTGTACGAATTCCTCCATGACTCAATGGTGTAAAACGGTGAAAACAAAGAGTAAAGGTTCACTCCACACTCTATAGTTGCTGCAGTTGCATGGGGACAAGGTGTGCCTATGAGCTGGAATACCCCACATGAGCATGATTTCGTCATCAAATTCACCTCAGCATCGTTGTCTACACCAGTTACATGAAACTCGAATTGACCAAGGGCATAGACATTCACGAACCTTCCTTTGTCAGCATTGTTCGATACATCTGCCTCCATCAGGGTGGATAATTTGGTGGTAGTCTTCTCGGTCACACTACGTCGTTCAAAAAACCAAGACTGTAGTGTGAACCGAATGAATTCTAAAAAAATTGTAACTGGAAAGGTTTTGCATCCTTGGTCTTGTTGTTGAAGCTTTCAGCGTAGTTGCTTGTCATTATATTGTATCGTTTTCCAGGAAAGAAAGGATGAGACCACTTATCGAAACCAATTCCCTCCAAATAGGCAGCTATAGGAGGATCCATTTGCTTAATATTTTCAAAATGCTTTAGAAATTCGGTCTTCTTCCATGCATAGGTTGCTGCCCACATCTCACTGTGACAGTGATCAATCTTGAACTTAGCTTTCACATTCATACTGATGTGATGGTAGCATGCGCCATGGTAGGCATCAGGAAAGATAGCCTCTAGAGCATGAATAATACTATCGTGCCTATCTGACACGAAAGCCAAGTCATCAACGTCCCCAATGGCTTCCTTCAACTTCATCATGAAATATTTCCACGAGTTGTGGTTCTCACTATCCACCAACCCGAACGCAATTGGATATAAATGACTATTCGCATCCAAAGCAACAACACATAGCATGTGGCCACCGTACTTATTCTTCAAGAACATGCCATCCACACATATCACAGGATGACAAAATCTGAATCCCCTCCTGTTGACCCTGATTTTGGGCAACTGACACGGAGTCAAAACACTTGACGTGGATGAATGCGTTGGAAAGAATGTAATAGCGAAAATAATAAGAACACGATGTTTTAAAGTGGTTCGGCCCCAGGATCTGGTAATAACCTACGTCCACTTAGATTGTTATTGATGTAAAACTCAAAGGAGTGATCAAAGAACTAGGGTTCAATGAGTTTCACTAGCCTCTGAAGAACAAATACAATATGATTTCTATGATATTTCTAATCACAAGCGATTTAGAAGTCTGAAAAGAGAAAATAAGAGTCCGCCCCTTTCCCTGAGTCCTCTTCTTCTATTTATAAGCTCAGGGAAGATTTTCCTTGATTTGTTACAGATATTATTTCCTAAATAATCGGATATTCAGGAAATCATGGGAGAGAATTTCAGATTCCATCATAACTGCCTAAGATTTCCTCCGCGTGTTGCGTGCCTACGACCAGACTAGTCGTATGGACAGTTCGATTACGTAACGCCGAACACCTTCCTGGTCGATGGTCGAACATAGGTTTTTCCAGGTGTCAGCCACGTGTAATTAATTCCTGCCATGTCATTTACTTCTGATTTATGGGATAACATTTGCCCCCCAAGTTTGTTTAGTGCGACCATCAATAAAGAAACTTAAGGGAACAACCGTTCGTTTTCCCACGTCTGTCAGAATCCCCGTGCACTTTCGAAAACTGTGACATAATTATGTCTAATCAAGTCTTTTCGGTTTCCAAAAAGACAATCTGACGGCTTGTCCACTTCCCCACGTTTCAAAAGTGGGAAGTGACGATTACCGTCTTTTGGGCTACCCCTTCGATCTTTATAAGTAGCCTTCCTTCTTTTTCAAGAAATCTTTACCCGTCATTTGTGTCAAAAATTTCAAGAAATTGCCCCAGTTGTTCAGAGCTTCGAAAACCAGTCCGACGTTGTGCCGCAGGTCTTCTGCCTTAAGTTTTCCTTTTCCTCTGCATCTCCTCCTTCTCTCAGGTAAGGATTCCATCCTTTAAGCTCTGTACTACGCCATGCATGCTATCTTTGTGCTCTTGAATAGGGTTTTTAGGGTTTATGATACAAATCGCCTGATATTTTGCAAAACTGCGTTTTTATACCTTGTATGGGTCAATCCAGTACTTTGATAGATAGAGTTTCTGATTTGGGATGTTAGGTTGTCGAAAGATTCAACCTTTAAGCTAGACGAAAAAACTGAAATTTTTTCATGCTCTTTGGGAGTTGAAAAAAGTTCTGCCCAGAAAACGTTCTTCTTTCCCTGCTCTTTTTTGTTATTTACCCGCGTTGAAGTTAACGTAGGATTAGGATGCTGCTGGCTATTTAGGCACAAGCAACGTTATCCTAGCTTCCCCACACTACTTCGCGGATTGTCTTATCTCCTCCATTGTCTGTTTGCAGTTCATATGCAAGACCCTTGGGGAGGAGAAAGACCTATTGAAGACGATCTCTTAGCCCAACTGCTCGAAGGCGAAGAAAATCCATCCACGTTAATTCCAGATATCCCATTCTCATGCTCTAACCCAAATCCTCCACCAGCTCCTATCCAGAAAATGGCCAGAACAAAAACCAAGGCCAGAAAAAGACGCAACCCTTCTCCAAGTCAGCCTCCTGCCGACGCCCCCTCGACCAGTGGTCGACGAGAATTTCCTCCTGAGACCGAAGTTCAGGCGCGTGCCCGTCCTCGTCACGCCGATCAGTTGGCTGTCGAGTGGCACGTGGTATCTCCGAGTACGGTGACCATTCGCATGGTTTCCAATTATTTAACTAAGTACAATCTGACGAGGGTGACCCTAGTCAGGCCTTCCATCGACCAGCGAGCCAACCTGCCAGGGGGGGCTTTCAGCGCCTGGTCGAGATATCATATTGAGGCGGGTGCCACCTTGCCTCTGCATTCATTTTTCCAAGGGGTGGCTAATTACTTCGGGGTGGCCCCTTTTCAGATTACCCCGAACGGATATAGAATGCTAACTGTGCTCTATATCCTTTACAAACTTAAGAATTGGCCAACCCCCTCTCCTCATGAGGTCAATTATCTTCTTGACCTTAAATCCAACCCCAACCAGGACGGTACGGGGTTTTTCCACTTTTGCCATCAGGAGACTGGACGCACGTTTCTGTCCGAGACCACCCATATCTCCAATGTGGGGAAGTATCACCTGGAATACTTTCTCACACCTTATATTGCTGCGAACAACCTGGCATTCACCCGAGGAGGTAAGGGGAATAACGAGCCTTAAACCAGTAGTTCTTGCCCTTTAAATTTTTTCTTGTCATAATACTCAACTGTTCCACTGTACTCCAGGTCCATGGTTGCGCTCGATCCCCACTCTAGGAATGGAGTCGAGGGCAGCACTCTTAGCCAGTATTCCCAATGCTGCTAAGAGTGTGAAAAACGTGATCACTGAGGCTAACCTTAAGTTGGCTGGCCTTAAGGGCTCCCCTCCTGCGACCAGCGAACCTGCGGCGGGTGGTGTCCATGCTGGCGTGGAACGTGAGCAGGGTCCCGAGCAGCAGCCTCAGTCACCCCCTCCTAGGAGGAGGCCAACTGGGGCTATAATCAGGGAACCCACTATTCCCCACCGAGCAGGAGAACCGTCGGTCCCCAAGGGCAAGGGGAAACAAAAGGTTGTCGAGCTTGCCGAACAGTCTGACGACTCGTCGGATGTATACGGTACACCATTCTCGTTTTTAAATAACTTGCCCATTCCCATCCACCTGTTTGATGGGGACGAAAACTTTAGGAACGCTCCTTCTTTAAATTCAGATTTCTTCCAGGAACTAGGTAGTTCAGTAGATAATGTTACGACCAGTAGGTGTAGCTCGGGTACCTTACTTTTGCATCTCTTATACTCTATCCTTTGTTTCTCTGTGACCCTTTAAACTCATCGTTTGAAATGTCATTCTTTGTGCAGGCATGGACCCCGGGGACTTCTTTGCACATTACCAAGCAGCTGCTGAAGCTTCTGCCCCGAAGAAGGACAGCAAAAGAGCTCGTGGGGAAAGCAGCAAGACCCCCGCGAAGAAGGCCCGAACAAAAGATTCTCCTGCCGACGCTCCCTCCAGAGAGAACTTAACACATCCGCCCGCCTCCGAGTAGCAAACTCCCACGTCTGCCGGCCCTCGGCCTTCCTCAAAGGCCGCAGACAAAGAGACCACGGACCAATTGTCCGAAGGCTCCCTGCCCAGCCACATAGTTGGCATGGCCAGGGAGAGATTATATCGGCTCTCCAAGCATAAGCGTGCCCAGGTCGCCATCACTGATACTGCCACGATGGACATCAACGAAATCATTAACAGGGGGCTGAATGAGATAGCCAGTGTAAGTCGTCTTTCGCTGCTTTGTCATTTATGTTAAACTTCCTTTCTTAACTCACTTTTTTCTTCAGGGGTTTTTGTCCTTGACTGCCAGCTGGCATCGAGCTGGGGCGATGGTTTCTCGAGAGAGGAACTTTGACTCCAGGCTTGCCCAGGCCACGCAAGCGCTCGAGGATGAGAAGGCTAAGCTGCTCGAGGAGAATAGGGAGCTGGTTAAGCTGAACGAGCAGTTATGCGAGGACCAATCCACTCTTACCCGAGAGCTTCAGGAGAGCGAAGAGGCCCGGAACAAAGCCATCGACGAGCGGCACAAATGGAAGGAGAACTGAAAACTCAACACCCAAGAGTGCAAGCAGCTCACACTCGACCTGACCGCCAGCAGGGATGAGGTAAGGAAGCTTGAGGAACGGGTGCACACGCTCGAGGAGGACGGAGTTAAAACTCTGAAGAAGTATAAGGAAGCCACCTTCCTTTGCTTCTATGAATTTTGGAAGCATAATCGGGAGGCGGACATCAACTATCTCTCTGAGCAGTTGCAAGAGACGCTGATGATGCAGTGTGTTGCTCGGCTGGAAGCAGAAGAGAAAGCCAAGGCCACCAAGGCCCAAACTCCTGCTGCTGCTGCTGTGGCTAAACCTCCGGCTGGTCCAAACGCTCCTAATCCAGAAGACCCTCCTGCCCCCCAGCAAAATTAATATTTTTTTTTCTTTTTATGGCCCACGGGTCTTTTTGTAAAGACAATTCTTTTTTAATTTTATTGCTGCAAGGGCAGCTCTTTTGCTTATGTTTGAACAATTACACTCGAGCAATATTGCTCGCGGTGTAAAGGTTTTTATTCCTTTTAATTATATTTTTACATCCGAGCGCTAATGCTCGCGGTGTAAATGTTTGCCTTTGATATTATAATCTTTTATTATAATACCTGTTCGCATGACCGAACTTAGCATAGTAATTTGGTTTGATTTAACAAAATCATAAATTTTGAAAAATACTCTAAGTACTGTTGCATGCTTTCACTTATTTTGTTCATGTGTTTACATACCTCATGGTATGCTTTGCTATCGATGTACCTTATATGCCCCCCAAGTGATCGAGGAGCTTTAGGTCCTGGGTCACTTGCCTTGACTACGACCTGTGCGAACATTACTACTCGCTGCAAAATTTAACACTTGTAATACAGCAAAACAACACACGTAATGAACAAATACTTGTAAAACTAAATTTATAATAGTTGGCAAGAATGACTGGCTGCGCACAGTCCCTTATAATCTCGTATTAAAAATGGACTAAACATGTCTCTACGAGTGATCTTAAAAAAGATTTTACATTTATAAGCGATTAGCCATACAACGTGGCTAACCCTTGTTTGCAAAACTTGTAAAAAGTAGAATTTTAATACAAGCCAGTTCTTTAAAAAGGACTGTTCACTGATAATACTTGCGCAGGTGTTCTCCATTCCAATAACGTGGAACGAGATCTCCATTCAGGCGTGCAAGTTTGTAGGTGCCCGGGTGAAGGACTTCTTCAATCTGGTAAGGTCCTTCCCAGTTAGGTCCGAGTACTCCAGCAGTGGGGTCGCGGGTATTCAAGAAAACTCGTCGTAGCACCAAGTCACCGACGTTGAATTTTCTTTCTTTTACTTTCGAGTTAAAGTATCGGGCGACCTTTTGCTGGTACGCAGCAACTCGGAGTTGGGCTTTCTCCCGTATCTCGTCAATCGAGTCTAGGGACTCCATCATTAATTGGTCATTCTGGTCTTGGTCGTATGTTAAGCGCCGATGTGAGGGGGGATCTAACTCGACAGGTAACATAGCCTCATATCCGTAAGCTAAGGAAAATGGGGTGTGACTTGTCGCTGTTCGGTGAGATGTTCTATACGACCAGAGGACTTCAGGCAGTTGTTCTGGCCACGCTCCTTTAGCGTCTTCAAGCCTTTTCTTCAGGGTGTCCTTAAGAGTCTTGTTCACGACTTCGACCTGCCCGTTTGCTTGGGGATGCGCAACTGAAGAAAAGCTTTTGATAACTCTGTGCCTTTCGCAGAAGTCGGTGAACAAGTCGCTGTCAAATTGGGTTCCGTTGTCTGAAACTATCTTTTGGGGCAAGCCATACCGGCAAACAATGTTCTTGATGACAAAGTCAAGAACTTTCTTGGTCGTTATGGTAGCGAGTGGTTCAGCTTTGGCCCACTTGGTGAAGTAATCGACTGCCACGACTGCGTACTTTACTCCGCCTTTTGCCGTTGGTAGGGATCCAATCAAATCTATTCCCCATACCGCAAAAGGCCACGGACTTTGCATTTGTTTCAACTCGTTTGGAGTTGCTCGTGGAATTTTGTAGAACCTTTGACATTTATCACATCTTCGTACAAATTCCACTGAATCCTCGTTCATAGTTGGCCAGAAGTATCCCTGCCTTAGAATATTTTTTGCCAAACTCTGCCCCCCAGCGTGATCCCCGCAGAAGCCTTCATGTACCTCTCTCATTAGCTCCTTAGCTAGTGTAATACACCTGAGTAGTGGCATGGAATATCCTCTCCTGTACATGACACCATCGACCAGTATGTACCTAGCGGCCTGCCTTTGTAGAGTTCTGGCCTTGTTTCTATCTGTTGGTAACACACCTTTTGTCAGATACTCCAAGTAAGGCACCATCCATGTATCCTCCATTCGAATTTCCATACTGGTCTCTATTACCCGTATGCTTGGCTCACTCAATCTTTCTAATGGTAAAATGTTTAAAGTGTCAGCATCTTTCGCACTCGCAAGTTTGGCTAAGGCGTCTGCATTTGAATTCTGATCCCTCGGTATTTGCTGGAGGGTATACTTTGTAAGTTGGGCTAGCAGGTCTTTGGTTTTATTCAAGTAGGCTACCATTTTTAAGCCCCGCGCTTGATATTCCCCTAGAGCTTGATTCACCAGCAGCTGTGAATCGCTGTAAATATCAAGCGTCTTTATGCCCATGTCTTTGGCCATTCTCAGTCCAGCGAGGAGGGCTTCATATTCGGCTTCATTATTTGACACGGTGAAGTCGAACCTAATAGCGCAGTGAAATCGATGCCCTTCCGGCATTATCAATATCACTCCTGCTCCTGCGTGGGATTCATTGGACGACCCATCCGTGAATAACTTCCACGAAGGAGTTTTCTCTTGAGGCTCGGGCGCACTAGGCTGTTCGCACTGCTCGTTGTCTGGGAGTTCGGTGAACTCTGCAATAAGATCAGCCAAGACTTGTCCTTTTACTGCTGCTCACGGTGAATATGTGATATCGAACTGCCCTAGTTCGACCGCCCATTTTAATAATCGCCCAGCCGTCTCTGGTTTTTGGAGGACTTTCCGAAGGGGCTGGTCGATTAGCACTGTGATAGGATAGGCTTGGAAGTAAGGGAGTAGCTTCCTTGAGGCCAAGATTAAGCAATATGCTAACCTTTCAATGGGCGGATATCTTAGTTCTGCCCCAATCAGCCTCTTGCTAACATAGTATACCGCTTTTTGTACGCCTTCTTCCTCTCGTACTAGTACCGCACTAGCAGCAACTTCTGTGATCGCCAGGTAAATGAACAAAGTCTCTCCTTCGATTGGTTTTGATAAAACGGGAGGCTGTGCCATATGCGCTTTCAAGGCTTGAAAAGCTTGCTCGCAGTCTCCTGTCCATTCAAATTTCTTATTGCCCCTAAGTAGATTAAAAAAGGGGACACACTTGTCCGTTGACTTTGAAATAAATCTACTCAGGGCTGCGATTCTCCCGGTTAGACTTTGTACATATTTAATTTTCTCTGGCTATTTCATGTCGATCAGGGCTTTTATCTTGTTGGGGTTGGCCTCGATTCCTCTTGAATTTACAATGAACCCCAAAAACTTCCCTGATCCAACTCCGAAGGAACATTTGAGAGGATTTAATTTCATCTGGTATTTGTTTAGTACATCAAAACATTCTTGCAAATCCTTCACATGTCCTTCTGCCTTTTTAGACTTTACCAGCATGTCGTCCACATATACCTCCATGTTCACTCCAATCAGCTCTTTAAACATGTGGTTGACTAGCCGCTGGTAAGTCGCACCTGCATTTTTCAGTCCGAAGGGCATTACTTTATAACAGTATAAGCCCGTATCAGTCCAAAAGCTGGTGTGATCCTCGTCAGAGGGATGCATGCTAATTTGATTGTAGCCCGAATATGCATCCATGAACGAAAGGATCTCGTGTCCTGCAGTAGCATCGACCAACTGGTCGATTCTTGGGAGTGGGAAGCAATCCTTTGGGCAGGCTTTATTGAGATCTGTGAAATCCACACAGGTTCGCCATTTGTCGTTAGGCTTGGGAACCAGCACTGGACTGGAGACCCACGATGGATAAAATGCCACCCTGATGAACCCATTCTCCTTTAATCTTTCAACTTCTTCTTTTAGGGCTCTCGATCGGTCCTTATCGAGCAACCTTCTTTTTTGTTGCACGGGTGGAAAAGTCTTATCAATGTTCAGGACATGGCTGATAACTGCAGGGTCTATCCCAGCCATGTCTTTGTGCGACCAGGCAAAGACTTCCTGGTTCCTTCGCAAAAATTCCACCAGTGTATGCTTCGTGGTTGGTTCTAGATTTTTCCCGACCTTTACGACTCTGGTCGGGTCTTTTTCGTCGAGTTGGACCTCTTCCAGGTCCTCGACGGGTTCAACGTTCTCTTCAAAATCCCCAAAGCGAGGATCTAGATCTCTATCCTCACTTTGGACAACACCCTATTTGGTGATCTCATCACCGGATTGGGCTTGTGTATCAACTGCCATTTGCAACCTATCTGAGGTAGTGCTCTTCGATGTTCCCTTTTTCGCCTTCGTGATTGAGGGGTTGTAGCACTCTCTGGCTTCCCTCTGGTTCCCCAACACGCGTCCTACCCCTGCGTCTGTCGGGAGCTTCATGGCTAAGTTCCATATAGAGATGACGGCCCGTAGATCAACCAGTATAGGCCTCCCAATGACGGCATTGTACGCCGAAGGACAATCGACCACTACAAAGGTAGCGAGTAATGTCCTGGTAGCAAGTGTTGTACCTGTCATCACTGGTAGTCTGATCAATCCGGCAGGGGCGAGTCCTTCACCAGAGAAGCCGTATATCGTTTGGTTGCAAGACTCCAGGTCCTTAACGGACAATTTCATGCGTTCCAGCGAAGATTTATACAGGATATTCACTGAACTCCCTATATCGACCAGCACCCTCTTCACCATCATGTTGGCCATTTGGATGTCCATGACCAGCGGATCGGAATGTGGGAAGCGGACATGTTGGGCATCGCAATCAGAGAAGGTTATTTCCCCCTCTTCTAACCGAGCCGTTTTTGGTGCACGGTCCTCCACAGTCATCATCTCGATGTCCTGGTCGTGGTGCAGGGTCCGAGCGTATCGTTCCCTGGCCTTACCGCTATTTCCTGCGAGGTGCGGGCTCCACAAATGGTTAGCAGTGTGCCAGTCACGGGGGCAAGCTGTAAAGCTGGTGAGCGTTGGCGCATGGGTGCCTGCTCGTTGCTACCCGGAGCTTCTCGTTGGGAATTTCCCAAGGCCCGTACGTATCTTCTCAAGTGTCCTTGTCTAATAAGGAACTTGATTTCGTCTTTCAGCTGGTTGCATTCGTTGGTGTCATGTCCGTAGTCGTTATGATAACGATAGAACTTGGTAGTGTCTCTTTTCGAAATATCCTTTTGAATGGGGGCAGGCTTCTTGTAAGGCACACTGGAACTTGTGGCCTGATAAACCTCTCCCCGAGACTCAACAAGGGCAGTGTAGTTAGTTAACCGAGGTTCATAATGGTTACCCTTGGCTCGTTTATTGTCGGAGGTGGAAGGCTCATTGTGTGGCCATTTTCCACCATTCTTGCCATTACCGTTACCGTTCCCATTGCCTTTGCCGTTGGGTTTAGACCCACTGGCGGCTTTGGCGGGCTCGGCAGCCTTCTTATCCTTGCCTGAAGGCTTTCCATCATCGGCAATGGCATCTTCGAGCTTGATGTATCGATCAGCTCGGTCCAAGAATTCCTGGGAAGTTCGAACCCCATCTTTGCGAAGGCTCTTCCAGAGGGGGAAGCGACGCCTAACCCCTGCGGTTATGGCCATCATTTTGCCCTCGTCCCCCACTGTTTTCGCTCCAGCTGCTGCTCGCATAAAGCGCTGGATGTAGTCCTTCAGCGATTCTCCGTCTGCTGGCGAATCTCAACCAGCTGGTTTGCCTCGGTCGGATGCACGCGACCAGCATAGAATTGTCCGTAGAACTCCCTTACGAACATCTCTCAGGAAACTATGCTTGCAGGAGGGAACTTAAAAAACCACTCCTGCGCGGCTTCAGAAAGTGTTGCAGGGAAGATCCTGCACCGAGCGTCTTCAGACACTTTCTGAATGTCCATTTGTATCTCAAACTTATTGACATGAGATACTGGGTCTCCGTACCCGTCAAAGTTCGGAAGCGTAGCCATTTTAAACTTGCTAGGAGTCTCTGCCATAGCTATCCTTTGGACGAAAGGAGTGCCTTTCCTCCTATCGTGGTCGATATAAGACGTTCTTCCCCCGACCAGCTGTTGTACTGCCTGGTTGAGGGCATCTATCTGGGCCTGTACAGCGATAGGAATTGTTGTGGCCTCTGTTGCTGGGGGGACGTTCTCGCCATGCCGCTCGCGGCGATCATTGTGTACATCTCTCAAATCCTCGTCTCTTCTCCGCTGCTCGCTGCTCCCGAGCCAGTTGAAGACGTTATTTTGCCCGGGCTGCCCCCCAGCATCCCGTCTATTGGGTTGGTCATCTTGAGGTATCTGGCCCCTGCCTCCACCTCTTTCTTCGTCCCTCTGACCGGCATTTCCTCTGCCGGAGTCGGCTTCATTATACCCATGGCCATCTCTGAATCTTGATTGGCTATGGTGGGATCGACTGTTCCCTCGATTTCCATTCCGGGCTGAAGCGTCCCGAACGTTAGAGGGTGGCCTACGCTGGTCGTTGTGTCCCCGTGCATTATCATGCCGTGGGGGACCCCGGACCGCAGAACCTAACTCTGAGTTCCTCCTGTTACCAGGAGGATTCTGACCTCTGTTCGGTAGGTTCGGCTCGTCGCCCCTATGGCGTCTAGGACTACGAGGCTGATGCTCGGTCCTATTCTACCTCTGATGCGGGGGATTGCCGCGACTAGCTTGGGATGGAGGCTGTGCCTCAAGGTCCTGTGGGACATCGTCATGAGGCACCTGGGGCTGCTCGGGCCTTTGCGGGCTCGAAGGTTGGATAGGTGGGGCTAGGATTGGGACCCCTGTGGGGTGGCCCATTCGCAGGTTGATCAGGCTGCGAGACAGGTGTGGCCTGATTCCTAGCCAATTGCAAGGCTGCCATGGCCTCGCTCTGGTGGCGGTCCATCTCCGCCTGCCTCTCACTTAGCTATGCGCGCTGCCGTTCAATCTCTTGCTGCTGCCTTGCCATGTCTTCGGCAACACTTTCTTGACTGGCCCTCAGATTGGCCAGTTCTTCATGCAACGCCCCCAGAGTACTTTTCAGCATCGCGTCATCCATTTCTTCCTCCTCAAAGTCCAAATGCGGCTCATCCTCAGCCACGCTTGCAGGAGGAGGAGGAGGAGGAGGAGGAGGTGGGTTTGACGGTGCAGCGGCGGCCGCCTGTCCAGTTTTCCTCGCAGTTTTTGCCATTGTTTTTCTCAACAAGGATAGATCAAGCTCTCAATGAAAGCACCAGAATGTTGACCCAGATTTTGGGCAACTGACACGGAGTCAAAGCACTTGACGTGGATGAATGCGTTGGAAAGAACGTAATAGCGAAAATAATAAGAACACGATGTTTTATAGTGGTTCGGCCCCAGGATCTGGTAATAACCTACGTCCACTTAGATTGTTATTGATGTAAAACTCAAAGGAGTGATCAAAGAACTAGGGTTCAATGAGTTTCACTAGCCTCTGAAGAACAAATACAATATGATTTCTATGATATTTCTAATCACAAGCGATTTAGAAGTCTGAAAAGAGAAAATAAGAGTCCGCCCCTTTCCCTGAGTCCTCTTCTTCTATTTATAAGCTCAGGGAAGATTTTCCTTGATTTGTTACAGATATTATTTCCTAAATAATCGGATATTCAGGAAATCATGGGAGAGAATTTCAGATTCCATCATAACTGCCTAAGATTTCCTCCGCGTGTTGCGTGCCTACGACCAGACTGGTCGTATGGACAGTTCGATTACGTAACGCCGAACACCTTCCTGGTCGATGGTCGAACACAGGTTTTGCCAGGTGTCAGCCACGTGCAATTAATTCCTGCCATGTCATTTACTTCTGATTTTTGGGATAACACCTCCTACAAACTCCAAGGGCAAAAAAGCAATATAGGAAACGACCCTCTTCAGTGACAAAATCAGTAATTTTACCTGGATTCTTTAGCTGCAACATGTGCAAGTAGGATGGCAACTTGCAATACGAATCCTCATATGTCCCCCTAACATACGTAAGTGCCTTTTCTCTACATCTCCATGCCTTTTCATAACTCATATCAATACCAAAAAATTTCTTCGTATCCTCCTTTATGTTGTTTGCCATGTCACTGGTCCCATCAACTGCGTATTTGTTCTTTATGAGGTGTCCAACGACCCACGGTGCAGCTTGACGATGACCTTTTTGTCGCACTTCTAGTGAGCATGTGTGTACGCTCTTGTATATCGTGATCTCAAACAAGGGGGACATTGGTAGTTTTTTCCCTCTCAGTCTCCAACAACAGATAGGATCTTTGCATGTGATATACCACACGTCAGTACCAGACTTTTTCACCATATACTCAAAGTTATTCTTCATTGCAAATAGAGCAGCTTTGGTTTTTGAATCAATCTTGTCCTCAAAAGTCTTCCCAACATATATTTCTCCCATTGGTCCACTAGATGATGAGGAATGGGTTTTAGCAGATGCCTCAATATCTTCTTTTGTAAACATTGGGGCACTCCATCTGGTGTGATCTTCTCTTGATACAATTGTCTCCCTCCACCCAGTGTTATCTTCTGTCCTAGCAGGTTGATTACTGCTTCGAGCAGGTGCTCAGCGTCCTTGAGTTGGGAGGTGTGCTTGTGCAAGAGGCAGTCTTGACTCTTCTTCTACTTTTTGGGCTTAGGAAATGTCTAACTCCTCATTTGAAACATCTGCACTATATTACGAGTCATCCTCGGAACCATCATCATTATCTTCAAAGCAATTACCAACTGGATCATCATTCACATAGGGATCGTACTCATATGCCTCAAGCACACCTGTGGGACCTCCTTGTGGTATATCAAGTTGAATAGTAGCCATCGGATCAGTAACTGGAACAAAAGTGCCCACCTCACTAAGATGCTTGTAACTACTACTTGCATGAGATGGATCGACACTGGTCGTGTCTTTTTTGTTCACACTAGGAGAAGGATCTGATATGACATTCTTCTTAACTAGAGTCACACATAAGACTATCCATTCTTTTAAGCTTATTCCTAAGAATACACAAACTTGACGATCATTCCTCAATTGAACCGGTGCAAATGGTTGGTCGCCGCATACGTATGGAACCTCGAGTTTCAATTCATACACCTCTCTATCCACATGAAATGTCTCGTGCAGTATGCCAAGTAGTTGCAAGTAAGTGACATCATTCTCTACTAGTATCATTTCACCTTCAGTATCCCTAAAATACCATTTCCTACCATTTGTTTCCCAAACACCGTTGTAAGAAACAAATTCGTAAATAGTAGAACCTGAAATAAAAAAAAAACACAAATACAATTAGCTGAAAAACAAATGGTAGGAAATGGCATTTTAACGATGCTGAAAAACATGACCATCGAGCCTGCATCGAGCAGGCATCAAGCCTCCATCGAGCTTGCATCGAGTAGGTATCGAGTAACCATCGAGCACAACATGCAACGCAAAAAATGATGTGCCGTCGAGCTTGCATCGAGCATCCATCGAGCATGCATGAAATAGTGAGAATGCACATTACCATCGAGTACCCATCGAGTAGGTATCGAGTAACCATCGAGCACAACATTCAACCGTAAAAATTGATGTTCCATCGAGCCTGCATCGAGCAACCATCGAGCATGCATGAAATATTGATAATGCACATTACCATTGAGCACCCATCGAGTAGGTATCGAGTAACCATCGAGCATAACATGCAACCCTAAAAATTGATGTGCCATTGAGCCTGCATCGAGCAGGCATCGAGCAACCATCAAGCACAACCCAAATCCAGAAAATTCCCAGAAAACGCAGATCAATAAAAAACCAGAAAAAAACAAAAAAAATACCAAAAAAAAAATGTGAAAATATTGCTCAGATCTATTCGAAATGCCCAAAAAGTTTAAAGGAAACATCACTAATCCAAGTATTTAAGAAAAAATTGCTTACCCATGAAATTTTTCTCCAAGATTTCTCAACCCTTACTTTGGTCTTGATCCCCTCTACAAATGGATTTCTTAGTGGTGGTCCCTTGCTCGATGGGGTCCCGTAGTGCTCTTAGTGGTGGTGTGAGGTGAGGTGAGTGAAAGAGAGTGAGGAAGAAACAAGAAGAAGGAAGAGAGGAGGGAAGATAGGAGATAGTTGTGAGAGGGTTATTTTGGGTATGCTAAAATGAATTGGAATTATTTTGTAATGATAAAAATGCCTAGCATTTTTTTGAATTACAACCCCCCTATTAAGCATAAAAAGTCAAATTTCCCCCTTGATTTTAAGTCCAATGGGCTTATAATCAAATGGGAAATTTCACAGGCCTAAAGCCCATGATAATTTTGACCTAGGGATTTAAAATGGCTATTATTTTATTGATTTTTTAATTAAATTAAATGGCCTAATTGAGTCTATAAAAGGAGTGCTTAGAGAGAAGTCAAAACATAAGTCTGAGAAGTCACAAGTCAGATTTTTCTGATAGTTTTAGATTCTCTCTAAACACAAGTCATTTTCTAAGCCTCTTTGATTATCTTCTCTTCTTCTTCTCTATATCTATCTCATGTGTTGAGAATTTCCCACACTAGTCTAGGTGATTCTAAGGATACATTGGAAGAATGTGAAGAAAATAGAAGATCGGTTCAGTTTCTTAATAATACTCTGCGACATAGAGGATAAAAAAGTTAGAGAAACTGAAGGAAGGACTCTTTCATTCCGCTGCGTATACTGTAAGTAGTCTTGTCTTTGTTTCTCTTTGAATTCAATTTTAGAAACATGTTCTAGGTTATATCATATTAATTTGTTTAATATTAGATCTACATTAAAATAAATAAAGATCCTGTATAAGTTTTCCCAACAATTTCTTCTTCTTCAACCATCACTGTTGTCAATAATAGAAGAACATCATCACTATCATTATCAAAAAGCATTTTACCTAATCGATTAAAATCCATAACTATTTATGATATATTTTGTAGATAAATGAAGTTTTGATGAATAAATGAGACAAAAATTTGATAGATAAAGTTTAGATGGACAAATATGAGATATGAAATAGTCTTATTTATAGAAGAAAAAAAAGTAGCCGTTGGAAATATAGTCGTTATAAATATAACCATTAAAAATATAGTTGTTAGAAATATAGCTATTTGAAATAGTATAATTAATTATAAAAATAATTTAAATTAAAAAAATTCAAATTTTTAAAGAAAAATATTTAAAAAATGGATATTAGCTAAAGTAGAGAGTTTAGTTTGGAGTGAGATTGGAAAAAGTAGCTCTCTAAATTAGGTTTTTTTTTTTGTTAAATAGCTAAAATGTAGGTAGCCTTCTTGGAGATGCTCTTATCATTCATGTTTTTGAGTTTTCTCTTAATTCTCTTTCTCTTCATTTACCTGATTTATTATTGGAAAGTTTTTAAATAAATGACTTTTTTTTATATACATAATCATATTTTAATATGGGCAATTAATTTTTGCCAATTTTTATGGGAATCGTCCATTTGAATCACAATATATATATATGGAATTTTAATTCCAAATTTGTAAAGAAAAATCCTACATCACCATAAATATTCCAAATCAAATTCATTTTTGAAAAAGAAAATTGAAAAGATACCTTCGAAATTTTGCTCCAGAACCCTTCATGAACTTCAACTACGTCCGATTGCTGCCCACACCTTAGATCAAGACTCCGAATACATCCTTAGCATGAAAACTTGTTAGCTTAGTTTGCTTTGTTTTTCTTGTTAGCTTAGTTTCGTTCGGAATTATCATGAAAACTTGGGCTCAAACAAGTCACCAAGTTATTCATTTTCAAATTCCACGCTAACTAAAAATTTTCAATGACTTAAAATTTACTAAATATAATATTATACGTACCTGCCCCCCAAGCGATTATAATTTGATAATATCCTAGATCGATTTTAATGGGTTAATAGACAAAATTAATTAAAATCCGTGTTTAAAATTCATAGCAACCATTGTATTTAAATGGGTTAATAGACAAAATTAATTAAAATCCGTGTTTAAAATTCACAGCAACCATTGCATTTAAATAGTTTTGCAAATTAAAAAATGATTTTTTTTATAGAATTAAGCCTTTTTTTTACAATCGAAATAAAATATAAACTTGAACTACAAGGGTTATCGATAATACTTCCTAAGATGAAGCGTATTCCAAGTTCGTGGGACTCCTTCTCCAGTTAATCGAGCTAATTTGAATGTTCCTTCACATAAGATTCCATGATTTGGTATGGTCCTTCCCAATTCGGTCCTAGCACTCCATCCTTAGGGTCTTTGTTTTCCAGAAATACCCTTCTTAATGCTAAGTCTCCCAACTCAAATTTTCTTTCTTTGACCTTTGAATTAAAGTATCGAGCTACCTTCTGTTGATAAAATGCCAGTTGAAGTTGTGACAATTCTCTGCATTCTTCTATCAAATCGAGGGATGCTTTTAACAGGTTGTGGTTTTGTTCTTGGTCGAATGTATTTTGCCTATGAGATGCTATCAAAACCTCGACTAGGAGCATAACTTCACTTTCGTATGTCAATGAAAACGGGATATGACCGGAAAATATGCGGTGAGACATTTTTTATGCCCAAAGTACATGTGGGAGCTGCTTAGGCCATAATCCTTTAGCCTCTTCCAATCTTTTCTTTAAGCTCGCCTTTAGGGTTTTATTCACTGCTTCTAGTGTTCTGTTAGCTTTTGGATATGGCAATGAGGAGAATTTTTTTATGACACCATGCTTTTTGCAGAAGTTTGTAAATAGGTCGATGTCGAACTGAGTTCCATTATCAGATACAATTTTCCTTGGGAGTTCGTACCGACAAATTATATTCTTTACCACGAAATACAACACTCTCTTTAAGGTAATAGTTGCTAACGGTTCATCTTTGACCCACTTAGTGAAATAATCCATCGCGACCACAACACAGTGTACGCCACCTTTTCCCAATTGCAATGATCCAATCACATCTATCCCTCGGGTGGAAAATGGACATGGCGATGAAAGAATCGTTAGCTCGACCGGTGAAGCCCACGTTATTGTCAAGAAACGCTGGCATTTATCATACCATTGAACATACGAGGCCGAGTCTTTATTCATGGTTAGCAAAAAATACCCCTGCTTGAGTATCTTCATAGCGAGGTCCCCCCCTGCCCCCATCATGGTCTCCACAAAATCCCTCATGAACCGCCTTCAGAATAGCCCAAGATTCATTGGATGATGCACACCTGACTAAAGGCATGGAATGTCCTCTTCTATATAATATTACCTCAACCAAGATATACCTCAGGATTTGGTATAACAACCTACATGCATCCTTGTAGTCTTTTGGCAATCTCCTCAAAGTGAAATATACTCGATGATAGGAGTCATCCAAGTTAACTCTATTTGTATCAATTCGATCTCTAAATATTCTTCTTCAATGCTCGACTTTCAGAGGAATTCAATTGGAATAGTGTTCAATGTGTCCACTTCCTTGGTTGTTGCAAGCTTGGCTAGGGCATCTACGTTAGTGTGTTTGTTCGCCTGATACTTGTTCTACAGAATAGAAATCAAATTATGATACTTCCCCCATTCACTTTTGCTAAATATGCTGCCATTTTTATTCCATGAGGTTGATATTCTCCCAGAACCTGATTTACCACGAGCTAAGAATCATTGTAGCATTGTATGGCCTTTTCCTTAAATTTCTTAGATACTCAAATCCCGGCCAATAAGACCTCATATTCGGCTTCATTGTTCAAAGAACTAAAGCCAAATCTTAGAGTTGAATGGAATCTATGTCCTCCAGGAGTGATTTGTATGATCCTAGCTCTAGACCCATGCTCGTTGGAAGATCCATCCACAAACACTTCCAATAATTCCTGCACTGGTTCTCTCATCAGTTCTTCTTGGAAACCTATTCATTCAACCACAAAATTTGTCAAAGCTTGCCTTTTGATCGAAGGTCGTGGTTTATAGATTATCTCAAATTGACTGAGTTCTATGGCCCACTTCAAAAGTCATCCCAATGTCTTTGGTTTTTACAAAACCTACCTTAAAGGGTGATTGGTTAAGACGTGTATGGTATTAGATTGAAAGTATGGCCATAACTTCCTCAATGTTAGAACTAGGCAAAATGCGAGCTTTTCAATTAGAGGATACTGAGCTTCCGCTCTCAAGAGTTGTTTGCTAGTGTAATAAATCAGTTTTTGAGATCAGTCCTCCTCTTGTATTAGGATTGCACTTATTGTGTTCTCTGTTACGACCAAATAGAGATATAAAATCTCTCTATACACAGGCTTAGACAATATTGGTGGTTCAACTAGGTGTTTTTTCAAATCTTGGAAAGGCTGCTCGTATTCCTTATTCCATTCAAACTTCTTTTTCCCCTTAGTAGGTTGTAGAATGGTAGGCACTTGTCAGTTGACTTCGAAACAAAATGATTTAAAGTTGTTATTCTCCTAGTTAAGCTTTGAACATCTTTGTGCGATCTGGGATAAGGCATATCGAGTAAGGATTATATTTTCTCCAAATTAGCTTCAATCCCTCTTGAATTACAATAAAGCCTAAGAACTTTCCTGACGAGACTCCAAAGGTGGACTGCTGAGGATTTAATTTCATATCATATGTCCTTAGCACAGTGAAACATTCTTTTAGGTTGGTCACATGGTTATTGGTTGTTTTATACTTGCCTATCATGTGGTCTACATACACTTCCATGTTACAAGCAATCTGGTTAACAAACATTTTGTTCACCAATCTCTGATATGTAGCTTTAGCATTCTTCGGCCCAAATGACATTACATTATAGCAATATACATTATTCTCATTCATGAAGCTCATGTGTTCCTGTTTAGGAAGATTCATGGTGATCTGGTTATATCCAAAATATGCATCCATGAAAGACATGAGCTTGTGTCCGGTAGTCGCATCCACAAGCTAATCTATCATGGTCAAAGCAAAATAATCCTTTGGGCATGCTTCATTTAGGTCAGAGAAGTTGATGTTGTTCCTCCATTTTTCATTTGGCTTTGGTACCAACACAGGGTTAGCTATCCAAGTGATATTTAGCTTCTCTGATGAACCCGCACTTTAGGAGTCGAGCTACTTCTTCCTCCAAAGATTTTCCCTTGTCTTTCTCGAGTAATCATCACTTTTGTTGTTTGGCTAGTATACTCCTATCCAGGTTCAGAGTATGGATGATAACCTTAGGACTAATGTCGACCATATCAGAATGCGACCATGTTAAGACATGTAGATTTTTCTACAAAAACTCAACAAGATCTCTTTTCTATTCCACGTCGAGACTCTTACCAATCTTTACAACCCTAGTAGTAATTTCTTGATTGAGTATTATATCCTCTAGTTCTTATAAGGCTTGGAGTTCTTATCTGTTCTCGCCTATTCATGGGTCTATTTCTTCACTTTCGGAGACCTCAATTTCCATCAGCTGGATTTCTTTGGCCTCTTCAACGATTACCATGGCCTACTGCCCAGGTTGTGATTTTCCTTTCATTGCTACACTATAGCATTCCCGAGTTGCCAACTGATCTCCTCTGACCATGCATATTTCTAGTTGTGTGGGAACTTTCATTGTGAGAAAGCAAATAGACATATTCACTTCAAGACTGATCGGAATGGGTCGACCTAAAATTGCATTATACGCAGATTGGCAATATATTGCCATAAAGTCGAGCATCTTAGTTGTGGTCCGAGTTTCATCCCCAAATATTACCATGAGGTCTATCATTCCAATCACAACCATATCTTCCCCTGAAAATCCATGCAGAGTTGTCGAACAAGCCTTCAAGTCCCTAACAAATAGCTTCATTTTTTCTAAACTCAACCTAAATAGCACATTGACTGAGCTCCTGTTGTCGATCAAGATTCTTTGAACTCTCCTATTTGTGAGTTGGACGGTTATCACAAGAGGATCATTATACAAAAAATTGGACATGACTGGCATCCTCTTCCGTAAATATGATCGGTTGTTTATCTGTTCTTTGCTGCTTGGGCATCCGCTACTCAGAAATGTATGACAAGACATCATGTATCTTACGTTCTTGGACATATCTCTTTTGAGCTTCACTGCTCGTTCCTGATAGGTGAGGTCCGCCTGCTATAGTTATGATATCGACTCCTTCCACTAAAGCAAATAGAGCTGCATAGGAATTCAGCTAATTGTCTGCAGCTGGTTATTGATTTGGGATGACCTTTTGATTTGAGGCTACCCGATTCCGAGCATATTGTGCTAACGGTCAAGCTTGAGACAAAGTTTC
The DNA here is from genome assembly GCF_963169125.1 of Humulus lupulus. Taxonomy (NCBI): domain Eukaryota; kingdom Viridiplantae; phylum Streptophyta; class Magnoliopsida; order Rosales; family Cannabaceae; genus Humulus; species Humulus lupulus. Next base: position 130,614,426 of record NC_084793.1, read on the forward strand.
AATTTCATCTTTCAATTGATGATAGTCATGGGTGGTATGGCCTATGTCGTTATGAAAACAACAAAACTTGGTCAAATCCTGTTTAGCTCATTAATTCCTCATAGGCTCGAGCTTTTTCCACGGAAGGCGAGTAGAGTTAGCTAAGAAAATGTTTTTTCGTGTATCTGTTAATTCAGTGTAGATGGTAAAAATAGAGACATATTTCTCTCTGACTTTGTTCTTTTTGGCTCCAACCTAATTGCTTGCATTGCTATCTTTTTGTTTATTACTTTCAGTTTGACCATTATTAGCAACCAGTGGAGTGGATATCATTGTATTGGGGATCATCCTAACGGGCTGAATGGTGGTGTTTTTTGCGACGACCATTGTTGATTTCGCCTCTTTGAGGTTTATCCACTCTTTAGCTCGATATAAGAACTCATCAGGGTTCTTAACTCCTTTCCTTTGGAGATCTTTCCAAAGATGTCCTCCTATAGTAATTCTAGCTCACATAGTTATAAGTTTGGCATTATCATCAACATCCCTAGCTCAAGTTGTAACATTCGTGAATCTTTTCATGAAGGTTTTGAGAGATTCCCCGGGCTGTTGTTTTATATTTTCCAAGGAATTAGCCTCTACTCGCCTTTCTTAAAATCTAAGAACAATTCACTCCAAGACATGATTGAATGTGTTTGAAATTTATCAAACTACATCTTCGCAGCACCAGTTAAAGTAGCTGGGAACAAGACACATCGAAGATCAATACTCACATTGTGAGCTCGCATCAAAGTATTGAATGTTCCAACATGATTGAGCGAATCGATAGTCCCATCATATGTCACCATGTGAGGCATATTAAACCCACATGGATAGGGAGCTGCAGTAATGTGAGGTGAAAAAAGCTAGAGCTCCTCATTAGAGTCATCATTATGCATATTCTTTTAAGCTAGAAGGAACCTCATCTGTTCTTCCATGAACATGAGTCGTTCTTGGGTTGAATCCCTTATTGCTTGGTTAATGGGAAGCTAATTATTAGCTCTCAATCCTTGATATATATTATCCAGGTTATTGTCCCTTTGAATATAAGCTTAGTTGTTTGGGACATTCCTGTTTTCATGTCTCCCAGTAGGATCATCCCTTGGCTGAATATAACTCAGCTCGCATGACTATGTTGCCTTTGGTGCGAGTTAAGGCACTCACACATGTCGGGTTGATTATTATTTTGGATACTATGACAAGAATTTATTTAATCTCTCAGGTCAGGCACTTGTATTTGCGACAAATTATTATGAACACTTTTCGAATGGTTCTCATGATGACTTGTATTTGAGACAAATTGTTATGAACACTTTTCGAATGGTTCTCATGATGACTTTTCGTCCAATAGCTTCTCGAAGCTTACCACCCGCTGCTATGGGCGATGAGGCTGAATACTGACCATGACTTTAATCCTAGTGTCACGAGATCGGGTAATATATGTAGCTTCTCTCTGAGCAGAGTTTCTCTGGTCACTCCCATGTATGGAAATATTTCCTCAAGCTCGATTTTGAGGAATTTGAGCTCAAGGAGGTGATGGATGACAGATGGGCAATGAAGGATATCTTATGGGGGAGGCTGCTGGTTGATTGTTTGGAAATACAGTTCGAGGTCGCCCTTCATCCACCACAATCTCTCTTTCTTCTGAGAGTGGTCTTTCCCCCCGATTTTCAATGTTGGATGGGACCCGAGCTGGTGGATTTGGGAGAATGCCGTCCCTGTTTTCTCGAGTAGAGTTTGTTTTAGCTCGATAGACAGGTTGTTCATTCCTGGGAGCTTGTCCTGATGGTATGGTGCTGCGAGTGGCAGTCCTGCCAGGAAGACTAGTGTTTGTGTGATGACGTCTACAAGATCTGGTCCGCTGAGAACCACTCACCCTTCTCCCATTATACAGATCAACTACAGATGGTAACCTAGACATGATTTCATCAATTCCCTTAATGGCATGGGCTAGCTGATCATTGAGTTTAACATTTTCTTGTTCGACTAATCCTACATAGTACGAAGAAATGTGAAGCTCCCTCATGGGTTGCATTGATGAACTTCCTGTATCCTGGTTATTCCCAGCATTACTATGGGGATGTTTACAAGCTCACCAAGAAGTCCCCTTTCCATTTGGAATAAGGAGCTGATAATCTTTCTAGTCAATGGGTAGAATTGACTCATCCTCTCATGCCGATCTTCTGGTCACCATAACCATTATTACAACCAAAATTTGGATAAAAATTATGCTGACGGTGAGAACTCGTCAATAATATAAGGTCATAAAACTCAAACTGTATTGCAAAAAATATGTAGGAAGAAGATGGAAAGAACTTAAAGGAGAAAAAATGCAGAACTACAATGGAGCGAAAATTGCATATTCCTTAACTGTCTGAGCATACAAAGAATTTTCCCACCCCTAGCCTGAGGGGTCGAAGCTTATTTATAGATGGGCTCTGTTGGCCCCTGATACAAGGTGGTCCCCAGGGACAAGATCATACGTAATTACATTGCCAGGGTAGTGGTGCAGTACGTAGTGGTGTCGACTTTTGTACTTGGTCAGAGGCATGCAGAACGTGCCACCACTTCACGTACTCATTTGTGTCGCCACTACATGTCGTACACGGATATCAGAATCATGCATTCTCCACCTTCATGGGTGTATATTCCGTACTCATATGCACGCCTTGTACCTGATGGTCCATCTTTCATCTTCAAGGTACAATTTCCCTCCAATCTTCCTTATATTCTGCTGAGTGATAGAGAATAGTGTGGGCTCTTCGTTAATGTAGAAGGAACTTCCTTTACCAAGTTTCCACGTTGAGGCACTTCTAAGAGGTGGGCCTCAGGTAGTGAGCCCCTGTCGCGTAATGACCTCATGTCATGAGGTGCAGAGAACGAAACCTAGCACAGTGAGGCATCTAGGCATGTGGTTCCAGCAATGATGGAGTTTAGCATTTGGGCACGCAGCGCCTCTTATAGCGAGGTGCCTCTTCACTTACTCAGCCCCACAACTTGAAGCATCTTCCTCCCCGTGGGCCTCGCGGAAAGTCAAATGAGGCTCAAAGCCTTGCACGGAGGCCCCTCGCGCCTTCGCACAGCGACCACTCGTGCGGCGACCCCTTGCGCAGGGATGCCACCTCGCGCCATGACCCCTCGCGCAACAGCCCTAGCGCAGCGACCCCCCTCACGCAACGGTCCCTTGCACCACGACCCCTCGTGCAACGGTCCCTCGCGCCATGGCCCCTCGCACAGTGGCCCTCACGCCTCGCACAGTGATCCCTCGTACAGCGAAGGACTATCCTCCTTGAGGACCTTGCGCCAAGTAGAATGAGGTTCTAGGCCTCGCGCAACGACGCCACAGCATGGCACTCTTCTCTCCGTGGGCCTCGCATAGCGAGGGTGACTTCTCAGGGGACCCGTATGCGGGTCCTTAGGCGCACACAGGAGGCTCATTGAGATGGATTTGTCTAGAGACCTCTCCGCATGATGCACAGGAAGGTTTATGAGGTTCTCACTTCGGGTCTTCTCAGCACGGCGTCCTTTGACAAGCCACTCCGCGTGCAGGTGTTCTGGTGTACTCGAGCCTTGCGCCTTCGAATTTTAGGCAGGTCTTTAATGTTGGCTCCACATGGTGATGTCTAGGAAAGTAGCTTTTCGCATATTGTGACACCTCCATGCACAAGGCCTTTTAGGCTAAACTCTACTTTACATATTTCTTGGGAAATCATCCCACATTCACACTTGCCCCTAAGTCTATGAGTATACTTTCATGTGTTCTTATAGACTCTTTAACATGTGCTCTGTGTGACGAGTGTGGTGTTTATGCTTCACTCTTCTTTGAATGCTATCTTGGAATGATGAGGACATACAAAATGAGCCTTGGTAGTGTGTTTCCTTGTAATTCATAAAGAAACACAAAAACCAACTAATTTTGGTTGTGATCCAAGTATGCTCTTAAGATATGACAAGAGCCAACTAATTCCCATTGCGGATCCCAAGGTTGTCAAGGCTCTTAATCTCTACCATCCATCTAAATTTGATCCAATGGCTAGGAAACCTTGACTTTCCTTATAAATACCCCAAGACTTGAACCCACTTCCTCACACCAAGACTTGCTTAGCCTAGTGGTATTCCTTCTAAGCCACTTCCAAGAGCTCCAAGGTTCTATCCTCCCTAGAAGCATTCTTGAGGTAATTTTTTGCCCCTTTTCATTTATTAATTCTTTTTTTTTTTTTTGCTTATTTCTTCTCATATCTGGTTTGCATTGTTGTGGTGCTAGGCGTTATCTTACTGTTAAGGATCCGCTCTCGCTTGTCGTTCAACCCTTCTTTACGTTCCCGAAAGTCTATCATTGCACATCTGTGGATCCATACATTCACACCCAGGTATACCTTCATTCTCCATTGATATGCATGTTTCTTTTATCTCTTATACGAAGGTAGAGTCACTGGTTGGAATGCACCCGCTCTGTACAGGTTTTTTGTTGTTTTTTTACGGCCCTTCCAATACATACGCATGGGCCATTTTCTTATACCCCTCATACTTATGTTGTAGATATAGGGTTATCTTCACGCACATACATCCCCGTGTCTTAGCTAGCCCATGGCGTCTAGGCGGTGCTCTAAAGGTCCAACTAATATCGAATTTATCGAGTTTTCGTCCTCCAACTCTGAGGCCGACATTCACAAACCCTCTAACCATGGGGGTGTGCGAATGCTTTACCTACAAAGACTATCCTAACTTAGGCAGAAGGCGCGTTGCCTTGAGAATGAACTCAAATCTATTACTAGCAACGAGGGTTTAGGTTTCTCCCCATGGCATGATACGTATGTCTCCCAACTAAAATCAGCCTTCAGGATTGTATATCCGAAATCACCTGTCTAGAGGAAAACCTGCCACCTGAACCTTTTTTCTTTCTGTGGTGATGAATCCTCAAGTCGTAGGGGTCCCATCCATGAAAGTGTTGACTGTGAACCCCTCGAACCTGAGTTTCTTTCTATGATTCTCCCCATGCTTCCCCACCTGCTCCCGGTCACACGTCCTAGGGTTAAGGAGAGTGCTGGTAGACGTAAGATGCGTAGGGGACCTTCTAGGGGGTTGAGGAAGTATGTCGCTCACAAGTTTTCTGTCTCTGTCCAGGTACCCAACATGCCGAGGAGGACTTCTGACAATTCTGAAGATGCGAGCAGGTCCACCTTTACTAGTGCTAAGCTTGCCAGCATGCTAAAGGCCAATCAGCTATCGTCGGATATCAAATTCATAATTCCAAAGCGCGAGGACCGTGCATCTGAGCCACCCGAAGGGCTTGTTGCCTTCAGCGACTCTATAATTAAATCTGGTGGAGCTTTGCCGCTTCACCCCTTCTTTGTCAAAGTACTTAACTACTTCGAGCTGGCGCCCCTACAACTAACCCCCAACTCTTGGGTGGTGCTCAGTTGCTTGTACGTACTGTATAAACAAGTGCACTCTAGAGGTCCTTCCATGAGCAAGGTCCATTATCTCTACACTCTTAGGGCAAACCCATCAGCTCCCGGCTTCTACCAACTCTAGAAAGTCATGGCCCATACAAGATCTCCCCTTGTGGAGGGCTCCATTTCCAATAGAGGCTCGTGGAAAAGTGACTTTTTCTTCACCCCCAGCGTGTCCACCCAACATACGCACTTCAACGCTTCAAGTAAGCTGATTCCCACCTTGAGTTCGTATACAAGAAATTTCTCTTTTACTCTTCCTTTTTCTGGTTTATCTGACTATGATTATTTCTTTTCTCTTGACCGCAAGTCTCGTAGGGGTTGTTGGGCCTACCTTGAAATCCTCGGCCCATGAACCTAGCTGACGAAGAACATACTTTATTCATAACGGATAAAGGACTCTACTGCTACAAAGTGATGCCTTTTGGATTGAAAAATGCATGTGCCACCTATCAAAGATTGGTGAACAAATGTTCGCTCACCAGATAGGAAGGAACATGGAGGTACACGTTGATGATATGTTGGTGAAGACCAAAAGTGCCGGAGAACTCAACGGGGACCTAAGTGAGATGTTCAACACACTCCGGAGGTACTGAATGAAACTGAATCCACTCAAGTGCACTTTCGGAGTCTCCTCAAGAAAGTTCTTGGGTTTCATGGTCAACTCCAGAGGCATTGAAGCTAATCCTGATAAGATAAAGGCCTTAGTAGAAATGAGCCAACCCAAGAACAAGAAAGGGGTGCAATGTCTAACGGGATGGGTAGCAGCCCTTAACAGATTCATTTCAAGGTCTACGGACAAGTGCCTCCCCTTCTTCAACATCCTAAAAGGGCGCAAAAAGTTTGCTTGGGATGGAGATTGTGAGGACGCTTTTACCAAATTGAAGGAACACCTAGGGAAGCCACCCTTGCTGGCTAAACTTGAAAAGGGCGAAAGGCTCCCGTCTCTGTTTTCTCAAGTAGAGTTTGTTTTAGCTCGATAGACAGATTATTCATTCCTGGGAGCTTGTCCTGATGGTATGGTGCTGCGAGTGGCAGTCCTGCCAGGAAGACTAGTGTTTGTGCGATGACGTCTACAAGATATGGTCCGCTCAGAACCACTCACCCTTCTCCCATTATATAGATCAACTACAGATGGTAACCTAGACATGATTTCATCAATTCCCTTAATGGCATGGGCTAGCTGATCATTGAGTTTAACATTTTCTTGTTCGACTAATCCTACATAGTACGAAGAAATGCAAGGCTCCCTCATGGGTTGCGTCGATGAACTTCCTATGTCTTGGTTATTCCCAGCATTACTATGGGGATGTTTACCAGCTCACCGAGAAGTCCCCTTTCCAGTTGGAATAGGGAGCTGATAATCTCTCTAGTCAGTAGGTAGAATTGACTCATCCTCTCGTGCCGATCTTCTGGTCACCATAACCATTATTACAACCAAAATTTGGATAAAAATTCAACCTAATTCGCTCTCAATGAAAGCACTAAAATTTTGATGTGATCTTTCGCCAACTAAGAGTTATAAATAAAAATAAGATAGTTTAGGCTCGATATAAGCCATAAATAATCAACAGAAAGAATAACACACAACCTTTATGTGGTTTAGTGGTTAAATCCACATAGTGAACAAGTCGATATTATTTTTGGATATTTTTCTCAAGAGCATTGTCTAATAGAATTTCTCCAAAGTTTCAGTTTCTCAAAAATTTCACCCCTTTTCCTATTCATTCCCTCTCTATTTATATAGGAAAAATGAACAGGTTTAGGTAACTACCATTTATTACAATATATTCTATTAATTGCTTGATTGATTACATTCATTATGCAAAATCATAATAATCCTACCCTTGATATAAATCTCGAATCTTTAGTGATTCGTATATGTGCCTCCAGTACATCACCCATGTTCTGAAGTCTCACTAAGCGAACTTAAACATTCAAGGATAACTCGAGTTGTTTATCAAGTCACATGAACTAACCTTAGGTGATCTCTCCACTTCCCTAGTGATAACTCCAGTTCGACTAACCTAAAATATCTGGAACTCAAGACCGTGGACATGGAGCTAGAGAATCTTCATTAATCGCCCCTTGGAAATATGTTTTTGCAAGTCAGCTCGCTATATGACTGTACTACGAGCAAGATACATTAGCTTGTATTTTTCAGGTACAACACTAAGTTACTATGTATACTTCACAACTTATAGTTTAGAACAAAAAGCTCAGAACCAAGTGTTTGGTTAACATTGTAGATTACACATGTACCTGGATGGTTAGAGTGATCGCTAAAATATGATACACAAGTGCACGCAGTCGATTCAAGTAATATAGATAGTAAATAGAGTATCGTTCCCACAAAGACTATTAACCAATTACCAATAATTTTTCTTTAATTTCTATTTGGCAAACAAAATTTACATGAATAAATCTAATTATAAAATTTTAAATAACTGTGAACCAAATAACTAATCAAAAGATAAATATCAATAATAAAAAGATCTAGGGTTCACAACCATTCCAGAATTCTAAAGGTCTTTTGGGGATTGATTTAGACGGCACAACATTGAGAATGTCATTCGCGGTTTCAATTGCATGTTCCCAGAACGAAGTCAGTAGAGTTGAGTAACTAAGCATGCATCTAACCATTTCCAATAAAGTTCTGTTCCGGCGTTCCACTACACCATTTTGTTGCAGAGTACCTGGGGCAGTAAGTTGTGATAAAATCCCAAGTTCAGTTAAATGATCTTTGAACTGCATATCCAAATATTCTCCACCCCTATCAGATCACAAGATCTTTAACATTTTACCAAATTGGTTCTGAGCCATTGCTAGGAATTCCTGAAACTTTGAAAATGTTTCTGATTTCCTATGCATTAGGTAAAGACATGAGTATCTAGAGTAATCGTCAATGAAAGTGATGAAATACTCAAAACCACCCCTGGCTTGTACATTCAAAGGTTCAGAAACATCTGAATGCACAAGACCAAGTGGTTCTTTGGCCCTATCACCCTTTGCAGAGAATGGATGCTTGGTCAGTTTGTCTTCTAGACAAGATTCACAGACAGGTAGTTCACCTAAGGTGAGTTCCCTCAAAGGTTCGTCCTTTGTAAGTCTTTGAATCCTATCATAGCCAATGTGACCTAGTCTCAAGTGCCATAAATATGTCATATTATTATTATCGGTCTTTTGTCGTTTATTGGTCCTAGGTTTAGATTCTTTGAATAAATCATTATTAAGAGCGAGGGGTTCGTTAGGTCACAGAATATAAAGCCCGTTTTCCAAACATGCAATACATAATTGTGATCCATTGAAAGAAATAGATATATTAGAACTTGTGAAAGTCATAACAAATCGTTCTAATTGTAACATGGAAACTTAAATTAAATTTCTACTAAAATCCGGAAAAAAAATACATTATTTAAAATTAAAAATTTATTTCCAAACTTCAGACGAGCTCTTCCTCTAGCTTGGACCGCAACGAACGTTCTGTTCCCAACTCTAAGCTTTAAGCCGCTTCGTTCACTTCCTCCCACGATTCAAGAAGCTGTAAAGAGTTACAAACATGGTTAGTAGATCCATAATCAATAATCCAAATAGAGTTATCATTCTCTAAAACACATGTTTCCAAGATAAATGAAATATAATCATTACCTTTGTTTTTATCTGCTAGAAACTTGGGGCAATCCTGTTTCCAATGCCCCTTTTCTTTGCAGTGAAAACATTTACCTTTACCTTTCTTGCTTTTCCCCTTAGGCGTCTGTGCACTTGGTTGTGCACTCGCCTTTGTAGGCTTGGGGTTGTTGTTTTATCCACCTTTCCTCTTGTTTCCAGCTTTCGAAGACGAAGCTTGGTTAGCTTCAGCCTTAGCTGGATCAGCAGCAGCAGTAGTAGTTGTCTTCTTTTCTCCTCCCTTACTAGTTCCAACCATGATAGACTGAAAAGTTTGAAGCTCATTCATGAGCTGCGTAAGACCATAGTTGAGTTTATTCAACACATAGTTGGTGGTGAATGGAAGGAAAGCTGGAGAAAGACTGATAAGGATTAAGCCAACTTGAGTTTCCTCATCTATTATGACTCTGTGCAGTTCAGCTTCCTGAAAGTAGTTTGTCATCTTGATTAGGTGATCACGAACATGTTGAGAAGGTGTCATTCGAGCATTGGCATATTTCTTGGTGGCCTCAAAATGAGTCTGCGCTGACTTGGCACCAAACATGTCTTGGAGCTGATCCATGATTTCGTAGGCTGTCTCGACATTCTCCATCTTTGTCTTGAGTGTGTCGACCATACTAGTCAACATGTAGTACCGCACCTTGTTGTTAGCCGCCTGCCTACGCTTATACTTGTCCCTCACAGACTTGGTAGCTCCTTCAGCTGGAACTTCCGGGGATTCCTCAGTCATGACGAACTTGGAGTTGTCACCAATCAACACAATGTTGATGTTTTTCTTCCAATTAAGGAAGTTTTCTCCAGTGAGTTTCTCCATCGAAAGTTGAGAAAGGATGGGAGTAGACACAGACACTACTTAACTTAAAACTACAAATTATCAATAAAATAGAAACCAATCACATTTGCTGAATAAAACTTCTATTCACACAAATTTCAAGAAATAGCACAACATATACCAAAAATATGTAAGATATGAGAAAAAATACCAAAAACTATCATATCTCTATTTCTTTAGGTTTTTAACTAATCTACGATATCCTTGTCCCGGTTGGCGAGAGTCAAAAATACCACTAGTTAAATAGAGTTGTAAACTCATTTAATAATGGACACCACTATTAACAACCTACTATTCGATCAAAATAAGAAAACAAAATCTCTTATTTTATGAGCTAGACCCACGGTTTCGATAATCATAGATTTAGTCCTAGTAGTCATCGTAGGGGTGAGTCTAGTAGCATTTGACCTATAATTATCTATCTTTCGAGATCTAACCTTGTCAAAATAACTAATGAACACCTTCCGTAGGGGGACGAATCAAAGCGCCTCGAGGCCCCATTAAGCTATTGACTATGTTAAACCAATGATGGAGATCGAATAAAATCTTAAAATAAGCTCATTATAAAATTTAAAAAAATGAATTTTTATTATTTATTTTTTAGAAAATTAATGACTATGGTTTTCCCAAAAAAAAATAAACAGATTAAAATTTTTAAAACCAAAGTCATATAATTTCTTATTAATTCTAAAGTGTCACATTAAAACAAATTTAATTAATTTGTTGCTAATCAATATTTAGCTTTAACTAATATAATGAACCTATACAATTAAGTCCAACTCAGATAAATGGGCCTTAACAATTGGGCTTGTATGGAGGAGGGCTGGGTCCAGTATGTCGTTCCCACTACAAAGACCCCCTATCTTCCATACAAGGTCCAAAAGACAGGAATTTAAACATTCGTTTTATTAATTGATTAGTCCTACTATAGTCATGCAAAGCAAATGGGCCTTCACAAGTGGAATCACCCACAAGAGAGAAATTTAAACTTTACATTTTCTAATGGGCCCAAATAAAACCTATCATTTTATGAATATTTTATGTGGCAAAAATACCACATATCTAACAAACATATGAGCCACTATATGCATCTAAGCCCAATTGCAAAAAAACCACATATAGTGCAAACATACATGTTATAATTGGATGGGCCTAATCATGTTACTACATGAGCAATTCTATGAATTTATGCAAAAATACCACAATTAATTATCTAGAATTTTTCAAAAAATTCAAATTAATTAATTTTTTACAAAAAATAAATCAATTTAAATGAAATTTATCAACAATTAACAATAGTTAATTTAAATTTTATTTATCAACAATCAACTTGGTTTTAGGTTAATTTGAAAAAAAAATATTAATTAAATTTAAATAGGATTTATCAACAATTAACCAAAGTTAATTTAAATCCCATTTATTAAAAAAATATTTTATTAATTGGCTGAAAAAAATGATATTTTTCAAAATTTAACCAATTTTAAATTTAAAAATAAATATCTTAACTATTTTCCAAAAATATCTTGTGTTGTTACAACTATTAGCTAATATTTTAACTATTTAAAATATATATATATATGAATAGTTATAACAACTCTAAAATATCTCAAAATAGTTAAACAAATTCAAATATCTATAAAAATATCTAACTAAAAATATTCAAATTTCAAATAATTAAATAATAAAAACTAAAGAATAAAAATATATTTATATTTTCAAATAAATATTTAATAAAAAAAATCAAGAATTTAAATGAAAATATCTTAAATATCTGATATCATAATTATAATATTTTAATATATTAAAAGAATTAAAATAAAGTTGTTAGTCTATTTTTAAATTTGAATTTGAATCTTTGTAGAAAATATCTAATTATTTACATCTCAACTAACAAAAATATCTTATTTAAAAAAAAAAAACAATTTTAAATACAAAAACAAATCTGATATTTTTGGCTTTGATTATAAATAATTATTTTCACAAATTTTATTTTCATTAATAAAAAAAATGATGAATAGTACCCGTTTCGGGTACTGTTCATCGTGGCCTGACTGGAGGTGTGTGTGCGTGTGTGCGCGCACGAGGGGTGGTGATGCGCGCCTAGCCGTGCGCGGATACTGGGTGACGCACGCGGGGGGAGCCTGATGGCCAAGTGATGCGTGCGTGCAGGTGGGAGACGGCAAGGCTGGTGCGCGCACATCTGCGCGCACACGGTGTGCAGCCAGCCAAATTTTTTCAAAAAAAAAATTCAGCAATTTTTCAAACCAAAACCATTTTCTAATTCATTTTTAACATGTTTTACACAAAATAAAGCATATATAAAAATTAATAGCATAAAAAATACAACAAAATAACCTAAAAATTGCTAATAATCACATAAAATCAATATGCTTCATAAAAACAAAAAAACCATCCAATTATTCAAACATATCAAATAATCCAATTTTAAACATGTTCATGCATGAAAATAAAGATTACCAAAGGCTCTGAGGCCAGTTGTTGGGAAAACTTATACAAGATCTTTATTTATTTTCATGTAGATCTAATATTAAACAAATTAATATGAGATAACCTAGAACATGTTTCTAAAATTGAATTCAAAGAGAAACAAAGACAAGAATACTTACAGTATATGCAGCGGAATGAAAGAGTCATTCCTTCAGTTTCTCTAACTCTTGTATCCTCTCTGTCGCAGAATATTATCAAGAAACTGAACCGATCTTCTATTTCCTTCACAGTCTTCCAATGTATCCTTAGAATCACCTAGACTAGCGTGGGCAATTCTCAACACATGAGATAGATATAGAGAAGAAGAAGAGAAAATAATCAAAGAGGCTTAGAAAAGGACTTGTGTTTAGAGAGAATCTAAAACTATCAGAAAATCTGACTTGTGACTTCTCATACTTATGTTTTGACTTCTCTCTAAACACTCCTTTTATAGACTCAATTAGGTCATTTAATTTAATTAAAAAATCAATAAAATAATAGCTATTTTAAAGCCCTAAGTCAAAATTATCATGGGCTTTAGGCCCGTGAAATTTCTCATTTGATTATAAGCCTATTGGACTTAAAATCAAGGCCTGTATTATTTTCTATTGATTTAATTAATTAAATAATTATTTAAATCCTTTATTAAATTAATTATTTATAATTTGAACCTTGATTTAAACTTATTTATTAATTTAGATACAAATTTATCTTAATTAATAAATATGCCATAATTTCTGTTTTCTTCTCAAAATTACATAACTCTGTGAAACTATCAAAAATTGACCTGGTCAACTTTGATAATTCTAATTGATAATTAAATCAATTAATTGAGACTATCTAGATGATTTTATCCAAGGTACAATGGGGACCATGGGCCTATGAAATCAAGCTCCAATACGTTATCATAAATCTAACAAATAAATTTATTAACTTATTAATTCCCCGTGACTCCACTATAGACTCAGAATTGTACTTTTGAATTCATAGAACACTCTATAACAAATATAGATACACTATTAATTATCCATTATTACAACCATAATTGTCACTCAATCCTCTATAGACGGTCTACAATGAGATAGGACTAAAATACCGTTTTACCCCTCATTGTATTTTATCCTTAAAACACTTAGTTCCTTGTAAATGATATTTCAATAAACTAATATAATTACTGAAATGAGATCTCTATCATTTAACACCTTGAAACAAACTAAAAGGAAACCATTGTTTCACTTCTTCATCAGAAGCTATAGATGTTCATATCTATGATTAACACTCCCACTCAATTATACTACCAAGTTCCCAAGATGTAAGTATGGGCTAGTCCGTAGGCTAAGCTGGTAACGAACAAGTCAAAGAACTCATATTAATACAATTAGTTAGAATACTAACCACTCAGAATTGAGATTGAATTGACCTATGGTCAACTATATGATATGACTAGAATAGATAATAACGGTATGTTTACTTATCTTATCAACTATCAATATTGGTCCTGTCCGATGTAACAAATACATCCGATCTTATCTACTTTGCTAATGTTCTGGAAAGAACATAACACTGTAATGTGTAAGTAGATCATATCGTAGATTGGCAAGTCAGTGTAAATCCAGTGCACTGACTAATCTTAGGACTAACTTATTTTGAAGATATAATCATATTTATATTCCACTGTGATTACATCACTATAAATAAGATTAGCTATATGCTCGGGATTCAATAAAAGTTTATATTATTCAAATAATCATTAAAATAAAACATGTGAGCAAAGTGATTGACCAAGTCAAAAAATGATTTCTATTCCTTTATTGATAATAAAATGATATTACAAAGAATTTGGGTTTAATTAGGGCATAAAACCCCAACAGAAATGACAAATGAGAATCGAGCACAACGTTGTCGTGGATCTGCCGTAAGCCATGCTGTTATTGAATGTGGCAGAGTTGAAGATAATGAAAGACTTTATCATGATTATTTTGCAGAAACACCAACATTTAGTCCTCGTTTATTTCGGAGGAGGTTTCTAATGAATCTATCACTGTTTGTTCGAATCCAACATGCTGTGGAAGCTTATGATCCATACTTTTGTCCAAAGAATGCATGCTTATGGAATTGTAGATCTATCTTCACTTCAAAAAAAATTAGTTGCTTTTATGATGCTTGCTTACGGTGTAGCAGCAGATTTTGTGGATGAATATGTCCAAATTGGTGAAAGCACTACAATTGAAAGCCTGAGAAAATTTGTCAAGCAATTATCGCAGTTGTTATCCCCAAAAATTGGAGATCGATGATGTGGCAACAAAGGTGACAAATGGCAAGTGCATGGAGTAGTTGGGTGATCTGGCTTAGCAGCAGCTCAGTGCATCAGTGAAGAGTTTGGACTGCTTGAGAGGTGGCATGTCCAAGCCAAGTGCACCCGAGGAGAGTACTTGGGCTAGGGTGTGCCCGGTCGGACTTTGGTACGAGGAGCACTCCAAAGGTATGGTCGGACTTTGGTCCAAGGAGTACTCCAAGGGCATGGTCGGACCTTGGTCCGAGGAGAGCCCAAGGTGGAGTGGTCGGACCTTGGTCCGAGGAGAGCCCAAGGGTGGTGGTCAGATCTTGGTCCGAAGAGTAGTCCAAGATGTGGTCGGACTCTGGTCCGAAGAGAGGAGAATGCCATGTTAGAGGATAGATATGGCATGCTAGAGGAGAGTGCCATGTTAGACGAGAGACATGGCATGCTAGAGGAGAGTGCCATGTTAGAGGAGAGATGGCATGCTAGAGGAGAGTGCCATGTTAGACGAGAGACATGGCATGCTAGAGGAGAGTGCCATGTTAGAGGAGAGATATGGCATGCTAGAGGAGAGTTCCATGTTAGGCGAGAGGAGTGCATGTCCGACCAGCAAGTGCATGTCCTACCAGCAAGTGCATGTCCTACCAGCACTTGCATATGTCCAGCATGCATGTGTCCGACCAGCACTTGCATGAGAGGTCAGTAGGAGATATGGGTCGACCAGATAGAGGAGGACTAAGTCAAGATTCCCATAAACGGCTTGAACAAGAACCGGTCTTGGCACGCGCGGGAATCTCTCATTCTTCCCACAAATTGGGGGTTTTGTTACATTTTGAATGTTTTTTGTAATTTAAATGTAATAAATATAATAAAATATCCCGATTCTAGGGGATATCAGATGTATGATCCTAAGCCTATAAATATATGGCTTATGGGATCAGAAAGGGCTCTCTCCTTCTTTTGGGACTTTTGGGAAATTTTGGGTCTGAGTTTCTAGAGAGAGAAAATGCGTTTTCCTTGAGAGAGAACCCTTTTTGTATTCTAAGAATTTACACTGAAGAAACTCAATTGACACTGGTTCATCTGATCTTGAGTGTAGATAAAGTAATCAAATCTCTAAGTGGATTAGGCTATTACCGACTGATTGGAGCTGAACCACTATAAAAATCTTGTGTGTTATTTACTTTCTTTGATAGAACTGTGTGTGTCGTTTAAATTCTCTTGAAGGTTTATCGTTTTTGACGTTCTCACGTCGTTGGCTAAAAACACAGTCAACAACAGTATTTGGGGATACATATTTGAGATCACCAAATATTGTTGATATTGATAGATTGCTGCAGGTTAGTACTGCTCACGGATTTCCTGGAATGTTGGGAAGTATTGATTGAATGCGTTGGAAATGGAAGAATTGTCCTGTTGCATGGCAAGGTATGTATTCTGGTTATATTCATGAGCCAACATTCATTTTGGAAGTTGTTGCTTCTTATGATCTTTAAATATGACATGCATTTTTTGGTTTACCAGGATCTCTTAATGATATCAATATGCTTGATCGATCTAATGTGTTTAACAAACTTGCGGAAGGGCATGCTCCGCTTGTTAATTATTCAATAAATGGTCATGATTATAAAATGAGATACTATCTGACTGATGGGATATATCCATCATGGTCAACATTTGTCAAAACAATACCAACTCCTCAACGAAATAAGAAGAAACATTTTGCTGCATGTCAAGAGTCTGCAAAGAAAGATGTGGAGCGAGCATTTTGGGTGCTTCAATCACGCTTTGTACGTGGATCCGCTCGTTTTTGGGATCAAGAAACACTCAATGATATTATGAAGTCATGCATAATATGATTATTGAAGATGAGAGAGATATTGATCAATCTGACTTTAATTATGATGTGGTTAAAGAAACAGGATCGACATCTGTGTCACATGTGCATACATCTGAACTAAAGGATTTTATTCAAACTCATCGTCAAATTAGAGATAAACAGATTCATTCTCAACTTCAAATGGATCTTGTACAACATTTGTGGGAACAACATGGAGCGAACTAGATAATGTAAAAACTAGTATGGAAGTGCATTACTTGATTGTAGTACATGATTTCAAAATAAACTAGATAATATTGTACTTTAAATGCGCACTAGTTAGTTGTATTATTTAGACCTATCAAATTTAATGATCTCCATTTAGAGGCTTTCATAATATTGTACTTTAAATGCATGCATGTTAGTAGTATCAACTGCCATTATTTTCGCTTCTTATTTTTGTTCTTCCAGCCGAAATTTTTGTTTATCATGAATAAGTCTTTCTTTTTCTCGCTCATTCCTTTCTTGATCTTGAGAAAATGTTCTTTCATAAAGCTCCATTCTTTGGCGATCCCCCTTTTTTTTTTTCTACAAACATTTTCCTACATAGTAAAGCAGTAGGCGTTACTTGATTTTTTTTTCTTTGTCTTTTTTCAGCTGAGCCTTTGATGCCTTTCTACCTATTGGTCGATCAAGGTCGACATTTGTTGCATTTACCAAATTATTTTATTCTAAATTTATAGAAGATGGGGTGGAAGTTGAAGAACTAGCTAGAGTAGAACTCTTTGTAGATTTTGATTTCTTCTTTAACATCCATTTTGGATGGAACTTCAATTGTAACGCCCTGGTTACCCCAGAGCAGTTATGATGAACCGAAAATTTAACTCGCTACCTGAGTTCTTTGGTTAAAAACGTACTTCTAGTGTTATTAACAGGCTAAGGTAGAAAACCAATCAAAAGGAAAGGATACATTTTATTTACAACATAAAATTGTTCATGGTCCCATTAAAACATTTACAAGTTATTTACAACTCAAAATGGTCATTACTGTTTCAAATTTACAAACCCCACCGACCTAAGCGGCGAAAATAGGATAAACCCCTTAGTTCCTCTGAGAACTCCTTGGCTATGGTGGTCAAGCAGCCGCATATGTGCACATCACCACCTAAGCTCTCCACTCAAGGCTGGGTGAGCTTTTCTTTCCCTTTACCTGCACCACATAGCACCCATGAGCCAAGGCCCAGCAAGAAAACACAATATATCATGAATATAATATCAACAATGATTATAATCATCATTCAGGACTTTCAATGCAAAACATATGAGTGACAGTCGCAAAAGTCACTAAGGTGGGTTCTGTTCCCTCTAGCCATGTGACGAAAGGGTCACCGGGGATTTACAAATAAGTGATCCTTTCACTAGCTTAAACATGATAGGTGCTTGATGATTAGTTACCAACATAACCTACCTTGTGAGCAAAGAGTCACAACCATGGGATTCCGCTCCCTAGCCATGTGACAAGTGTTATATTATTTTATAATATAATGTAATATTATATTATATTATATTATAATATAATGTTTTAGATTAAATAAATGTAACGACCCGGATTTTCAAGACTCGATAATGAAGAAATATAAATGTTTTCATTTAACAAAATGTCTCAAAAACCCATAGAAAAAAAAACTTTTTAAAAAGTCGTATGGCCATACTTAACATTTAGTTACAAACATGTTTTATAAAGATTAGAGTGAGCCTAGTTTAGGAAAATTACACAACATTTCCAAAAATAAAAAGGCTTCCCAAAAGGTCGGTCCACATGTACATTTGCAAGTAAGACTCCAGCGCTCACTGCTCTGCCTTGCCCTTGCTCTTACCTACAACATGAAACAACTAGGTAAGCGAAAACGCTTAGTAAGATCAACTTTCAAACAAAGCATGTAGAGAATTAGGGTTCCGGACCCATCCGGACCCTACACAATCAATTTCAAGAACGCTAAAGCGTCCTGGCAAACTTATGGTCATGCCTGATAACCAATGATAAATTAATTCGTAACTAGATAAAAATCCTGCACTAAGAAAAATCCCAGAACAAGTAGATATATTATATCACAACTATATCTTATCAACAATTATATCCCTGCACTCAGAAAATCCCAGAGCAAGCAGATATAATATATCACAACATAATTCGAGACCAACGCTCGACAATTTCTAACAATTCATGCGTAACGCGCCCTCCAACATAATTGCTAATCTGTAAAAGAGAACCGAGTCTCCACACTAAGATCTAGCCAATAAATATTCTCATCAAGGGTAACTATCGTGTTACCTAGGGCATCGCTACTTATTCAAGAGTGTAATCC
The DNA here is from genome assembly GCF_963169125.1 of Humulus lupulus. Taxonomy (NCBI): domain Eukaryota; kingdom Viridiplantae; phylum Streptophyta; class Magnoliopsida; order Rosales; family Cannabaceae; genus Humulus; species Humulus lupulus. Next base: position 130,633,342 of record NC_084793.1, read on the forward strand.
AATTTACACGGTTTTACGGAGACTTCTATGTTAATCAGTGGTGCTGGTGAGTAGCTGCCCCTAGGGTGTTCAACCTCACTCAAACTTGGCAACCCCTAGTATCTCTAGGCACTCTCACGGAATGGCCAATATTCACAGCTGCTATCCGGGAATAACTTATCAGAGCACTTGCTCGGATTCTAACCGTCCAATGATTAAGTAAGCATGAGGGCCCCTAGGTCCCATTTATCTTGGCGCCCCTAGGTTTAACCAGCTTATCCTCATCTCATGGCCACTCGTCGCGGTAATGAACCGGACATAAATAAAATCAAGCAGTGTGACGGGGATCAACCGTCTAGGATATGACGGACTTTTACCGTTCATATTTTCTAAATCAGCACTCACTAGACTAACGTCTCTAAGCAACTTTCTATGACAGCCTATATATATGCATGTATCCCTATACTAACATACAAGACAATAATCATTTCATGTTGCAGCCATACAATATAAGTTGACTTACTTGGAGTCCTTAGCGCTCAGCAGGTTTTCACCCTCCAACGTTCAGTCCAGTTACGCTTAGCCAATACTGTAGTTATCCATACAGTATACTCGGATTAATTATGGCACTAATAATTCATTATTATTATTTTGGGCAGTTTGGTCATTTTAATAAAAGTCATTTGTAAGGATTTATAATCCTTATTTGGTTTTAAACCTATTAAGGAAAGTCATACAAAATATTCGAGACTAAACCCTAAGTCTCGGGGAGACCTATCCTAAGGTCTCGATACCTAGGCTCGGGTATCACAATGGTATTTTCCCACAACCCGCTAAAAATCTTATTCTTTCAAGGTATCACTATTAACCCGCACTTTCGACTAGTCGGTTAAAATATGTAAGATTTTAGCCGGTATTATATCCAGAAAATACAAATAAATTCCTTAATTATTTTTAAAGAAAATAAACTCTTTAAATTTTCCTTTTATTTTTCTTAAGGTTTTAATATCTAAAAACCGTTTTAAGAAAATTGCCTAATTTGTCTTAATTAGGAAAACCGTTATAAATTTCTCATCTTGACTAATTAATTTTCCAAAAGCAATTAATCAATTTTACTTACTAGAAAAATAATTCATTTAAACTCAAAGGGGTAATTTTAGTGAAAATATGATTTCAAGACTTACCAATTTATATCTTGAAATAAACAAAATTTTACTTTTTACCTTATGTTCCAAAATCTCATTTTTACACTAAGTGTGAAAAACCTAATTTTCACATTTTTAACTACATACTTCGTTAGTTCATAACTTGAAATTTACTTACCCAATTGTTACCAAAATTTCCCAATTCCATTTTTGTTATGCCATTTAGGTCTTTGTAAAATCTTAGGTCAAAATGAGCATTTTTGATTGGTGAAATCATTTTCCAACAATGAGGTAAAAATGACCTTATTTTCAAGTCCTTATTTTTTCCAAACTTTGACAGTTAATAACTTTCAAACCGTTTAATATTTTCTTACCAAATTTTACAGTGGACTAATAGGTTATTCCAGAAATATGTCCACAAAATTTTAGAAAAAACTGGGTTCATTTGCCCTATACAGTGGCTGTCCAAACTTGGTTCCAAAAATAAGAATACGAAAAAACAGTTTTTTACCTAAACTTTGAAATAGCATAACTTACTCATTTCTAAACATTTTTTTGTGTTTCAAAAGCTTAATTTTATGTACTCAATCTCAACAACATAACAGTACAATTTAATTTTACAAAAACAATATACAGTGGCTACTTGACCCCTTGGAAGTCACAGCTTAAAACATGTTTTGTTTTAGGGTATCCTACAAAACCCTTGGGGGTTTTGGTTCCCATTTTCAAAAATCAATACACATGCATCATAAAAATTATTAAACAACTACCATAACCTTATTACATCACCAACAAGAAACTTTAAGCATTAGATATACAAAATAATGCTTAAAACTAAAAACCCTACAACAAAATCATCAAAAGTAAACTTTTTACCTCTTTGGTGTTCTTGCTTAAGGTTTGGACCTTCCTATTAGCTTTGGCTCCTCCAAAACCTTTCAAAAACCCTAACCAACTTCCCCCAACAACATAGTTAATTAGCTATTTGAAACTCTAAGCTTAAAACTTTACAAAAGCCTAGATTAGTGAAGGTTTACCTTAGGGAAAATACTTCCTAGACTAAGACTTAGCCTCAAAGTTTCCTTGGTGTTCTTGGGCTTGAAAAATGGAGAGAACACTTTGAGAGGTCTTCAAAAATCAGATGAGTGAATGAGAGAGAGTGGTGTGGTCGGTTGGGGAGGGATGGAAGAGTTATATACTATCTAATTTATCTCAAAAACACTCAAGTGTTTTCCTCCCACTTGCCCACTTGACTTCTTAATTAAATGGGATTTAAATTTTATAAAAATTTGGGTTCACACCACTCTAAAACACCACATGGCCGGCCACCCCTTTTCCATATATGATCATATATTTTTTTTTTTTAATAAATGTTAATAAAGGTTTCATAAGAAGAAAAGTCCAAATTGGCTTTTGACACCTTTTTTCACTCTTATTAAGTTTTAATCACCAAACTTAACATTAATTAATTAAATTAAATGTCTCTCACATTTAATTTAATTAATCACATAGTAAAATTTAACCTAAGGTCCATTCATGGAATAAAATTCCCCATTTCGGTAAAATTAGGCATTTAACACAAAATGCCCTAAAATTTCCATTTTCTTTTAGGTTTATTATTTTTGACCAAACTTTAACTTTTATGAATGTATTTTATGCCCAAAATATAATTGCCATGATTTTTCATTTTATTTTCCGAGATTTTTACCCGATCAGGGTTTTTGTGTCGGTCCAGGACCGAAAGTCTTATCTTGACTTTTAAAATCACAAAATTCATATTTTGGCTAGCAATAACTCATGGAATACTCACAAACAAAATATAATATTATTTAAAATAATATTCTTAACCCGGGGGAAAAATCCCGACCCGAGTCGTTTAAAGGTACCCAAAAACGTAGGACGTTACAATAAATGTGACAAAGGGTGTCGCATATTGTAACATATAATAGAGAGTTACAATATTTAGGTATATGAGATATATCCAAATAATGTAGCATATTTGGTGTTACAAATTTGTAACTTCCAAATATTACCCTTTATTGTGTAAATTTGTTGTTACACAATATTGAGATGAATTTCATAAAGCCATATGTGATATGGCTGTTAGAGATATGATTTTAACCCCAATAATGTGTTTTGGGAGTTACAAAATCATTTGGGAGGGTTTGGAACCGTTTGGAAAAACATCACATTTTTAGTGCTGAAAATGGTCGGTGGCCGCGGCCTGTGGGACAGAGGCTAGTGGTCGCGGCCACTAATGTCTCTGGCCGCGGCCACAGGTTAAAAACTAACCATTTTTTCAGTTTTTTCAATCTTTGTTGAACGGCTCAAAAAACCCAAATAACTCCCAAATCTCATTTTTAATTCCATATTAATCCAATTAAACATTGGTAACAACCATGGGGTTGGTGGAATTTGAAATTCAAAGTATGTCTCTAAACTCTATAAATAGGAGCCTATAGCTCACTTGTAAGACACAACATTTCTATCCATTAGAGCACTTGGCTAGAAACACCTTGAGGCTTGATAATTCCATAAAGCATTTCCTATAATCTGTGAGAGATCCCTTAATGCTTGAGTTAGGAGGAAATAAGTTTTTGGACAAAGGTTTCAAATCTTGTTCAAGTTGGTGATCCCCAACACTCTTCACTTTGGTAGTGTGAGTGAGAGTTGTTTATCTCTTGTTTCTTGTTCCTTTCTTTCATTCTATTGCTTTTCATCTTTATATTGTTCTTCTCTATTTACTTGTATTTCTTGTTCAAGAGTTGTAATCTTTTTCTTTTCTTTTCTTTTGTTTCAAACACTTTACTTTATTTGTAACATTTTTCTTAGAGTTGTATTTTACTATTCTCTTCTTCTTCATCATCTTCTTCATTTTCTTTGTTTATTTGTAATTTTCAGTTATAGAGTTGTAACTCTTTTTAATCAATCATTATTTATTTGTAATATATTGCATAAAGTTGTAATATTATTATCAATTTCCATTGAGGCAAATTTATATATTCCTAACAACAAGCTGTCACCTAGGCCTTTGGCCCTAGCTCTGAGTAACTAGTCTTAGACTAGTTAAGCGCTTATAAATTTCATCGACCTTAGGGTCGGTCCAGCATTAATGCTCCTAGAGTCATTCAACGTTGATATCGATTAGATCTAATCTTTAATTGGCCCTGCGTTCAGGACGCTTATGCCGTTTCTGACTCTCAGGTCAGTAATATGCGACCAGTGCCGTCCCTGACTAATCAGTGCCATACACAAGTAAGCAAGCTCTGCTAAGCATTTAATATGCAATCAATGTTCACATTTATCAACCAACATGCCTCAACAACAATCATGCATGTCATATACACAGGGTGCATTTTTCTTACCTCTGATTCAAGCGAGAATGAATAAAAGAACGACCCTTGAGAACGATCTGACTTTTAGTCCTTTAGCGGTCACCTAGTCATAACCAAACACAGGACACCATCAATAAAATGAATAACAACGGTTCTCAAACCAAGATCTAGCCTCCGGGACATCAATCCCCACTAATCCGGGTAGTAGGAACAATCCCGAGGCCTAAAACCAAGTTTCCGAGGTCAAAACACTCAAACGGGCTCAAAACTACTCAAGAGCCGTGGCCCCCAGCCACATCAGGAGCAAGGGCCGCGGCGCCCAGCAAGGCCAAAATGCCTCCACCTGCTTCTTCGAGCTAGGGCCGCGGCGCCCAAGAACAAGGTCGCGGCCCCCCACCTAGAACCAGCCATAAACCCGATTTCCTTCGTCCCAAACCTCCCAAAAACATACCTAAACACTTCCAAATCCAAAAAAAATTAAAGTTCCCAAACTTCCCAATGATCCAAAATCATCAAATCCCGAGGCTCAAACGAACCAAAAACTCAATGATTCCCAAAATCCAATTCGAAGCTTAGAAACTCTAAAAACTCAAAACTTAAAACTTAGATTACCTTTGATTGGATTGTTTCTCGTTAAATCCTTCGGTCAAGAAGCTTCTAATCTTTCCTAGGATCGTTATGCGTCGATCCTCGCTTGATTCCGACTCCTAGAACTCAAGATTTCTTCAAAAATGCCTCGAACAGTAAAATGAACTAACATGAAGAGAAAAATGTGTTTTCTAACGTACGGTTCTATCTGACAAGCTACTTCAAGCTTAAGTAGCCTCAAATAAAACCTAGTGCTCGGGGTCCCGAAAACACTCCCGGGGACATTATAGTTCAAACTTCCAGAATTTCCTCCTAATCTCAATAACTCCCAATTTATCATCAAGTAACATTCTAATTACTCAATATCCCGATAAAAGATTCCGTTATGATAAAACCGCTAATTTGAAATATAAGACCGTCTCATGCCGAATAGTTTGAATATATCCCCATAATAATGGGATCTCATCCATAATTCACAATATGCACCAAAATACACAAATATGCCCTCAACGGGCCAAATTACCAAAACACCCTAATAATCAAATGTGGATCCACATGCATGCATATAACATCATATTATAATATAATTCACATAAACATGCATATTATCAGTTAATGACATAATTAAACAAGGCCCTCCCAGCCTACGAATCCAACCATTAAACCGCATTAAGGATTTCGGGGCATTACATCAATTCATTTCAACAATGTAATAATTGAAATGTTTGACCTTGACATTGTTGATATAAGTTTTTTGCTTAACTAATCTGAATAATATAAAAAAATTAACAAAAGATAAAATCACACAAAATAATATTAATATAATGGTATAAAGATAAAGATTCATCAATGGTATTATTAATCCCTTGTCTTGCTCATTGACACCACTTTGTTGTCTTCCATCAATTTGAGCATAGTACCTACAAAACTTATTCACTGAGAGTTGAATTCCCAATTATCGGTGCATCAATGAGTTGGCAGTGTGTTCAGATTTGAAAGTTTGTATTTATGTAAGTAATCACAAATTCTTTGCCAATATTTCACAAATTTTTTATCGTTACTTTTTTTAGCATTAATACTGATGTTGAGCCATGCAGAAACGAGAAGAGTATCTTCTTCACTAGAGGGCCCTTTGAACTCTCTCCACTAAATACTTAATTTGGGTAGAAAATTGAGATGGTGTGGAATGGCTAGAAAAATCTATAACATCTTTATTGAGAAGATTGGTGTAGTAAAATTGTAAAAAAGTAATATATATATATATAGAAGTAGATTTGAGTGAACAAAATATGCTCACAATATCACACTATATATAAGTTGTTAGTGGAAAAAAAACAGTAATTGTTATGAAAGTAATTCTTGCAAACAAAAGTAATTTTTTTTAAAAATGTTGTTAAAAATATAACTATTTTTTTTATCTGAGTTAAAAATATATAGCTGTTGTGTAATGTTAATTGGTTATGAAATATTATTAAAATATTAATAAGGGGAGAAACTGTTAAAATATAGCTGTTGGGTAAAGTTAGTTGACTATGAAATATTATTAAAATATTAATAAAGTAACATTGATTGTATTAAAATATTATAAAAAAAAAAATTGGAGAAAAAATAAGGAGGTCGCCATTCTCTTCCCTATTCTGGTGAGGCAGTATAACTAGTGGCTGGACCTGCTACTTTTGATGATGACTCGCTATAATAGCTAGATATTAGCTTTGTGGGTCATGGTTGGAGATTCTAAGTGATGAACAAAACCTTCAATTAAGATTGCACTATAAACGTTAATGGAAAACCCATGAATGTGGGAAGAGAAAGAAAACTCAAGAACTTAAATATGAAGAACATCAATAGTGACTCAAAAACTTGAAGAAATTATATGGATTAAGAAAGGGGGAAAAATGAAACTTAAAACCTTAAGGAAGAAAAAGATCATCAATAGCAGACGGACATGAACATTAATGAATTAAGATGAACAGATTAAATGAACTTGGAATCTTAGAAGATGGGATAACATATGGATTTAATGAAAATTTAGTACATATTGAAAATTAAAATATATAAACCACACAAAAAGATTAATATGTTTTTTAACAAAAAAATAATAATTCAAAACGTCCACTATTATATAAATTTCTCTAGTAAATATAGTAAAACCAACAATCAGAAGCATTGTTCCTTTGGACCCAGAGTAGATTGTCTTGACAAGTAACAAAATAGATTCAACGGAAATAGTACAACAGCAGGCCCATAAACCTTCCATGTTTATCATCAAACGTAGGCAACTGTAAGAAGCTTGATAATGAGGAGCTTTTTTTTTTTCTTTGCTACGAATAATGAAGAGCTATTATACAGAGTAACCCGACCGATGCACTGGAAAGTTACAGAACAAATATTCAGTGACTTGATAAAAGTTATTAAAAGGAAAGAATTACGGACATTTCTGGTGCTAACGAAGGGAGCTTCCTCAGGCAGTCAAACTAATGTCTGTAAAGGCCAAGCAATGGCTTCTCTCTCTCTTCCACTCTCTTCTTTGCAGCCTCCCTTGCTTTGAGTGCAGCTGTTTCTTCTTTCGACACCACCTTAGGCCTCCCATCTAGCCTCTTTCTTTTGCCAACAGTAAGAGATGAAGGAGCACCTTTAACTGATCTCATGGGGTTTAAAGAAGCTGAAACAACTGGCCCAGGTGGAGGCCTTTCTTGACCTTTAGCGGCGTTTTTGTTTTCTTTAACTAGTCCTGACGATGAAGCTGAAACTGGCTTTTTAAAAATTGATTCTTTATATCCAGAACTTGATGCAAACTGAGGTGTTGAGCGTGCCTCTTCTTGTGACACCCACTTTCCTGTAACATTTTTTGCAAAATATATAATTAAAACATATACAAGATACATTTTAAGGAAAGGAATATAAACAACTGAGTGTTAGAAATTAAGTTTAACGACGGCATCGTTATGTACCGATAGTATCAGAATAGTAGAAGCCTGAGTTTGGATCATAGTGAAAACCATTTGTTTGATTGTAATAATACCCTGAAGTGCTGTCATACTCCCATTCTGTCATCATTCATAGCTGTTTCAGTTTAAACAGTTCCAGATCAAAATAAAACCATGCTTGTTTGTATTGCTAGGACATTGTAAAAGTAAAACTAATTTTTTTATCAACAAATATATGCAGATTGTAAACTTACTCTCTTGATCATCTACATCTAATTCATGAGAATCTCTAGCCTCCTTAAAGTTTGCCACGTCCTTCTGATAGCTGCGCTTAGCTTTCTGCAGACATTTAAGATTACGGTAGATAATAAGCATTTGAATTTAGGAAACATTTGACAATATAATGCTAAATCTGCTTATATCCGTTTTTTATGATCTCAACATCCATGACCAAGGCGCAATTCCATATTCCTTCAAGCAAATCATTGACATTGACAACCATCTATATATAACACCTCACAAATTCCTGCTAATTAGTCAAACTTCCTTTTAAATGTGTCTATGTAGACTATTTGAAACCTCTCTCACAATTTCTCCTACAAGTAGTTCTTAAGCTAAACCTTAGTTGTCCTTCACCACAGAGCTGAGCTTAGTTACTTGCCTAGCTCCTGGAGTTTCAAATTTGTTCAGGTCATTTTATACATAAAACAATCTCAAAATGCATTCTGATTTCTCAATTAATCGTCAACTGTGCCCTAATACATATCAACTAACATAGAAACTTCTTATAAAAAGAAGGCCAGAAGTTTTTTCTGAAGGTTTCCTACTACCGGGGAGGTTTGACGAATGAATACATGCATGTAAATATATATTATTTAAAAATATAGTTTATGCTTATTAAAGATGCATAATTTATCCACCAGCATATGAAATGAACAGAACTCATATCAAGTAACACATTATTAAAATAAATAGAACTCCTAGTCACAAATGTTACTTTCCTCCTCACACTAGCTAAATTCTTAGGTACTACTGATTACTTCAACATAAAACAATCTTAATCCATATTCTGATTTCTTAGTTAAATTGTTAACCCCCTCTATATTATGTAAAAACTAATGGAAAAGGCCAGATTTTCTCGAGTATCCTATAACTGTACAACAGCAGTACATTGGGGAAAGAGTATTAAAGAAACACGATTTTGTCTACCAGCATATGAAGAGTTTTCTTATCAGCTAATATACTTCCAGACTAGAAGCCCTAGTCACAACTGATAAAACAGTAACCAAATTTGTCAGAATTGATACAATGCAAGCATTGCATTAATCAAGCCATATATAAAAGTACTCTATCTATTGATACTCACTGTTTCTATTTGCTCCAGAAGTCTGGCTGCTTCCTTTTCTTCCTTCTCCTTAGCAGCCTTGTCTTTCCGCATATCCGCAAGCTTCTTTGAAACATTATCTTTGTGACGCTGACCAAGTTCATGGTTTCTAATGCTAGTAGGGTTATTGGATATGTATATTTTGCAGAAGTCGCACCATTTGTTACCCTGGCTAACCCAATACTGCAAAATGGGAAACAAACCAATTAAGAAAAGCAAACAAATTTAACAGATTAAACTCTACCAAACCGGCTGCTATGGGTGAAATGAACTTAGAGAAGATGCCTTTGAATTGAAAATGAATCACTAGTTTCTGCATTAATACAAAACAAAGATATTCCACACTTCTCTCAGCAAATAACAGTTGTAGGATTGCATTTTGATCAAGAAACAGTTCTGTGAACACCCTCAATCAGTACACAAGGTTGATTGTTATGAATAAAAAATTTGAAACATAAAATGAAACGAATTCAACATAAATAACCCAAATTTTACTCAAATAAGGGTCAATTTACTACATCACAAACATACCCAAGTCAACAATTAATTTGCCCATCTATATAACAAGCTAGTCTGAAACCAAAAAGTTAGAAATTGAAAGTGGATCACAGGAAGAGAGATTACCTCAGTCATAGTTGCGAATTGGGTTTGTTAAATCAGACCGCCTAGGGCAACAAAAAGGAGATTTTGCGAGGCTGAAAGTACAAATCTGCGTCGATAGGTATGGCTAGTTCAAACTCGATTGTAGATGAGCAATGAATCGCACAGACACGGCAGCGATGGTATTACCGGTGACCGGAGGTCTTGGCTATGCACTATCGGAAAGGACGCGGGAATGCTTTGCCCGCCTTCGCGAAAGAATATTATGTGTATGTCCTTTACAAATTACAAGTAATTAACCCAAAATCGTCTATGGATGGCGTTTAAAATTTTAGGAACATGTATTGGTTACGTCTTACTAGGGCTGAGTTTAGTTGAAAACTACGAATGCTAGTAAAATTGAAGAATTAAAATCTTTTAAAATTTAATTAACGAGATTTTTAACCTGTTAGTACCAAAAGTTTGAATAAAGTGAAATAAATATTTCACTATATGAGCAACAAAGATCTTCACAACAGATTTACAAATTTAGCTCATTAAACAATATGTATTTGAATTTTAAAGTATACCATAAATTAATGATAGAATTTGAAAAAACTAATCTCCCCCATTGCTAGTTTCTCTTTTACTTAAACTCATCTTGTTTGACTTGAAATTATGAACAAGAGTTAAAAAAGATAGTAGAGTGAGGTAATTTTTTTTGGAACACCACACTATTGCAATGTGTATTTCAGAACTCAAAAACCATAACCCTGAAAATTATAATTTATACTGGATATATACAAAATAAAACAAAATGAATTAATAATGGTTATTGGGCCTTCAGTGTTGGACCAAAAAGTGTGTATAGGGATGCACAAAAGCTCCACGGGGACGGGGACCCGCGGGGATCCGCCCCTAATGGGGCGGGGATTCCCCGGCTTGGCGGGGATCGGGGCGGGGACGGGGCTAATATTCTTTACCCGATTCGGGGACGGGGCGGAGTCGGGGATAGTACTCCCCGCCCCATTTCGTCCCCGATTATGTATATATATATATAGTATTAGGAATTATATGTAGTATGTATAACGGTATAACTCTATTTCTATATATATAATATTAATTATAATTAAGCTAATTTCCTCTTTGATATATCGTTTAATGCATTAAATTTATGGTTTTATAACAATTAATGCATTAATTCAAATTACACTATTTCCTATATATTAAATACTCTAGTTGTTATAGAATATGGATGGACTCCAGCCACTCCACCGATTATGCTATTGCTAACTGTTTTATATGAATATGAAAAGTCTTTTTGAAGAGTGCACTTCAGAGACTAACCCTAAATAATTATTTCATATATATTTGATATTAGCCTTTCTATCTAGTCCACTCTCCAATCTTTAGTCCAACTACATTATATTTTTTCTGTAAAACAACAACCTGTTCATAACTTGTGAGTTGTGAGTCCTCGTGATCGTGAGTCTTAAACAGAGTAGGAAGCACTATATTTCTTAACAACTCGTGGCTGCATCAATAAGGAGGAGTAGACAAAGGAGATTATTCATTGACTAGAATGGTAAGTATTAAACTATTAGTATTATTATTGTATAAAGTACTCTGTTTATGTATATTATTTAATGATAAAAACAGAGCTTTTTATCTTTTACGGTCAATATACAATGCTCAATATAGACATTGATAAATTATATACTTGAAAAAGGATTTGTTTATTTATTTATTTATTGGCAAGTAACTACTATTAATCTTATATGTATGTGTGCATGAAGTTTTGACCACGTAATTTTATACATAATCAACAAAAAGAATGACTTTTATATATACTCATATAGGTTTTGTACTTTAGTGGATGAGGGTAAGTCTAGAAAGATTGTCATATGACTATATGAGCCTAGAAAATTGCATATTGCTATTAAATAATTTATTTAATAAATATATTATAAACTAGATAATGAATTGATATGCAAAACCTGATATATATATATATATGTATATTATATTTTTATACAAAACCTAATATATATTATTACATAGACGTATATGACACACTTGACACACTTTTTATTGGAGTATTCTAGTTTATCTGTATATGCAAATAATATAGTGTATGTGAATATAAATGTACATCTTTTTAAGTTTTCGTAATTAATTTTATATGTTTAAAAGTGTATACTTTGAATTTTTATAGGAAAAAATGACTGAGATTGGAAGTCCAAAAGAAGACACTCCATCAACGTATGGACAAAATGAAGGAATAATACCCACAGGACCTATTGACCTTGATTCATCAATTCCTTCATCTCCAAAAAATGATGAATCAATGACAGCAACCCAATCAAATGTTGATAGCGAGAAAACTGAGACAAAGAGAAAACTGACTTCCTTTGTTTGGAATCATTTCAAGAAGCAAAAAATTAATGGAGTTGACAAAGCTGTTTGCAACTATTGTCAAAAAATATTAGGAGGATCAAGCAAAAATGGAACAACACATTTGCGTGATCATTTTAACATATGTTCTCTTAGGAAGCATCGAGATATAAAACAATCAATCTTAAATCCAAGTAAGAAGAAGGATGGAAGTACTTCACTAGCTGCTCACAACTTTGATCAAGAGTGTTCAAGACACAAACTTGCTAAAATGATTGTTTTGCATGAGTATCCACTCAATATGGTTGAACATCATGGATTTAGAGATTTTGTCAACTCTCTTCAGCCATTTTTCAAGAATGTATCTCGAAGTACTATTAGGAGGGATATATTGAAGATATATGAGAATGAGAAGACCAAGACAAAGAACTCAATTAGTGACAATTGTAGTAGAGTTGCAATCACAACTGACATGTGGACATCAAATAATCAAAAGAGAGGGTATATGGTGGTGACTGCACATTATATTGATGATTCATGGAATTTGCACAATCGAATTATCAGGTAATAAGATAATTTGTATAATATTTTGTATTTTATGTGTATATTTAATATGAGTGTGTGCTAATTAATTACTTTTTATTATATGCATTCAGGTTTATATATGTGCCTGCCCCTCATACTGCTAAGTTATTAGCAAAAGTGTTGATGGAGTGTTTGGTTGAATGGTCTCTTGAACGTAAGTTGTCTACTCTTACTTTAGATAAATGTACTGTGAATATTGCCATGATGGATCAAATGAAAGAAAAATTGAGAAATGCTTCTTTACTAATGAAAGGTGAATTAGTTCATATGAAATGTTCTGCTCATATCTTGAACTTGATTGTCCAACAAGGATTAGGAGCAATTCAAGGTGCCATAGAAACTATACGTGAGAGTGTAGTTTTTTGGACTGGTACTCCATAAAGAGTTGAAAAGTTTGAAGAGGCTAAGAAAGGATTATCATGTGCAAGCAATAAAAAGCTAGTGCTTGATTGTAAGACTAGGTGGAATTCTACTTATTTGATGCTTACTAGTGCCATTGTTTATAAAGATGTGTTCAGTCGCTTAATACACACTGAGAAAAATTACAAAAAAGAACCTAGTGAGCGAGATTGGCTTTTGGCAAAAGTTATGTGTGAGAAACTGAAGTTGTTTTACCATGTCACTGAGATGTTTTCTGGGACCAAATATCCTACTACTAATCTATTCTTCTCTAAGATTTGTGATATTTGGTTGTTGCTTAAGGAGTGTCTTAAGTCTTCATACGATGAGATTAGGATAATGGCATCAAATATGATGGATAAATTTGAGCAGTATTGGACTTCCATTCATGGCATATTAGCCATAGCAACTGTTATGGATCCAAGGTTTAAGATGAAATTGATTGAGTATTATTTTCCTAAAATTTATGTTGGTGAATATCAAAATGAAGTTGAACGAATTAGAATGTTGTGCTATGATTTGGTGAAAGAATACAAACCAAATGATGGAAAAGAAAATCTTCCTGATCCTTTATCCAATGCTTCTGGAGTTGGAGGGGATAGTGATGGATGTGTGGATCCTTTAGCTGGTTATGACTTGTTCGTTAGTAGTACTTCTAAGGTGGATACTTTCAAGTCTGAGTTAGAGTTCTACTTGGAGGAAGCAGTTTTGCCTAGGAGTGAAGAGTTTGATATTTTAGCTTGGTGGAAGACAAATGGTCTTAAGTATCCAACATTACAACAAGTTGCTAGAGATGTTTTGGCTATCCCAGTGTCTACAGTAGCTTCTGAGTCTGCTTTCAGTACTAGTGGAAGACATGTGACTCCTTGTCGTAATAGGCTTCACCCGAGTATGTTGGAGGCATTAGTATGTACTCAAGATTGGCTATGGGATGAGAAACTAGGTATGTTTATTATAAATTACTCTTATTATTTATTTTTCTTTTATACCCAAAGCAAAGAGCTTATAAAATGACATATTTTATTTTTTTTCTTTGATGACAACAACCAGTAATGCAATTTTTTTATCCATAAATATATATATATATATATGTACATTCCTTTTATTGAAACGTGGTAAAATTCCACTTTGGTCAAAAAAGAAAAACAAAATTGGTGAAAGCTATATATTGGAGATAATCTCTTTGAAACATGGATAGTATTAGTAATATACATATATAATTCTTTTTGAATCATCCATATTTCTATAATCAGATTTCTTGTTGAATTTTTTAGATGCATCACAAAATGAGATTTCACATAGTACATTCTTTGATGATGTTGAAGATGATGAAGCGGTAAGTTTAGCATTAATTATTTTTTTTTGTTTATATTATTATTTTTTTTCTTTAAAATATATTTTTACTTATAATTGAAAATTTTCTTTTAGGGTCCAAGTTTTGTGGATTTTGATTCTTGAAGAAAGAAGGCTCTTGAATGGTGGTGATGACTATTAGTTTTCAAAGTTGAAGATGAAGATGATATTACAATTTATTAAGTTTGTGTGTTTGTTTGGACTTCAAGTTTATGTTTATGGTCTTTAAGTTTATGTTTATTGATTTTAAGTTTATCATTGCAAAGTTTTTAATTTTGGAACTTATCTATATGACTATCAATTATGGAATGAAGAATTTAGTTTTATGTTGTTTTAATTTGGTGTATACAAATATTTTTTAATTTTGAAAATATAAAAAATTATTTGTATTATCCAACTTTTTTAATAAACGGGTCCCCGTTATAGTGTTCATTACCGACGGGGATTCCCCGCCCCGTTCCTCGCTGGGGAATGTGCGGGGACGGGGGAAAATAATAGGGGTCGGGGACGGGGAATGCATTCCCCGCACCGCCCCGTCCCCATGTGCATCCCCAAGTGTGTACGTAAACTCAATGAGCTAGTCACATAGTTTTATAGTGTGTGTCCAGTGAGACTATCTATATATTTAGAAAATTAGCACCATCTTATTATGGTCTCCAAAAATATCATTAATAAAAATGATTGTTCAACAATGTTATATGTGTTTATATTACTCCACATATTTATTTCAAACAATTCTCCCACTTGGACATTATAAACAAACAAAATAGACATATTATTGTACAATGAATCTCTATCAGTCAACATAAAGCCGAAACAATAATGTAAAATATCATATCAATTGGATATAAATATTTCAACGATCAAGGCTTATAAGATTCACAAAAGAAAACAACCATAACTAAATAATGTATTTAATAACAATAGAAATGGAAAACGAGACATCTCTCATTGATTTGTCACTTAACCAAGAAAAATTCAACCAAGACATTATGGTAGATATGGTGACCAAAATACATATATTGTACATATAATGTATAAAGTAAATTACAAGCAATCCTTACAAAAACACCAACATGTTTACCACAAAAAATCAAACATAAAATTAGCTCTCACTAACACAAAAGGGTATAAGATCCCAACAATCTCATATGAGATACGTCTAAGATCTCAACAAATAGGCAAACCCTTAGTTAGTGGATCCGCTAACATGTTGGCTGAAGGCATGTGTTCTATGGTAATGAAGGATTCTGCAACTTATTCTTTAACAAAATAAAACTTGATATCCATATGCTTGGAGCGAGTAGTGCTCCCAGTGTTAATGGAAAAAGACACTGTTGCAACATTATCACAATACATCTTCAGCGACCTATAAATAGAGTCTACAACTCTCAAAGCTGAAATGAATTATTGCAACCAAGCTGCATGACAAGTACCCTCATAACATGCCATGACTTATGCATGCATTGACGAAGTAGATATAAGTGTCTGCTTGACACTTTTCCATGAAATAGCTCCTTCAGCCATAATGAAAATGTAACCAGTAGTGGACTTTTTATCATCCACATAACCTGCATGATCGACATCACAAAATCCAACCAAATTAAGAAGGTTAGATCATCGATATGTCAACATAAGATCCTTGGTACCCTGAAGATACCTCATGACTTTCTTAGCTGCTTTCCAACGGCTCAGTCCATGATCACTCAAGTATCTACCCAACACACCAACTACAAAGGCTATATTAGGGCGTGTACAAACTTGAGCATACATCAGGCTGCCTACAACAGATGCATATGGGATGACATTCATATGAGTTCTTTCTTCATTGTTCCGAGGACACTGATCTCTTGAAAACTTATCACCCTTCACAATAGGAGCTTTCATAGGAGAACATGATTGCATATTGAACCTTTTTAGTACTCGGTCAATATAAGTCCTTTGGGATAGTCTAAGAACACCATTAGCCTTGTCATGAAGAATCTGTATACCTAAAACATACGAGGCTTCTCCAAGATCCTTCATATCAAAATGGCTAACACAATAAATTATTTGTTTCAAACAAAAGATTGGTGTAATTAGATGCGAGCAGAATGTCATCAACATATAATACTGGAAAAATATAACTGCTCCCACTCATCCTCATATATATGCATTGATCAACAACATTCTCCTTGAAACCACTAGTGGCGACAACTTTGTGAAACTTCAAATACAATTGTCTTGAAGCTTGTTTTAACCAATAAATGGACTTTTGAAGCTTACACACCATATTTTCTTTCACAGTCACCTTAAAGCCATCTGGTTGAGTTATATCACATCCTCATTCAATTCTCCATTAAAGAAAGCAGTTTTCACATCCATCTGATGAAGTTCTAAGTCAAAATAAGCCACAATTTCCATGATAATCCTAAAAGAATCTTTAGTGGAAACTGGTGAAAAAGTTTATTTATAATCAACTCCTTCTCTTTGGCTGTAACCTTTTGCCACAAGTCTAGCTTTATACCATTCTACTTGACCATTTGAATCACGCTTTGTCTTAAACACCCATTTGCAACCAATGGGTTTACATCCTTTAGGAAATTTCACTAAGTCCCATACTTCATTCCTGGACATACAAATCATTTCATCATTCATAGCCTCCATCCATAGATCATTTTGAGGACTAGTAATTGCTTCTTGATAAGTGACGGGATCTAACACGTCTCCAATGTCATACTCACATTTATGAAGATAAATCACATAATCATTCGGTATTGCAGGTCTACACGTTCTCTGAGATCTTCTTAAAACAACTTCTTCAGGACCAATAGGTGGAACATCTTCTACTTCATCACCATGTGGTTCATTGTGAGCTTCCACTTGAGGTTGGTCAATAGTAGGTGCAGTGGAAGCAACAGGAATATGAATAGGGATTAATTCTATATCCAGGAAAGAAGTATGGGACTTAGTGGAATTGCCTAAAGGATGTAAACCCATTGGTTGCAAATGGGTGTTTAAGACAAAGTGTGATTCAAATGGTCAAGTAGAAAGGTATAAAGTTAGACTTGTGGCAAAAGGTTATCGCCAAAGAGAATGAGTTGATTATAAAGAAACTTTTCCACCAGTTTCCACTAAAGATTCTTTTAGGATTATCATGGCAATTGTGGCTCATTTTGACTTTCACCAAACTCATCTTCAAAGTAGAAAGCTTTATCTGATTCAATCATTATAGTAGTGTGAGTAGGGCAATAGAATCTAGAACCTCTTGATCCAAGACAAAAACAAACAAAAAAACCACTAATGGTTTTTGGGTCAAGTTTCTTAGACTGCGGATTATAAGGCCTTACTTCTGCCTGGCATTACCACACATGAAAATGGCAGAAACTGGGTTTCTTATTAGACTATAACTCATACAGAGTATTTTTGAACTGACTTGCTTGGTACTTGGTTCAAAATATTAGCAGCAGTCCTTAAAGCCTCACCCCACAAAAATTCTGGCAAAGAAGAATGGATAAGAATATATCGCACCATGTCAAGAAGCATGCGATTTCTTCTTTCAGCAATACCATTTTGATCAGGAGTTCCATGCATTGTGTATGTTGCAACAATACCACAATCCTGCAAATACTTAGCAAAAGGCCCAGGGTTTCTACCAGTCTCATCATATCTCCCATAATACTCACCACTTCTATCAGAATGGACTAACTCGATTTTCTTACCCTTTTGAAGTTGCGCCATATTCTTGAAAACTTTAAAAGCTTCTAAGGAATCAGACTTTTCAGGAATCAACTCAAAATGACCATATGGTGAAAAATCATCAATAAAAGTGATGAAATACTTGTAACCACCCATAGCAGGAGGAGTAAAATGACCACAAATATCTTAATGAATCATTTCAAGTAAATCTACACATCTGTAAATTTTACTCTTTCTAGTCTTGGCAGTTGTCTTTCCTTTTATACAATTGACACAAGAATCAAAATCAGAGAAATCGAGATCTTGCAAAACATCATCCTTTACCAATCTTTCTATTCTCTGCTTAGAAATGTGACCTAATCCTTTATGCCATAACATAGAAGAATTTTCATTGCATCTCACACGTTTAGAACCAACAACATTAAGAGAAGAGGGAGATGAAACTACATTCAAATCAAGCTTGTATAAATTTCCATGTAAATATCAATTTCCTATTAAAAGGGAGTTATGGTACAAATAAACTTTTCCAGTTCCAAAAGAAAGACTATAACCTAGTCTATCCAAATAGATACAGATATCAAGTATCGAGGATATGTAAGCAACATCATCTAACTCCAAAATACGTCCACTTGACAGCTGAAGTCTGGCAGTTCCAAAAAAATCCACTTTGACTTTAGTACCATCTCCCATCTACACATGCTCCTCCAAGCTAGTTGGATTTCTTCTTCTTGTCAGTGTCTGCAAAGAATTAGTAACATGAATTGTAGCACCAATATCTAGCCACCAAGAATTCGAAGGCACATCAATCACAACTTTGTTACCTTGCATCTCTAAGGCTCTTTTTAACTTAAAACAAGTGTATTTCTTGTATCCCATCTGTTAGGAATGAGTTTCCTAATACGCAGCGGAAAGGTGGTGGGTTGGCCTAGTGTACAACAAATTTTCTTGTAACATATTTAAACTACCTTTAAATATGCAGATCCATTAATATACATACATTAATCATAAGCAAGAAAAGAATAGAAAACATACCTCTTGATGCCTATCAAGTGTCTTTGCTATCTTTTCGTAATTTGAACAAACTTCGTATCCAAACTGCTCCCAGGTACTCACATCAAGATATTCCACAATGTTCTCTACACCTCAAGAAGTGTGTGGACACTTAGAGAATAAATGATAGTTAATTTTTGATATGTACTCAACACATGTGATCAAGAGAATAGGCCTGAGATTGGTTCTGTATCTTTTTCAGGGAGAGATAGAAAAATATCGTTCTTTTCTTTTAGAGCAAATAACAGAGTCTCTTTTTATTTTCTGATAAGTCTAACTTAAATAGAAAATATTTAAATTTAAAAAATAAATCTGTAACTAATTTACAATTTATCTTTTAATTAATTAATTATCTCATTGATGAAAATATCCAAAAACTAACTTTTAAATTTTCCATTAATTAATTAATTAAATAAATAAAATTGAAAAATCTATCCCTGAAAAATGTGTAGTACACGCCACACACAGTCCATGGACTGTGTGTCATGTACAACCCTATATTTTAGGGATATTTGATTTTTCCATAATTATTTAATTATTTATTCAAACTACCTTATCAGATAAAATCCAACAACCTGATAATTAATTCAAATTTGAATTAATTATCTTTTTAACTAATTATCAAATATAATTAATTATTTGAATAAATATCAATCTTTTAAATTCAAATCTAATTTGAACTTATCAGATTATTATCTCCCACTCAAATAAAGATATTTAATTAATTCTACCAATTAATTAAAACCAATTTAAATTAAATCATAATTTCGAAATTAAATATTTAATTTATTATAATTTCGAAAATTATAATTAATTATTTAATATAATTTTGAAAATAAATTTAATTATTTAATATAATTTCAAAAATTACATAATAATTAAATATTAATTAATTTTGTCAATTACAACTAATTTTTAATTAATTAATTAATTACTATTATCACATAATTGCATATTTGGTCCGTAGAACAAATTTCTTCTTAAATATGTCTTTCAACCATTTTTCCCTTTATATCAAATCTTGCCTTGAATAGTATTGATGGAGTCGCTGTGGGGACCTATGGACCTATAATTCCAAACTCCAATAAATTTGAGATTATTAATTAAAATCTTTAATTAAATAATCTTAATTTATTAATCTCATGATTTCTCTACTATAAATATGAGACTGCTCTCTTGTAATTATAGGCATTTCATTTACTGAGTACTTTATAAAATAAAGCGTCCATTGATATAATCATTACATACAAATTAACCCTCTAATAATAGTTCATAATTAATCAGGAATAAAATTACCGTTTTACCCTTTTAATTATATATTGTTTCCTTAAGTACCATTGACTTTACTAGTGAAGGTTAATTCATAACTAAATTATGAATTTGAGCTCAATAACATTTCAGTCCCAAAAGTCAACCCTTAAGAGAACCATTATTCAATCTCTTATGAGAAGGTATAGATTCCATATCTGTATACTATGTCACCAGCCATTTACATTAATGAGTTCCCAAAACAAAAAAATTTCTAGCCTGATCATTATGACAGACCCTAACGAGCGAATCAAAGAACTTATATAACATAAATAGGAGTTCATAGTAACTTCAGGATTAAGATCTATTTGTATATGATCATCAGTTGATACATTTAATTAATACTTCGAAACGGTATTTAACTAAGTATTAATAAACATATCTAGTCCAGTTCTATATATTCTCTAATATATAAAGTACATCCACTAAAGTGTCCTACTACACTAGTACTCCAGATCTAGATCACATATATTCATAATACTAGTGGACCGTACTTGCAATAATTAATCTAAAGATTCCTTAACTTTATTTTACTGCAAACTATTCAAGTTCATTTATCTCAAACACAATCATCCCATACCAATACGTGTTTGAGATCACATATATGAACTTAGAAAATTTTCTAATATTTACATAATATTATCACATAATAATACAGTCCATAAAATATATGCATAAAAAATTCAATTTATTTATTTATTTCTTATAACAATGTCTACTACATATGTTTTCAGGGCACAATTCCCAACAATCTCCCACTTGCCCTAAAGTAAATGAGGCATCTCTCTAATTTCCATGTTTCTTAAATGCTCCTTAAAAGATTTTATGGATAAAGTCTTTGTGAAAGGATCTACAAGATTATGCTCTAAAACTATCTTCATTACTGCAACATCTCCTCAATGAACTATCTCTCTTACCAAGTGATACTTCCTCTCGATGTGCTTTTCCCTCTTGTGACTCCGTGGTTCCTTTGAGATAGCTACTGCCCCACTATTATCACAGTATAGGACTAGTGGTTTATCCACATCTGGCACTACTTCTAGATCAGAATATAACTTTTTGAGCCACACAGCCTCTTTAGATGCTTCACAAGCTGCTACATACTTGGCTTCCATGGTGGAGTCTGCAATGCTGGTTTGTTTAATACTTTGCCAGACTACTGCTCCTCCTCCAAGAGTAAACACTGATCCAGAAGTCGATTTCCAACTATCTCTGTCTGATTGAAAATCAGAATCAGTGTAATCTATGGGGTTCAGGTCTCCACCTAAATATACAAGCATATAATCTCTAGTATTTCTAAGATACTTGAGAATATTCTTCACTGCAATCCAATGACTCAATTCAGGATTGGATTGATAACGGCTGAATATCCCTACTGCATAACAAATGTCAGGTCTTGTACACAACATGGCATACATTGGACTACCTACCGCTGAGGCATAGGGATACTGTCTCATATCTTCCTCTTCCTGAGGTGTTTTGGGACACTGCTCCTTGGAAATGAATACTCCAGAACGGGTTACACCAGATTGGGTTGGCATATCACCCCTTTTGGAGTTTTGCATATTAAAGCGTTCTAGCACCTTATCAATATAAGTTGCTTGAGACAGTGCCAAAGTTTTTGTAGCGACCCAAATTCGCTAATAAGGCTTAGGGCCTTGATTAGCGTGCTTGGAGGGCAATGAGTGATTTATTGTTATTATATGTGAATTTTCATGAGAATGTGATTAGAAATGCATGTTTAGGTGAATTAAATATGCATGTGGGCCCCATCTGGCTATTAGGGGCATGATTGTAATTTTAGCTCGCGGAGAGCATAAATGTGATAAATGTAAATAATTGTGATATTTTTGTGAAATATGTGTGTTGCACGATCCGAGACAGTCCTAGGGAGTTGTTAGCCAGAAAGTCAGAACGGGGTCGAAAATCTGACTCGGGGCGAGTTGAGGGGTATTTCGGGAATTAGACGTTTTATGAGGTTATCGGGTTATGGAAATAAATATTTGGAGATATATTTGAGGTTAGAATATTTAGGAGGTAAAATTGGAGAAATTTACCATTTTTCCCTCGAGGACGTTTTTGGCACCCCGAGTCTTTGAGGTAACCTTATAGACTTAAGTTAAATAAAACAAAATATAGGAAACCTTCAGAATTTTCTAAATTGACCCTATCTCTTTCTTTATCTCTCTCTTGTCTTCTCTTCTTTGGAAGCTTGGGGAAACCTTGGAGAATCTAATCAAAGACTAAGGAATTTCAGCTGGGATTTTGGGAGCTAGAGGCTTGGAGTTTAGGGAAATGATTTAGGGATTCACTTTTTCCCAAGGTAAGCTTTTAATATGTTAAGTTGTGTTGAATTGCAGCTGGTTTTCGGCTGAAATGTTAGAGTTATGCATGTGTGTTGGGTGAAGGATCATTCTTGAGATTTGATGAGGTTTAGAGCTAGTTCTTTATTAGGTTTTGTTACAGAAAACATAGTAGAGCTTCTGTGATTGATGGCTTGATTTTGGGGATAATTGAATTGGTTTTCATGGTAAAAATGGAGGATTTTTCTAGGTTCGAAGGGTCGGGCCGCGGCATTGTTCCTGCTGAGTCGCGGCCCTCTGAAGCAGAATGGTGGCCTGGAAGAGGGGTGGGTTGCGGCATGCCTTAGCTAGGGCCGCGGCGCGCCTGGCCTGTTTTGGGGCTGCTCTCGGGTTTGGGGGCAGGCCGCGGCATGGCCTCATGGGGTCGCGACTCTTAGTGAATTTTTGGGCTTTAAAGTGTGTTTAGGCTTGGGAACTCAAAGGTTAAGGCCCGGGATGCATTTTATCACTCAGATTGATAGAATTCAAGGGCCCCGAGACTAGAATTATGACCCAAAGTTATTTAATGGATTAGAACTTGATGGATGGATATTGTTGGTGTGTTGTGACTAGGGTTTCAGCGAGGTTCGGACTAGAGGACTGTGCTCGGGACATCGGTGCTTGGAAAGCTCGAGACACAGGTAAGAAAACTGCTGTTCCCGTAGAGCTTGTGTTGCAGGGCATTGCCCCTTTGATTGAGTCTATTCATGTTTAATTATCTGTTTAGTTATGCTATGTGTGCATATTTGTGAATAAACGGCATGAGCCGGGAACGGCGAAGGCCAACAGCGGCAAGGCCGAGAACGGCAAGGGCCCGGGAGCAGTGTTTAGCAAGCGGAGTGCGAGTTGCCAGGGCGAGACCCTAAAGGATACCTGGGATATCCTTATGGTGTAGACCGCGAACCCAGGGACTGGTAAGTGCCTGGGATGGCATGGCCGTACGTGCTTAGCCTGATGGTGGCTTGTTTTCATGTTAAGTGTTTGATATGCATATGTTATCTGCTTGTGAGGGTTTTCTTGCTGGGCTTCAGCTCACAAGTGCTCTATGGTGCCGGTAAGGGCAAGGGGAAAGTCGAGCAACTATGAGTATGGAGAGCGTGAAGCGGCACGTACATGTTTGGCCTGCCTGGCTGCCACAGCCAGGGGTATTTTGGGAGATGGTTGTACTAAACCCTAGATTTTGTTGTTTAGCCGAATTTAGTTATAATTTTTTGAGTTGTAAATATTTTTAACAGTATTTTTGGGATCCCAAATGTTAAACGCTTTATAATTTTCAGTAAATGGTTTATTTATCAAAGTTTATGACTCTGATTATGGTTTAATTACACTTTTGTCTTAAAACCTTGATTAGCGAGTTAATTGCACATTTTAAACTCACTTAGTAATGGATCTAAGGAATTAGGGTGTTACAACTTGGTATCAGAGCGAGCCAAGGTTTATGGTTTCTGGAGATTGACCGAACATGTATGCACGCTGTTAGTCACAAGCTCGACTCAGGGTTGGTTGGTAATAAATGAATTGTATGTCTAATTATGTGCTTAAATGCCCTGTTTGCCTGCTTATTTCATATAGAGTATGCTGAAAGGATTAACGTATGCATTGTAACACCCTAAGTTGCTAATAAGGTTTAGGACCTTGATTAACGTGCCTGGAGGGCAATAAGTGAATTAATATGATAATATATGAATTTAAATGAATATGTGATTAGAATGCATGTTTAGGTGGTATAAATATGCATGTGGGCCCCGTTTGCATGATAGGGGTAAATTGGTAACTTTAGCCCGTTGAGGGCATATATGCGATAATTGTATTGTGTGATTTGTACCACGTGAGTGTGGTGATATATGTGTGATGCACGTACCAAGATGGTCTTAAGGAGCTAGTTAGTTTAAAAGTCACAACAGGATTTTATACCCGGCTCGGGAGGAGCCTAGGGGTACTTTGGGGAAATTTTGTGAGTTGAGTTGAGAATTTATGGTTAATGGTTATTGGCGATTGAGTAACCTGGGTAACCATTAGTAACCGCTGTGAGTAACAAGTTTGGATGAAAGAAATGGTAGAATTGTAATATAGGTGAAAGGACAAGAGAGCCCTTGAGGTTTAGTTAGGAGAGGATAACTATGGGAGGATAGGATAGTAATTTGGCAAGATAAAGAACCTTCAGCTGAGGGAAAGATCATTTACGTTATTTTCACTTGGGCAATTGGGTTTATGCTGAAATTTGAGGAAAATACAGAAGAAAAGAGAAGAAGAGGAAGGCTGAAGTTGGGAGACCTAGGAGGAGAGTTTTTGGTGGTTCAAGGCAACTAAGTTGAGCATAAGCCAAGATTATTCAGAGGTAAGGATTTGTCTCTGTTTTGTTTAAGTTTCAAGTCTGGTTTTTAGAGAATAAGCATGAAATTGAAAGAGGGTGGTGGCTGGTTTTGTATGGAATTCAGAGTTGGGATAATCAAAAGGAAGGTGACTTGAAGCTAGAGTTGAGGAGAAATCAAGCTGGGTTCTTGACTGAGGTAAGAGTTTATCATGTTTGAGTTTCATATCTGGTTTGGTTTGAGATGTTAGAGGCATGGTTTATACTTTTCAAGCTTTGGTTTAGGTCTTAGGAGTTATGGTTTGAATTTCTGAAATTTTTAACTCAAGTGTGGATTTTGAGTGTAAGTGAGTAATTGAGCTTGTTGTTGAGGTTTATAGTTTTTTAAATGGTTTGTTTGGGGTTTTAAACTGATTTTGGGGTTTGGGTATATGTTGGGAGTGAATTGGCTCGGGGAAAATGTAGGGGAAAACCCAGATTTCTGGGTTCGCGAAGGAGCGCCGTGACCCTGTTCTTGGGCGCCACGGCGCGGGGCTGTCTCTGGGCAGGGGAGGCTTTCTGACTTGTTGGGCGCCGTGGCCCTCTAGGGCAGTGCCGCGACGCTAGGCCATTTTTAGAACATGAGAGTTTGCAATTTTGAGCCTTTGCTCCGGGGGTTCGGGGAATGTCTTCGATGTATTGTTTTAGGGGTTTGGGGGTTCCGAGAGTGTGAGATTGGCCCCGGAAAGTGATTTTGGATTGGTTAGCATTAAAGGGTGTTTTATATGTGTTGTGACTAGGTTTTCGGAGAGGCTCGGGTTAGAGGACCATGCTTGTGATCTTGGTGCATCGAAAGGCTCAGGGTACAGGTAAGAAAACTGTAGCACCCGTGGAGCAGGGCTTGAGCCCTTAGTTTTGTTGCAGGGCGCGACCCTAGATTGTATTATTGCTAGGATGTAGCATTACATGTATGATTATGTATATGATTGTTATTTGACTATGCTAAATGTAGAAATGGCGGAATGAACGGCGAAGGGCCGGAAACGGCGAAGGGCCAAGAACAGCGAAGGCCGAGAACGACAGTGAAGCCGGGAATACCACTTAGCACATGAAGTGCTCGTGGTTAGGGTGAGACCTCAATGGATACATGGGATATCCTTACGGTGTAGACCGAGATTCTAGGCTTTGGTAGCGGTTCTGGGACGGCATGGCCGTACAAGTGTTAGATTTTATGGACTGTCTGACTAGATTTGAGCTATCTGCAGTAATAACTATATATTATGCATATGTCATGTACTGTTTAAGTTTTCTTGCTGAGCTTCGGCTCACGGGTGCTCTGTGTTGCAGGTAAGGGCAAAGAGAAAGTCAACCAGCCATGAGTACGGAGAGCATGGGGGCGGCGCGTACATGTTTGGCCTGCCCAACTGCTTGGTTGGGGGTACTTTGTAGGAAAGGCTGTGTAAACCCTAATTTTGGTAGTTAACTACTTGTAAACTTGTTTTGGAGTTGTAAATATTTTATAAACTATATTTTGGGATCGCAGATGTAAAACACTTGAAATTTTCAGTGATTTAAGAGATTTTCAAAGATTTCAGCCTTAACTTCTGTTTAATCACACTTTTGTCTTAAAAACCTCGTCTAGCGAGTTGATTGCACATTTTAACCTCACTTAGTAGCGACTCTAAGGTAGTAGGGCGTTACAACTTGGTATCAGAGCGAGCCAAGGTTTATTGGTTCTGGAGATCAACCGAACATGTACGCACGCTGCCATTGAAAAGCTCGACTCAGGGTTGATTGGTATGGTTGATTGTTATACTTGAGTATGTGCTTGGTTGTCCTATTTGCCTGCCTAGTTTATAAAGAGCACGATGAGTGAAATAACATATGCATGATGTCAGGGCAAGGCCCGTTGTGTGTTATATGCTATTTGTGTTACATTTGGATTGTTGATTTTGGTTGATTGGTGAGAATGGGAGGTGGAATTGGATTTTGTTATCATGCCTGATAAGCGGTGTCACTGATTGCAGGCATATAGTTATAATGCCTCGACAATCATCCAGACTCCGCGGCAGTCGGGCCGAGGATGACAATCAGGGCCAGGACCCTCCACCTGCCCCGTAGAACTATCTGCAGATATTGGCCGAAATGGAGGCTAGACTGCAGAGAACAAAGGAAGAACTCCGTCAGATGAGGCAACAGGCCCCTCCATAGGTTGCAGGGTTGCCAATATAGCAGAATGTGTCACCAGTGCCAGTTCAGCCTGTGACTGAGAACAGGTGGGAACCCTTGTACGAAAGATTCAAGAAGCAACAACCTCCCACCTTTGAGGGTGGGTCGGACCCACTGCGGGCAGAGCAGTGGATGAACATGATTTCTTTGATCTTGGACTTTATGAGGGTTGAAGGAAGTGAAAGGGTAGCTTGTGCTAGCTACATGCTTAGGGATGATGCCCGCATCTGGTGGGATGTGGTGAGACAGCGGAGGAATGATGCAGTCATGACATGGGAAGAATTTAAGAATGTCTTTAATGAGAAATACTACAGCATAGCAGTTCGAGCTGCGAAGGTTGATGAGTTTATCAACCTGACTCAGAACAGGTTATCGGTTACTGAGTATGCCCTGAGATTTGACAGACTGGCGAAGTTTGCGCCATATCTAGTGCCGACAGATGCGGCCAGGAGAGACAGATTGATACGGGGATTGAATGTGATGATCGCCTGTGATGTGAATATTACATTGGTTCCAAAACTACTACATATGCACAAGCAGTGGATAAGGCTCTTACTGCTGAGAGGGCCGGGGATCAGATATGGAAGGACAGCGATATTAGGCGCGATGCCAGGAGGACGGTGCTTCCTTTCGTTGGGTCTAGTCGGGGCAGTGGCCTCAGTGAGCAGAAAAGAAGGGTTCCAGATTCATTTACTCCTCCTAGTTCTGATAGGAGGGTGCGAGGTTCTGTTTGTGGCCGCTAGGGCAGTGGTGATAACTGGAGGAGTTTTCCAGTGTGTCCTCGGTGCAGGTGACGACATCAAGGTGAGTGCCGGATTAGGGCATGTTTCATCCGTGGGAGTGCCAACCATTTGAAGAAAGACTGCCCACAAGCTAAGAAGGAAGAGCTAAAGCAGGGAGACAGTCTTGCTCCCGCCAGGGTATTCGCTTTGACTCAGACTGAGGCGGAGGCTAGTCCTTCAATTGTGACAGGTCAGATCTCTAGCGCTGGTTCTTTGTATCCTGCATTGATTGATTCAGGGACTACCCACTCATTTGTATCTGCTAGGGTGATAGACCAGCTTTGTAGACCTAGTATTGTGTATGCTAGGAATTTTCAGACTTTGTTGCCAACAGGAGAACTGGTAGTCTCTAGGAGATGGGTTAGAGCATTACCAGTAGAGATAGATGGTAGGGAACTGTTTGTTGATCTGGTTGAATTAGATATGGATGATTTTGATATGATATTAGGAATGGATTGGTTAATGAGATATGGAGCAACGATTGATTGCAAGCGGCATATGGTGACTTTTGAACCGGAAGGTGAGGTGCCTTTTGTATTTGTGGGGATGGTGAATGGACCGCGAGTGCCTATGATTTCAGCACTGAAGGCTAGAGACCTGATGCAGGAAGGCTGCATAGGGTTCCTAGTGAGTGTTGTAGATACTTCTAAGGTGGTGGCAGTGGGACCGAATGAAACTAGGTTGGTATGTGAGTTCCCAGACTTATTTCCAGCGGACTTGCCGGGGTTGCCGCCACAGCGGGAGATTGAGTTCGTCATAGAGTTGGTACCGGGGGTAGAGCCAGTTTCCAGGGCACCCTACAGAATGGCTCCGGTAGAGCTAAAAGAATTGAAGATTCAGTTGCAGGAGTTATTGGATTTGGGGTTCATCAGATTGAGTTTTTCGCCATGGGGTGCTCCAGTGCTATTTGTTAAAAAGAAGGATGGGTCCCTTAGGATGTGCATTGACTATGGGGAGTTGAAAAAGCTGACCATTAAGAATAAGTATCCACTGCCTAGGATTGATGATTTATTTGATCAGCTTCAAGGGAGTACAGTGTTCTCAAAGATCGATCTTCGGTCAGGCTATCATCAGTTGAGAATTAAGGAGGAGGACACACCGAAGACAGCTTTTCGGACAAGGTACGGGCATTATGAATTTCTGGTGATGTCCTTTGGATTAACCAATGCCCCATCAGCTTTCATGGATATGATGAATAGAATCTTTAAGGACTACCTAGATAAGTTTGTAATTGTGTTCATCGACGATATACTAGTATACTCCCAGTCAGAGACAAAGCATGAGCATCACTTGCGTTTGGTGTTACAGCGATTGAGAGAGCACAAGTTATATGCTAAGTTCAACAAGTGTGAGTTTTGGTTACCGCAAGTTACATTTTTGGGTCATATTGTTAGTAAGGAGGCGATACTGGTTGACCCAAGTAAGATAGAGGCAGTGAGAGATTGGCCTAGGCCGAGTAGTGTTCCTGAGGTCAGAAGTTTTCTTGGGTTAGCAGGGTACTACCGACGGTTTGTAGAGGGGTTCTCCAGAATTGCTACTCCATTGACAGAGTTGACTAGGAAGAAGACTAAGTATGTGTGGACAGATCGGTGTGAGAATATCTTTAAGGAGCTAAAGTGGCGGTTTATTACTGCACCAGTGTTGAGCCTACCGACAGATAATGAGAAGTTCGTGGTTTATTGTGATGCTTCTAGACAGGGTTTGGGATGTGTGTTGATGCAAGCTGGGAAAGTAATAGCTTATGCATCAAGGCAGTTAAAGGAGTACGAGTAGAGATATCCCATGCATGACCTGGAGTTGGCTGCAGTGGTATTCGCACTTAAGGTGTGGAGGCATTATCTGTATGGTGAAAAGTGCGAGATATACACTGATCACAAGAGTCTAAAGTATTTCTTTACCCAGATAGATCTGAATATGCGCCAAAGGAGGTGGCTAGAGCTGGTAAAGGATTACAATTGTGACATTTTATATCATCCTAGAAAGGCTAATGTTGTGGCTGATGCATTGAGCCGGAAGGGCCCAGGTCAATTGTTTAGTTCGAGGCAGATATCAGACAGGCTGCCTGAGGAGATGGCCAGAGCAGGTATAGAGTTAGTGGTTGGTAGGTTAGCCAACATAACTCTCCAGTCTACGCTCCTTGAGAGGATTAAGGAAGCACAGGGAAAGGATCCCCAGTTAGTTGAGCGTAGGGAGAATGCCCTAGCTGGAACGATTAAGGACTTCTCTATCTCAGAGATGGGCCTGTTGAGGTACAAAGGACAGATTTGTGTTCCGATCGATCCAGATATTCGACGAGAGATTCTGGATGAGGCTCACACCACTCCCTACTCTCTACACCCAGGTACTACGAAGATGTACCAAGACTTGAAAGTTTTGTACTGGTGGTCAGGCATGAAGAGGGATGTGGTAGACTATGTGGCAAGGTGCCTAACTTGTCAGCAGATTAAGGCTGAACATCAGAGGCCAGCAGGGTTGTTGCAGGCTCTAGGGATTCCCGAGTGGAAATGGGAGGATATTGCAATGGACTTTGTGGTTGGATTACCGAAGACCGTGGGTCAGCATGATTCGGTATGGGTAATTGTGGACAGGTATACTAAGTCCGCCCACTTTTTACCTGTGAAAACAACTTATACTGTGGAGCAGTATGCTGAGCTTTATGTAAAGGAAATTGTTCGACTTCATGGGGCTCCAAGGTCAATAGTATCCGACAGAGACCCCACTTTCACCTCCAAGTTTTGGGAGAGCCTGCAGAAGGCAATGGGCACACAGCTACGGTTCAGTACCGCTTATCATCCTCAGACAGATGGGCAGTCTAAGAGGACAATTCAGATACTGGAAGACATGCTTCGAGCCTGTGTGTTAGATTTTGGGGGATCTTGGAGTAAGTATCTCCCATTGATTGAGTTCTCGTATAACAATAGCTATCAAGCGACTATCAGAGTGGCTTCGTATGAGATGCTATATGGGAGAAAGTGCAGGTCACCGATACACTGGGATGAGACAGGGGAGAGAAGATATCTAGGTCCTGAGATGGTTTAGAGGAAGAATGAGGCAATCGAGAAGATTAGAGCTCGTATGCTCGTTTCTCAGAGTCGTCAGAAGAGTTACTCAGATATGAGACGCAGGAATGTGGAGTTCAGGTCGGCGACCATGTGTTCCTCAGGGTTTCACCCCTGAGAGGAGTGAAATGATTTGGTGTTCAGGGAAAGTTGAGTCCCAGGTTTGTTGGCCCCTTTGAGGTTCTGGAATGAGTTGGTGAGGTAGCTTACAGGTTAGCAATGCCTCCAGCTCTATCAGGGGTTCATGACGTGTTTCATGTGTCTATGCTTCGAAAGTATGTATCAGATACTACTCATGTGTTGAGCTATGAGAATTTGGAGTTGGATCAGGATTTGTCATATGAGGAGAAGCCTATTAAGATCCTTGATAGGAAGGACAAAGTCTTGTGGAGCAAGACCATCGCCTTGGTTAAAGTGTTGTGGAGGAACAGCAAGGTTGAGGAGGCGACGTGGGAGCTTGAGTCCGAGATGCAGGAGTGGCATCCCGAGTTATTCAGGTAATTTCGAGGATGAAATTCTTGTAAGGAGGGGATAATTGTAACACCCTAAGTTGCTAATAAGGTTTAGGACCTTGATTAGCGTGCCTGGAGGGCAATAAGTGAATTAATATGATAATATATGAATTTAAATGAATATGTGATTAGAATGCATGTTTAGGTGGTATAAATATGCATATGGGCCCCGTTTGCATGATAGGGGTAAATTGGTAATTTTATCCCGTTGAGGGCATAGATGCGATAATTGTATTGTGTGATTTGTACCACGTGAGTGTGGTGATATCAATGTGATGCACGTACCAAGACGGTCCTAATGAGCTAGTTAGTTTAAAAGTTACAACGAGATCTTATACCCGACTCAGGAGGAGCCTAGGGGTACTTTGGGGAAATTTTGTGAGTTGAGTTGAGAATTTGTGGTTAATGGTTATTGGTGATTGAGTAACCTGGGTAACCATTAGTAACCGCTGTGAGTAACAAGTTTGGATGAAAGAAATGGTAGAATTGTAATATAGGTGAAAGGACAAGAGAGCCCTTGAGGTTTAGTTAGGAGAGGATAACTATGGGAGGATAGGATAGTAATTTGGCAAGATAAAGAACCTTCAGCTGAGGGAAAGATCATTTACGTTATTTTCACTTGGGCAATTGGGTTTATGCTGAAATTTGAGGAAAATCCAGAAGAAAAGAGAAGAAGAGGAAGGCTGAAGTTGGGAGACCTAGGAGGAGAGTTTTTGGTGGTTCAAGGCAACTAAGTTGAGCATAAGCCAATATTATTCAGAGGTAAGGATTTGTCTCTGTTTTGTTTAAGTTTCAAGTCTGGTTTTTAGAGAATAAGCATGAAATTGAAAGAGGGTGGTGGCTGGTTTTGTATGGAATTCAGAGTTGGGATAATCAAAAGGAAGGTGACTTGAAGCTAGAGTTGAGGAGAAATCAAGCTGGGTTCTTGACTGAGGTAAGAGTTTATCATGTTTGAGTTTCATATCTGGTTTGGTTTGAGATGTTAGAGGCATGGTTTATACTTTTCAAGCTTTGGTTTAGGTCTTAGGAGTTATGGTTTGAATTTCTGAAATCTTTAACTCAAGTGTGGATTTTGAGTGTAAGTGAGTAATTGAGCTTGTTGTTGAGGTTTATAGTTTTTTAAATGGTTTGTTTGGGGTTTTAAACTGATTTTGGGGTTTGGGTATATGTTGGGAGTGAATTGGGAGTGTTTTGGCTCGGGGAAAATGCAGGGGAAAACCCAGATTTCTGGGTTCGCGAAGGAGCGCCGCGGTGCGAGGCTGTCTCTGGGCAGGGGAAGCTTTCTGACTTGCTGGGCGCCGCGGCCCTCTAGGGCAGTGCCGCGACGCTAGGCCATTTTTAGAACATGAGATTTTGCAATTTTGAGCCTTTGCTCCAGGGGTTCGGGGAATGTCTTCGATGTATTGTTTTAGGGGTTTGGGGGTTCCGAGAGTGTGGGATTGGCCCCGGAAAGTGATTTTGGATTGGTTAGCATTAAAGGGTGTTTTATATGTGTTGTGACTAGGTTTTCAGAGAGGCTCGGGTTAGAGGACCGTGCTTGTGATCTTGGTGCATTGGAAGGCTCGGGGTACAGGTAAGAAAACTGTAGCACCCGTGGAGCAGGGCTTGAGCCCTTAGTTTTGTTGCAGGGCGCGACCCTAGATTGTATTTTTGCTAGGATGTAGCATTACATGTATGATTATGTATCTGATTGTTATTTGAGTATGCTAAATGTAGAAATGGCGGAATGAACGGCGAAGGGCCGGAAACGTCGAAGGGCCGAGAACGGCGAAGGCCGAGAACGGCAGTGAGGCCGGGAATACCACTTAGCACATGAAGTGCTCGTGGTTAGGGTGAGACCCCAATGGATACATGGGATATCCTTACGGTGTAGACCGAGATCCCAGGCTTTGGTAATGGTTTTGGGACGGCATGGCCGTACATGTGTTAGGTTTTATGGACTGTCTGACTAGATTTAAGCTATCTGCTGAAATAACTGTATATTATGCATATGTCATGTACTATTGCTAGCTTCGGCTCATGGGTGCTCTGTGTTGCAGGTAAGGGCAAAGAGAAAGTCAACCAGCCATGAGTACGGAGAGCATGGGGGCGACGCGTACATGTTTGGCTTGCCCAACTGCTTGGTTGGGGGTACTTTGTAGGAAAGGCTGTGTAAACCCTAATTTTGATAGTTAACTACTTGTAAACTTGCTTTGGAGTTGTAAATATTTTATAAACTATATTTTGGGATCGCAGATGTAAAACACTTGAAATTTTCAGTGATTTAAGAGATTTTCAAAGATTTCAGCCTTAACTTTTGTTTAATCACACTTTTGTCTTAAAATCCTCGTCTAGATAGTTGATTGCACATTTTAACCTCACTTAGTAGCGGCTCTAAGGTAGTAGGGCATTACATGCGTGATGTTAGGGCATGACCCATTGAGTGTTATATGCTATCTGTATGCTATCTGGGTTGTTGTCTGTGGTTGACTAATGTGATTGGGAGGTGGTTTTGGATGTTGTTATCATGCCTGATGAGCGGCGTCATTGATCGTAGGCATATTTGTTGAGATGCCTCGACAATCATCGAGACTCCGCGGCAGTAGGGTCAAGGATGACAACCAGGGTCAGGACCCTCCACCTGCCCCACAGAATTGGCAACAGATGTTTGCCGAAATGGAAGCAAGACTGCAACGAACAGAGGAAGAACTTCGACTGATGAGGCAGCAGGCCCCTCCACAGGTCACTGGGTTGCCAGTTCAGCAGGTTATGGCACCAATGCCGGTTCAACCTGTTATGGAGAACAGGTGGGAACCTTTATACGAGAGGTTTAGAAAGCAGCGTCCTCCCACCTTTGAGGGTGGACCAGACCCACTGCGGGCAGAGCAGTGGGTGAATTTGGTTTCCTCTATCCTAGATTTTATGAGGGTTGAGGGGAACGAGAGGGTAGCTTGTGCAAGCTACTTGTTCAGAGAGGATTCCCGCATCTGGTGGGATGTAGTAGTTCAGAGGAGGAATGTGACAGTGATGATGTGCGAAGAGTTCAGAAACATCTTTAATGAGAAATATTATAGTGTAGAAGTCCGAGCCGCAAAGGTTGACGATTTCATCAACCTGACTTAGAACTGGTTGTTCGTGACATAGTATACTCTGAAATTTGACTGATTGGGGAAGTTTGCGCCAGATTTAGTGTCGACAGATGCGACAAGAAGAGACAGATTCATACGGGGATTGAATGTTATGATCGCCCGTGATGTGAAGATCACTTTATACCCAGAGACTACTACCTATGCTCAGGTTGTAGACAAGGCCCTTATAGCTGAGGGGGCCGAGGACCAAATTTGGAGAGAGAGAGTTGTTAGGCGTGATGCCTCCTTTTATTGGATCCAGTCAGGGTAGTGGCTCTAGTTAACGAAGAGGAAGGCCCCAGATTCCTTTGTTCCTCCCAGTTCGGACAGGAGGGCACGGGGTGCTTCTAGTGGCTGTCAGGGCGGAAGTGACAACTGGAGAAGTTTTCCAGTGTGTCCTCGGTGTAGACGACGACACCAGGGTGAGTGTAGGATTAGAGCCTGCTTTGTTTGTGGGAGTGCCAATCATTTGAAGAAGGACTCCCCACAAGCCAAGAAAGATGAGCCAAAGCAGAGTGACAGTCTCGCTCCTGCCAGAGTGTTTACTTTGACTCAGACTGAGGCAGAGGCTAGCCCCTCGGTTGTGTCAGGTCAGATTTCTAGTGCTGGTTCTTCTTATACTGCATTGTTTGATTAGGGAGCTACTCATTCATTTGTATCTGCTACAGTGATATATCAGCTGTGTAGACCTAGTGTTCTGTATGCTAGGGGTTTTCAGACTTTGTTGCCGACTAGGGAACTGGTAGTATCTAGGAGATGGATTAGAGCTTTACCAGTAGAGGTAGATGGTAGGGATTTGTTTGCTGATCTGATTGAGCTTGCGATGGATGACTTCGATATGATCCTAGGGATGGATTGGCTATCGAAGTATGGGGCGACGATTGACTGCAAGCGCAGGATGGTAACTTTTGAACCAGAAGGAGAGGTACCCTTTGTATTTGTGGGAACAGCTAGTGGACCGCGAGTACCTATAATTTCAGCACTGAAGGCTAGAGACCTGATGCAGGGAGGTTGCATAGGATTCCTAGCGAATGTTGTGGATACCTCTAAGGTTGTATCGGTTGGACCAGGGGAGACCAGATTGGTATGTGAGTTTCCAGATTTATTTCCAGCAGATTTGCCAAGGTTGCCGCCGCAGCGGGAGATTGATTTTGTTATAGAGTTAGTACCAGGGGCAGAGCCGGTATCTAGGACACCATATAGAATGGCTCCGACGGAGTTGAAGGAGTTGAAGATTCAGTTGCAGGAGTTACTAGATTTGGGGTTCATCAGACCAAGTTTCTCGCCATGGGGTGCTCCAGTGTTTGTCAAGAAGAAGGATGGATCTCTTAGGATGTGTATTGACTACAGGGAACTGAACAAGTTGACCATTAAGAATAATTATCCACGGCCTAGGATCGACGATTTATTTGACCAGCTACAGGGAAGGACAGTGTTTTCCAAGATTGATCTCCGGTCAGGTTACCATCAGTTAAGGATTAAAGAAGAGGACATACCAAAGACCGCTTTCCACACGAGGTATAGACACTATGAATTCTTGGTTATGTCCTTTGGATTAACCAATGCCCCAACAACTTTTATGGACATGATGAATAGGGTTTTCAAGGACTATTTAGATAAGTTCGTGATTGTGTTCATCGACGACATTCTGGTGTACTCCCAGTCAGGGGCAGAACATGAGCAACATCTACGTTTGGTATTGCAGCGGTTAAGGGAGCATAGGTTATATGCTAAGTTCAGCAAGTGTGAGTTCTGGTTCCTGCAAGTTACATTTCTAGGCCATATCATCAGTAAGGAGGGGATTCTGGTTGACCCAAGTAAGATTGAGGCAGTGAGAGACTGGCCTAGACCGAGCTGTGTTCCTGAAGTGAGGAGTTTTCTGGGATTGGCAGGGTATTATCGGTGGTTTTTTGCGGGGTTCTCTAGGATAGCTATGCCATTGACAGAATTGACAAAGAAGAAGACAAAGTATGTTTGGACAGATAGATGTGAGAATAGCTTCAAAGAGTTGAAGCGGCGACTGATCACCGCGCCAGTGTTGAGTTTTCTGACAGACAATGAGAAGTTCGTGGTTTATTGTGATGCTTCCAGACAGGGTTTAGGGTGCGTGCTAATACAAGCTGGTAAGGTGATAGCCTACGCATCAAGACAGTTAAAGGAGTATGAGTAGAGATATCCCACACATGATCTAGAGTTGGCAGCGGTGGTATTCACACTTAAGATTTGGAGACATTATCTATATGGTATGAAGGGCGAGATATACACTGACCATAAGAGTTTGAAGTAATTCTTTACACAGAAGGATCTGAATATGCATCAGAGACGGTGGCTAGAGTTGGTCAAGGATTATGATTGTGACATCCTCTACCATCCTGGGAAGGCTAATGTAGTGGCTGATACATTGAGTCAGAAAGACCCAGCACAATTGTTCAGTTCGAGACATATATCTGATAAGCTAGCTGAGGAGATGACTAGAGTGGGTATAGAGTTGGTGGTTGGCCAGTTAGCCAACATCACTCTTTAGTATACGCTCCTTGAGAGGATCAAAGAGGCGCAGGGGAAAGATTCCCAGTTGAGAGGTCACAAAGAGAATGTCTTAGTCGGAGCGGCTAAGGACTTTTCTATCTCGGAGATGGAGTTACTGAAGTACAAGGGTCGGATCTGTGTTCTGATGGATTCTGATATCCGGTGGGAGATCTTAGATGAACTGCATACCACTCCCTATTCATTACATTCAGGTACGACGAAGATGTACCAGGATCAGAGAGCTTTGTATTGGTGGTTGGGCATGAAGAGGGATGTGGTGGATTATGTGGCCAAGTGCCTAACTTGTCAGCAGGTTAAGGCTGAACATCAGAGGCCAGCAGGGTTGCTGCAGCCTCTGAGGATTCCAGAGTGGAAGTGGGAAGATATCACCATGGACTTCGTGGTTGGTTTGCCGAAGACCATGGGACAGCATGATTCAGTGTGGGTGATTGTGGATAGGTATACTAAGTCCGCCCACTTTTTACCCGTCAGGAAGACTTATACTGTGGAGTAGTATGCTGAGTTATATGTGAAGGAAAATTTTCAACTTCATGGGGCTCCAAGGTCGATAGTATCTGACAGGGACCCCACCTTCACCTCCAAGTTTTGGGAGATTCTGTAGAAGGCTATGGGCACGCAATTGCGATTTAGTACCGCTTATCATCCTCAGACAGATGGACAGTCTGAGAGGACGATTCAGATATTGGAGGATATGCTATGAGCCTGTGTGTTAGATTTTGGGGGATCTTGGATTAAGTATCTCCCTTTGATTGAGTTTTCATATAATAACAGTTATCAGGAGACTATCGGATTGGCTCCGTATGAGATCCTTTATGGGAGAAAGTACAGATCACCTATTCATTGGGATGAGACAGGTGAGAGGAGGTACTTAGCTCCTGAGATGGTTCAGAGGACCAATGAGGCAGTTGAGAAGATTAGAGCTAGAATGCTCGCCTCCCAGAGTCGCCAGAAGAGTTACTCAGACTTGAAACGCAGGAGCATGGAATTTCAGGTTGGTGACCATGTGTTCCTTAGGGTTTCACCTTTCAGGGGAGTGAAATGATTTGGTGTTCGGGGCAAGCTGGGCCCTAGATTTTTTGGCCCCTTCGAGATTCTGGAACGGGTTGGAGAGGTAGCTTATAGATTGGCAATGCCTCCAGCCTTATCAGGGGTTCATGATGTGTTTCACGTATCCATGCTCCAGAAGTATGTATCAGATTCGACGCGCGTACTGAGTTATGAGAATTTGGAGCTGGACCAGGATTTGTCTTATGAGGAGAAGTCGGTTTAGATTCTTGACCGGAAGGATAAAGTCTTGCGGAGCAAGGCCATGACCTTGATGAAAGTGCTGTGGAGGAACAACAAGGTTGAGGAGGCGACGTGGGAACTGGAATCAGAGATGCGGGAACAGTATCCTGAGTTATTCAGGTAATTTCGAGGATGAAATTTCTGTAAGGAGGGGATAGTTGTAGCGACCCAAATTTGCTAATAAGGCTTAGGGCCTTGATTAGCATGCCTGAGGGCAATAAGTGATTTATTGTTATTATATGTGAATTTTCATGAGTATGTGATTAGAGATGCATGTTTAGGTGAATTAAATATGCATGTGGGCACCATCTGGCTATTAGGGGCATGATTGTAATTTTAGCTCGAGGAGAGCATAAATGTGAATAATTGTGATATATTTGTGAAATATCTGTGTTGCACGATCTGAGACAGTCCTAGGGAGCTGTTAGCCAGAAAGTCACAACGGGATCGAAAATCCGACTCGGGGCGAGTCGAGGGGTATTTTGGGAATTAGACGTTTTATGAGGTTATCGGGTTATGGAAATAAATATTTGGAGATATATTTGAGGTTAGAATGTTTAGGAGGGAAAATTGAGGAAATTTACCATTTTGCCCTCGGGGACGTTTTTGGCACCCCGAGTCTTTGAGGTAACCTTATAGACTTAAGTTAAATAAAACAAAATATAGGAAACCTTCATAATTTTCTAAACCGACCCTATTTCTTTCTCTCTCTCTCTCTTGTCTTCTCTTCTTTGGAAGCTTGGGGAAACCTTGGAGAATCTAATCAAAGACTAAGGAATTTCAGCTGGGATTTCGGGAGCTAGAGGCTTGGAGCTTAGGGAACTGATTTAGGGATTCACTTCTGTCCAAGGTAAGCTTTTAATATGTTGAGTTGTGTTGAATTGCAGCTGGTTTTCTGCTGAAATGTTAGAGTTTTGCATGTGTGTTGGGTGAAAGATCATTCTTGAGATTTGATGAGGTTTAGAGCTAGTTCTTTGTTAGGTTTTGTTACAGAAAACATAGTAGAGCTTCTGTGATTGATGGCTTGATTTTGGGGATAATTGAATTGGTTTTCATGGTAAAAATGGAGGATTTTTCTGGGTTCGAAGGGTCGAGCTGCGGCCCTCTGAAGCAGAATGGTGGCCTGGAAGAGGGGCGGGCCGCGGCATGCCCTAGCTAGGGTTGCGGCGCGCCTGCCCTGTTTTGGGGCTGCTCTCGGGTTTGGGGGCGGGCCGTGGCATGGCCTCATGAGCCCGCGACTCTTGGTGCATTTTTGGGCTTTAAGTGTGTTTAGGCTTGGGAACTCGAAGGTTAAGGCTCGGGATGGATTTTATCACTCGGATTGATAGAATTCAAGGTCTCGGAGACTAGAATTATGACCCTAAGTTATTTAATGGATGGATATTGTTGGTGCGTTGTGACTAGGGTTTCAGCGAGGCTCGGACTAGAGGACTGTGCTCGAGACATCGATGCTTGGAAAGCTCGGGACACAGGTAAGAAAACTGCTGTTCCCGTAGAGCTTGTGTTGCAGGACACGACCCTATATGATTGTGTTGTAGGGCATTGCCCCTTTGATTGAGTCTATTCATGTTTAAGTATCTATTTAGTTATGATATGTGTGCATATTTTAGAATAAACGGCAAGAGTCGGGAACGGCGATGGCCGGGAACAGCGAAGGCCGGGAACATCGAAGGCTGGGAACGGCGAAGGCCGAGAATGGCAAGGGGCTGGGAGCAGCGTTTAGCACGTGGAGTGTGAGTTGCCAGGGCGAGACCCTAAAGGATACCTGGGATATCCTTACGATGTAGACCGCGAACCCAGGGCCTGGTATGTGCCTGGGACGGCATGGTCGTATGTGCTTAGCCTGATGGTGGCTTGTTTTCATGTTAAGTGTTTGATATGCATATGTTATCTGCTTGTGAGGGTTTTCTTGCTGGGCTTCGACTCACGGGTGCTCTATGGTGCAAGTAAGGGCAAGGGGAAAGTCGACCAACCATGAGTACGGAGAGCGTGAAGCGGCGCTTACATGTTTGGCCTGCCTGGCTGCCACGGCCAGGGGTATTTTGGGAGATGGTTGTACTAAACCTAGATTTTGTCGTTCAGCCGACTTTAGTTATATTTTTTTGAGTTGTGAATATTTTTAACAGTATTTTTGGGATCCCAAATGTTAAACGCTTTATAATTTTCAGTAAATGGTTTATTTATCAAAGTTTATGACTCTGATTATGGTTTAATTACACTTTTGTCTTAAAACCTCGATTAGCGAGTTAATTGCACATTTTAAACTCACTTAGTAACGACTCTAAGGCAGTAGGGCGTTATAGTTTTGCTCTGTCTATCTGTAAGAATTTTAATGCCTAGAACATACTTGGCTTCCTCCAAATCTTTCATTTGGAATTGTTCAGCTAACCAGTTCTTTACCTTTGATAATGATGTTATGTCATTGCCAATCAGTAATATATCATCAACATAAAGAACGAGGAATACTACTACACCATCTTTGATTTGTTTATAGACACAAGGTTCGTCAACATTTTGTTCAAAACCAAATGTTTTAATTGTGTCATCAAATCTAAGATTCCAAGATCTTGAAGCTTGTTTGAGTCCATAGATGGACCTAAGAAGCTTTCAAACTTTTTGCTCTTGACCTTTTACTTCGAACCTTTTTGGTTGAGACATGTAAATGGTTTTGTCAAGGTAGCCATTTAGAAAAGCTGTTTTGACATCCATTTTCCAAATCTCATAATCCATGCACGCAGCAATGGACAAGAGTATACGAATGGATTTTAGCATGGCTACAAGAGAAAAGGTTTCTTCATAATCAACCCCTTCTTTCTGTGCATAGCCTTTGGCTACAAGCCTTGCTTTGAAAGTCTCTACTTTCCCATCCGCTCCTATTTTCTTCTTGAATATCCACTTGCAACCAATGGGTTTGATATTCTCAGGTGGATCTTCAAGAACCCAGACATAATTGGAATACATCGATTCCATTTCTTGGTTCATGGCTTCTTGCCATTTGTCCTTGTCAGAATCATTCATTGCATCTTTGTTAGTGTCAGACACAAGCATTTGAACTTCGTGTTCATAGCGTGTGGGTTGCTTACTAACCCTCCCACTACGACGAGGCTCTCTACTATTCTGACTAGAATTAGCAGTTTCCTCTTGCTGTTTTTCATTGGTTGTTGCTGGTGACTTTGCAACTTCATTCGAGACCATCTCCTCCAGTACAACCTTACTGCGAGGTTTGTGGTTATTAACATAGTCATGTTCAAGAAAAGTTGCATTTGTCGATACAAATATTTTCTTTTCTTTTGGAATATGGAAAATTCCACCTCTAGTCTCTTTGGAATATCCTACAAACATGCACACTTCAGAGCGTGATTCCAACTTCCCAGTCTTTCCTTTAAGCACGTGTGCAGGACACCCCCAAATTCGAAAATGGTGTAAACTAGGTTTACAACCATTCCATAATTCCATGGGTGTCTTTTGGATAGACTTAGATGGAACAACATTCAATAAGTATAGAGCACATTGAGTTGCATAGCCCCAGAATGAAAGTGGTAATGATGAGAAGCTCATCATTGATCTAACCATATCTAGTAACGTTCTGTTATGTCTTTTTGAAACACCATTTTGCTGTGGCGTTCCAGGTGCTGTGAGTTGGGATTGAATACCATGCTCACGCAAATGGTCCTCGAATTCAAAATCCAAGTACTCTCCCCCTCGATTAGATCGAATAACTTTTAGTGATTTACCTAATTGCTTTTCAGCCTCTACTTGAAATTCTTTGAACTTTGCAAAAGTTTCAGATTTTCTTTGCATTAAGTATAGGTAACCATATCTTGAATAATCATCAACGAAAGTGACAAAGTATTCATAACCTCCTCTTGCTTGTGCATTAAGTGGACCGCAAACATCCGTATGTACCAACTAAAGTGGTTCTGTAGCTCTTGAACCTTTAGCAGAGAAAGGTCTCTTGGTCATCTTGCCTTCTAGATAGGATTCACAAATAGGAAGAGATCCAATAGATAGTTCTCTTAAAGGACCATACTTTTCAAGCCTATTAATTCTATCTAGACCAATATGGCCCAATCTCAAGTGCCACATATATGTTTCACTATCAGAATCAATCTTTTCTCATTTAATAGATCTAGGATTAGCTGTTTTAAATAATTCAGAATTATAAGCAGATTTCTCTTTAGCATGCAGTTTATAAAGCCCATCAATAGATTTTGCAGAACATATCTTAAAACCATATCTTGAAATAACAATTGAATTTTTATTAAAAGAAATTTTAAAACCTTGTTCATGTAACATAGAAACAGAAATTAAGTTTCTAGAAAATCCAAGAATATAATAAACGTGCTCTAAAACAAGAAATTTATTCTTCTTAAATTCCAGATAGGCTGTTCCACTACCTACGCTCATAGTCACCTCTCCATCAACAAGCTTCCTCGTCGAACTAAGAATCTAAAGAGAAAAACAAACATGATTAGTGGCTCTTGAATCTACTATCCAAGACGAGGAATTTCCTTCCACTAAACACGCTTCTAACACAAGTAAATCAAATTTACATTTCTTTTCCTCTTTCAGGTTAGTGAGATACATTGGACAGCTTCTCTTTCAGTGACCATCTACTCCATAGTGAAAACAAGTCCCTTTAGGGGTCTTCTTATTGGAGCTTTTGGTGTTCTTGTTCTCTTTGCCTTTGGATGACTTTTTAGGCTTCTTTGAATTCTTGTCTTTTTCTTTCTCCTTGTCCTTTCCATTTCCATTTTTCCTCTTTTTGGTTTTAGCCTTTGAAGAGGATGGGGTAGAATCAGCAACATTTGCTTCTCCTTATTTCTTAGAACCTTTGTTAAGAGATTCATAAGTTTGCAACTCATTCACCAACTGTGTCATGTTATATGATAATTTGTTCATGACATAGTTGGTTGTGAAACCTTTAAAAGCTGGAGAAAGCAATTCAAGTATAATGCTTACTTGAGTCCTTTCATCAATGATTGCCCCATGGATAATGACATTGTGCATTATATTGATCATGTCTAATACATCTTCTCTGACAGAAACTCCTTTCTTCATTTTCTTGGTCATGTAGGATCTGGTGGCCTCATGCCTGCACTGATTTGACTACTGCCCAAACATATCTTGAAGGGTATCCCAGATCTCATAAGCATTCTATGTGTTCTCAAACTTCTTTCTAAGCACATCGCTCATACTTGCAAGCATATAACAATTTGCTTTGTTGTTTGATAAGATCCAATTATCAAAATTTTCCCTTGCAGTTTTGGCAGCAGTAGCAGGAGGGACTTCAGGACATTCCTCAGTTAAGACAAATTTGTGGTTCTCACATATTAATACAATGTTCAAGTTTGATTTAAATTTTATGTAGTTTTCACCAATCAACTTTTCATTTGCAAGTAAAGAAGATACAAGATTTAAGCTAGACATGATTGCTAAAAATAAATGAATAAACAAAAATGAATTTATGCATATAATAAATATCAGTAATTTTTGGGAATAGTAAACGTGATGCATGAATGCAACAATTAAAGAACACATAAAAAATAATTACTAATTTCACGATTAATTAATTTGAAAATTAAGGACCAGCCTTAGGGTAGGTCAGACTAATTCCAAATTAATTTTGAGAGAAGTTCTCAAATTTATAAGTGAAAACTCAAATCAATATTTATCTT
The DNA here is from genome assembly GCF_963169125.1 of Humulus lupulus. Classification (NCBI taxonomy): domain Eukaryota; kingdom Viridiplantae; phylum Streptophyta; class Magnoliopsida; order Rosales; family Cannabaceae; genus Humulus; species Humulus lupulus. The sequence goes on from NC_084793.1 coordinate 130,677,879, forward strand.
TTGACTTATAAACAACCAATTGTTTGATCAAGAATACACTAGTCTGCTCGAAAGCCTAATGTACCTTGTGAGTGTAACCCCTTATTTTAGATAAATGACTTATCTCAAGAGTGTGCATTAGGGTCACTCAAACTTGAAATACATCATTAAATCCTATTCTTGAAAAAGGAGTTTGCATTGAGAATAACACAGTCGAAAGCCTTCCTTAGGGGGACACAAGCAATGGTGCCGCGAGGCCCTCTCCATGCTACCTCGCTACCAACTAATAATGGAGGTCATGAGACTTATTGTCATAACTCCCTCTCCCACTCACTATTTTTAAGATATGTGTTTTCTCAAAACATCCTATGCTTTTTAATTGGTTTGTAAAAATAAAGTGATCTATTTTTACCAAATGATATTCTAATAATTACTAATCAAATTAAGAAAAATAAAATTATAGAACTATGTCCTAGTTAATTCAATTTTAATTTGCTATAATTACTAGGAATATCATTTATTATTTAATAAATAAATTTTATTAAATACTAGAAATTAAACAACTTTTAAAATCTATTTCCGCTCTTGAACTAGTTAGAACTAGATTTATCATTATATGGTTCATCACATAAAGCATATAATCACATAGGACAATCCTAAGGCATGTTTCTACTCATATGAGATGCATGCACAATTTTAAATACTGTGTGGGTAACATATATGGCATGTAAAAAATGCATGATAAAGTATTAAACAATTTAATCACATTCAAACATTTAAATAAATAAATACTAATTAAATAAATAAATAAATGTGGGCCGGGTGTCTTGGGTATTTCTAGAAAAATTACAACACTTACAAATTATACACAAAAATGTAAGAAGTTAAATAAGACCTAAAAAGTGAACATAATCTTCAAGTTTTGGGCCTTCACAAGTAGTCTTGATCCATTAATCCATTTAGTTTTGAATTAAAATTACTTTTAATTATCTTAAACAAATTTTAAGAATAATTAACTTGGGCTTTAATGCCCAATAAGTTATTAGGCCCAATTTTGAATTTGGGCTCAAACAATTAATTCAAAAATAAAATAATTTTTAATTATAGGCTAAAATTAATTAGTCCCATAATTTAAATGGATAACTTAGATGCAAGCCCTAGGGTTTAGAAACCCTAGGGGCGGCTGCATGAGGCTCGGCATGGGGCAGGAGGCAAGCGGCTGCTGCTGGTGGCTTGACATGGGCGCGCGGGGCTGGCCGGCATAGTGGCGCGGGTGCGCGTGGGGCTGGGTGCGTGCACGGGTGCCTTAGGCCACGAGGCCATACGACAGCCTTGGGCTCGGGCTTTGGGGCACGGAACCCAAGGCTCGGGCCTTACAGAATTTTTTCAATAATGTAATGTAGAAAATTAAATTACAAAAAATTCCTATGCTCCAAAATGGCTTACATTTTTCATCTAGAAAATTTAAGAACAATTCCTAAACCCAAAACACCATATAATTAAGGACCCTTAAGAATAAACTTTAATCATACTTACATCCATCCATTCACACATATTACAATAATATAAGAATGCATATTATGCCCACACAGTATCTCCACACATGAAAATGGCAGAAACTGGGTTTCTTATTAGACCATAACTCATACGGAGTCTTTTGAACCGACTTGCTTGGTACTTGGTTCAAAATATAAGCAGTAGTCCTTAAAGCCTCACCCCACAAAAATTCTGGCAAAGAAGAATGGATAAGCATATATCACACCATGTCAAGAAGTGTGCGATTTCTTCTTTCAGCAATACCATTTTGCTCAGGAGTCCCATGCATTGTGTATGTTGCAACAATACCACAATCCTGCAAATACTTAGCAAAAGGCCCAGGGTTTCTACCAGTCTCATCATATCTCCCATAATACTCACCACTTCTATCAGAATGGACTAACTTGATTTTCTTACCCTTTTGTAGTTGCGCCATATTCTTGAAAACTTTAAAAGCTTCTAAGGAATCAGACTTTTCAGGAATCAACTCAAAATGACCATATCGTGAAAAATCATCAATAAAAGTGATGAAATACTTGTAACCACCCATAGCAGGAGGAGTAAAATGACCACAAATATCTGAATGAATCATTTAAAGTAAATCCACACATCTGTCAATTTTACTCTTTCTAGTCTTGGCAGTTGTCTTTCCTATTATACAATCGATACAAGTATCAAAATAAGAGAAATCAAGATCTTGCAACACACCGTCCTTTACCAATCTTTCTATTCTCTGCTTAGAAATGTGACCTAAACCTCTATGCCATAACATAGAAGAATTTTCATTGCATCTCACACGTTTAGAACTAACAACAACATTAAGAGAAGATGAAGAGGGAGATGAAACTACATTCAAATCAAGCTTGTATACATTTCCATGTAAACATCAATTTCCTATTAAAAGGGAGTTATGGTACAAACAAACTTTTCCAGTTCCAAAAGAAAGACTATAACCTAGTCTATCCAAAATAGATACAGATATCAAGTATCGAGGGTATGTAAGCAACATCACCTAACTCCAAAATATGTCCACTTGATAGCTGAAGTCTGGCAGTTCCAAAAAAATCCACTTTGACTTTAGTACCATCTCCCATGTACACATGCTCCTCCAAGCAAGTTGGATTTCTTCTTCTTGTCAGTGTGTGCAAAGAATTAGTAACATGAATTGTAGCACCAGTATCTAGCCACCAAGAATTTGAAGGCACATCAATCACATTTGATTCTAAAAAAACCATCACAACTTTATTACCTTGCATCTCTAAGGATCTCTTTAACTCAAAACAAGCGTCTTTCTTGTGTCCCATCTATTAGGAACGAGTTTCCTAATACGTAGCGGAAAGGTGGTGGGTTGGCCCAGTGTACAAATTTTTTTTAAACATATTTAAACTACATTTAAATATGCGGATCTATTAATATACATACATTAATTATAAGCAAGAAAAGAATAGAAAACATACCTCTTGATGCCTATCAAGTATCCTTGCTATCTTTTCGTAATTTTAACGAACTTCCTATCCAAGCTGCTCCCAGGTACTCACACCAAGATATTCCACAACATTCTCTACACCTCAAGAAGTGTGTGGGCACTTAGAGAATAAAGGATAGTTAATTTCTAATTCTACTTGATGTACTCAACACATGAGATCAAGAGAATAGACTTGAGATTGGTTCTATATCTTTTTCATGAAGAGATAGAAAAATATTGTTTATTTCATTTAGAGTGAATAACAGAGTCTCTTCTTATTTTATGATAAGTCTAACTTAAATAGAAAATATTTAAATTTAAAAAATAAATATGTAACCAATTTGCAATTTAATTAATTAATTATCTCATTAATGAAAATATACAAAAACTAACTTTTGAATTTTTCATTAATTAATTAACTAAATAAATAAAATTAAAAAATCTATCCCTGAAAAATGTGTAGTACACGCCACACACAGTCCATGGACTGTGTGTGTCATGTACAACCCTATATTTTAGGAATATTTGATTTTTCCATAATTATTTAATTATTTATTCAAACTACCTCATCAGATAAAACCCAACAACCCGATAATTGATTCAAATTTGAATTAATTATCTTTTTAACTAATTATCAAATATAATTAATTATTTGAATAAATATCAATCTTTTAAATTCAAATCTAATTTGAACTTATCCGATTATTATCTCCCACGCAAATAAATATATTTAATTAATTCTACCAATTAATTAAATCTAATTTAAATTAAATAATAATTTTGAAAATAAATATCTAATTTATTATAATTTCAAAAATTATAATTAATTAATTATTTAATATAATTTCAAAAATAAATTTAATTATTTAATATAATTTCAAAAATGACATAATATTAAATATTAATTAATTTTGTTAGTTACAACTAATTTGTAATTGATTAATTAATCACTATTATCACATAATTGTATATTTGGCCCAAAGAACAATTTTTTTATGAAATATGTCTTTCAACCATTTTTCCCTTTATATCAACTCTTGCCTTGAATAGTGTTGATAGAGCCGCTGTGGGGACCTATGAACCTGTAATTCCAACCTCCAATAAATTTGAGATTATTAATTAAAATCTTTAATTAAATAGTCTTAATTTATTAATCTCATGATTACTCCACTATAAATATGCGACTGCTTTCTTGTAATTATAGACATTTCATTTACTAAGTACTTTATAAAATAAAGCGTCCATTGATATAATCATTACATACAAATTAACCTTCTAATAATGGTTCATTATTAATCGGGAATAAAATTACCGTTTTACCCTTTTAATTATATATTGTTTCCTTAAGTATCATTGACTTTACTAGTGAAGGTTAATTCATAAGTAAATTATGAATTTGAGCTCAATAACCTTTCAGTCCCAAAAGTTAACCCTTAAGAGAACCATTATTCAATCTCTTATGAGAAGGTATATATTCAATATCTATATACTATGTCCCTAGCCATTTACATTAATGAGTTCCAAAAACAAAAAAGTTTCTAGCCTGATCATTTTGACAGACCCTAACGAGTGAATCAAAGAACTTATATAACATAAACAAGAGTTCATAGTAACTTCAGAATTAAGATCTATTTGTATATGATCATCAATTGATACATTTAATTAATACTTCGAAACGATATTTAACTAAGTATTAATAAACATATCTGGTCCAGTTCTATATATTCTATAATATATAAAGTACATCCACTAAAGTGTTTTACTACACCAGTAATCTGGATCTAGATCATATGTATTCATAATACTAGTGGATCGTACTTGCAGTAATTAATCTAAAGATTCCTTAACTTTATTTTACTGTGAACTATTCAAGTTCATTTATCTCAAACACAATCCTCCCATACCAATACGTGTTTGAGATCACATATATGAACATAGGAATTTTTCTGATATTTACATAATATTATCACAAAATAATATAGTCCATAAAATATATGCATAACAAATTCAATTTATTTATTTATTTCGTAAAACAATGTCTACTACATATGCTTTCAGGGCACAATTCCCAACACCTTCTGATGACAATAGTTGCATTTCCCAGTGAAACACTCTGTTTTGGGTGCATTAGAAGATCCAATAGCCTTTCCATCATAACTGGACTTCTAGAAGTGTGGCTGTTTTGGGTGCATTGAAGGAAGTGTGGCTTTTTATAGAAGTTCTTCTTCTGATTGGGATTTTCCTTAGGATTTTCTTTAGGGGTATCCTTGGAAGTCACCATGGAAATTGAATTTCCCTTCCTAGCTTTTATATCATCTTCATCTTTAGAGAGAATGGTAGTCATCTCACTTACAGTCCAAGGAGTTTTCTGAGTGTTGTAACTAGACTAAATTGAGTCAAATGAAGGAGGTAGATACCTTATGACATTCCAGACCAAATAATTATCTCCTAAATCAAGGCCAAGCCCTTTCAACTTCATATGAACAGACACCACCTGACTTATATGATATCTTATGCCACTAACCCTATCATAAACAGTATCCTGGATCTTGCCTAGGTAGTGCTCCCACTCAAACTTGGGAAACTCCACATACTTTTCAGCAATGACCTTGAGAAGTTCCTTAGCATTCTCAGTTTCAGGAATAGTACCACGAATAGCATCATCCATGTGATACAAGATCACTAACTTACATGTTTCATTTGAATTGTTCCATACCTTATAGGAAGTTTTCTGTTCAGTTGTACAATCCTCAGTCGATTTAGCAGGAGCATCTTCCTTCAATGCTGTGTGAATCTTCATAATTGACAAATTCATCATCAGAGATCAAACCCACTCCATATGATTAGTCCCATTAAGCATCAATATAGACGAGAGTCCATGATTGCTCAAAGCTGAAGGAACACAAGAGTAACAATTATCAATTTACATTGATCAACATAATCACGTTGTTTGTACTCCAACTTCAACTTGAATGATCCATAAATAATCAAAATGATCATTATATGCTAAAGTTCTATAAGTAAAAATAGAACATTTTACAAGTAAGGAAAATTTGCCAATACATTACAATCAAATACATCAATCTATTATTGACAGGATGAAAAAAATGTGTGATTCATAATGCTCAATAAATTTCCTTCACCATTCTAAGCAAAACTACCAAATAATAGAATTATCGATAGGAAAATATAAATTATTCATATGAATCTTAGAATTTATTTATTTATTCAACGAAATGTGAGAATATATCAATATCAATCAAGATATTCATAATTGACATGTTAAATCTTACGAGAGGCAAGAATTTAATAATCATGAAATATTATGTTAAAAAAAAATATATATATATATATAAATAAATCATATAAAATGATTTCACCAAAATGTATAATAAAAAAATTAATCAAATAAACAAATAAATTAATATATAAAAAATTAAATTTTGTTATTGTCTAAAGACTAATTAGAAAGAAAACAACAATAGGCCCAAAAAAAGAAAAAAAATCCCCAAAACCCGACCCAAAAACGGCCCAGAAAAAAAATATTTTTTTAAATATAAAAAACGACAAAAATGGCATGTCGTTTGGGAAAAATGACTTGTCGTTTTGGGGAAGAAAATGACGACCTCGTTCGGCCCAAACAACGTGTCGTTAGCATGCGACTAGGGTTCTTCTTCTTTGCCCGTTTTGCAAACGGGTCGGGCTCTCCGACCCGGTTCGTGACCTGCCTAAAAAATGGCTTCTGGCCACTATTTTGAGCCAAAAATTAACTGATTTGTTCCTTGAATCAACTCCAAGGGATTTATGGGGTTTATTTTGATCAAAATGCTTTTTAAAGCATGAACTAGGAAGCCCAAAAATGAATCTCTCTTAACCCAAACAAATATGAAAATGGAGGCTCTTAAACATGAAACTTTTGGGGAAAATGGTGCAAAAGGGTTCCTAATCACCATTATAATATCATGCGAGCTTCATTTTGTTTTATAAAACACCAAATCTGAATTTCATAAAATTTATTCTAAAAAAAAAACTTAATTCCGAAAAAATTAAAAAATAAAAATTAAAAACTCAAAGAGCAACATGCAAATAATTTTGGCAACCTTAAAATCAAATACAAAGGCTCTAGTACCAATTGATATAAATATTTCACTATATGAGCAACAAAGATCTTCACAACAAATTTACATATTCAGCTCATAAAACAATATGTATTTGAATTTTAAAGCATACCATAAATTAATGATAGAGTTAGAAATAACTAACCTCCATCATTGCTAGTTTCTCCTAACCTTAAACTCATCTTGTATGAACTAAAATTATGAACAAGAGTTAGAAAAGATAGTAGAGTGAGATAGTCTCTTTTGGAACATCACACTACTGCACTCTGTGTATTTCAGAACCCAAAAACCATAACCCTGAAAATTATCGTGTATATTAGATATATACAAAATAAAACAAAATGAATTAATAATGGTTATTGGGCCTTGAGTGTTGGATCAAAAAGAGTGTATGTAAACTCAATAGGCTGGTCACATAGTTTTGTAGTATGTGTCCAAGGAGACCACCTATATATTTAAAAAATTAACACCATCCCATTATGGTCTCCAAAAATACCATTAATAAAAATGATTATTCAACAATGTTATATATGTTTGTACTAGTCCACATATTTATTTCCAACAAAATGATCATTCAACGATTAAAAGGTTTTACATCCAAAGTTGAAAATTTGATCTCTTAACATTTTAAAATTCTTAAACTTTAAGCATAAAAAAAATTTACAATTTCAACATTTTGTGCAGGAGGTTGAAAAGTCAATCCTTTAGATTTTGATAATTTATATAAATATTGGAATTCAATAGTACTAATATGTTACAAATTAATCATTTAATAGTACAAATTTTAAATTTTTTCTCTTTTGTATTTTGATATTGGTAACTTTCATTAAGCCGGCTATGAATCAGCCAAAATCAAATCAACAATAGAAGTGGGGAAACCAGGTCACCAAGTATATTAATTAGCCAAAGAGAGAGCCAATTTTGCAAGACCATAGCTACTCTTGGTCTCTCTAAGATTATGAACAAACTGAATATTAATAAACTTATTACAGAGCAACAAAATATCACTAGGAACCACATCAGGGGAAGTTGCCTCATTCAACCGCCTATTGATAATCTTGGTAGCATTCAGACAATCTAACTCAATAACCACATTCACGAACCCCAGTTGCAGAGCAGCTTCCAAACCATATAGAATTGCTTTTAACTCAGCTTCAATTGGATCAAATGTGGCTGAAACTAGACAGGCACACGAAGCAAGGACTCTGCCCAAGTGGTCTCAAAATACAACACCATATCCAATCATTTGATCCCTCGATCTTACTGCTGCATCAAAGTTCATCTTAATGACTCCTTGAGGTGGCAAGCTTCAAGTCAGGTTGCGGTTGGCTTGTTTAGAGGTATGAACAATGCTCATGTTAGCTTCCTAAAACTTATGTAGGTAATCCATTGACCAATTGATCACCATTCTGTTAGAGAATATATTATATTCAATGGGAAACCAAAATAAAACTCTATGCAAAAGGTTACAAAAGACAAGATGATAGATAAACAAGTGTTACAACTCTATTGCTCAAAATACAAGTAAATAGAAAGATGTAGAAGAGGAAGATCACAAACTCAAAATAATAATAATACAAGTAAATAAGAACAAGAAAAAAAAGAGTGAAAATAACAATAATAATAATACAAACTCTCACACAACCAAAGTGTAGAGTAGTGGGGATCACCAACTTGAACAAGGTTCAAAACCTTTGTCCAAAAGCTTATAACCACTAAGGGATCTATCAAGGAAATAGCTCTTTGGAATTATCAAGTCTCTATGTTGTATTTTCCACCAAAGTGCTTTGTGGATAGAAAATGATGTGTCTTACAAGTGAGCATTAGGCTCCTATTTATAGAGTTTGAGATACCGTTTGAATTTCAAATTCCACCAACCACCATGGTTTTTACCAATGTTTAATTGGATGTTTATTGAATTAAAATGGAGGTTTGAGAGTTACTTAGGATGTTATAACCGTTCAATTTGGAAAAAAACTGAAAAGTGGTATTGGTTGTCAGCCTCACTGGTCGCGCCCAGGAGTATCAGTGGTCACGGCCACTGGCCTCTGTCCCCCAAGCCGCGGCTAGGGATAAACAGTGGCTGCGACAACCTGCCATTTTAAGCACATAAAATTTCAGTTTTTCCAAAACGTCCCAAACCCTTTCCAACATGCTTTTGTAACCTCCATACACCTAATGAGAGTTAATAACATGTCTCCAACAACCATATTTCATAATGGCTTTGTGAAATCCAATCTCAAATATTTAACATACAATCTGCACATTATTGGCTAATATTTGGGAGTTACAAATTTGTAACTCAAAATATGTCACACTTGGGCACACACATGTGTCCAATTTTGTGAAGAACGCCCTAGACTAGTACTTATTAAAACATTCACATATCGTTGGTCCATAAAGAAAACCACTTTTTATAAAGGTCTCAGTGGGGACTTGCTTAAAACAATGCAAGCTGGGCCCATTAGTTTAAAAAGAAAATATGAGTTTTTATGCAAAGTTCAAAAGAAACAATATTAAATAATTAAGTCCCACTGATAATTTAGAAAGTCTCTTAAAACATAACATAATTAAAATGGCATCCTAAAGTGATCGTTTATTTCGTCCATAGGATACTCCACGCCATACACCCTACGACGATAGAACTCCTCACGTCACCACGCGTGCCACAGAGAAATCCTATTTGCTACCTGTAAGGGGGTGAGCTAAAAGCCCAGTAAGGACGTACAAACAATAAGCAAGTAAGGATACAACAAATACAAACACTAACGTTCATCTAACACATCATGGCATATCATAACATTATCGTAACATATCATCATAGCATATCATAACGTTTTCGTAACATATCATCATAGCATATCATAACGTAATCGTAACATATCATCATATCACATTCATACAGCATACATGATGAGCATGGCCCGCTAGTTGTCCATGTCACCCTATGAGGTAAACAAGAGTCTCTAGTCCTTGAATAACCTCGGCGCGTCCGCCTTAGGAGTTACGTCTTTATATCCTTAGTAACTTGGGTTACGTATTTATATCCTTAGTAACCCATTTGATGTGTCGCGTTCATCACGCTAACATCCTTTCATAAACATATCATATTCATACAAGCCAACATATCATCATATTATGGCATTCATAATTCATAACAATTCATTCATACAATAGTCTTACCATTCATAGCATAAAATCATAGAATCTATCTAACTTCCTTACCTCAGGTCCGAGCTAAGTAAATTCACAACCTCTCAATGAGCCTATAGCATCATCAAAACGACATTTCTTAGCTTCATAAAATTACTATTTTGCCCTTTCATACAACTCATGTGTGCATGGGCCATGCACACATAATAAGAGTTACACACAACATGCAATTATTCTTAATTACACATAAGGCCATAAAAGAATAATGCTTACTTTACCAACTTTGCATGCATGATCTTTCTATAAAAAAACAACATGGTTGAATAATAGACATAATTTTGGACGTAAAAGTGGATTTGCATGTAATATGCATACGTGGGAACATTGCATAATTGTGTCGTTTTAAAAACGATAATTCTACATATCTTACTTTTATCGTTTTAAAATTAATAGACTTATAACATGCTTTATTTTTCTTAAAATTTCTAGTTTGATTAAATTTCTCAAAACATTTTATTTATTATTCTCAAATGACAAAGAAATAACAAAAGCTTGGAATTTAATTAAAATACCTATGATTAATATGTTTCTTTAGAAAAATCAAATTTAATATTGGTTAATTGCGTTACATAAATGATGTGAGAAAAATATATATTTAAGTGTGGGAAAAATATATTTTATTTAAATTATTTAAGACTTAGTTTTATGTAACATAAATCCATATGTGACAATTAAATAATCATTTTTAAACTTTTTACACCAAACTTTCAGCCACTATTTAATTTCTTTAAAAATCACAAATAAATTGATTCTAAATATTTTTCTCAATCAATATAAAGAAAAATCATAACTTATCAAAATATGCATTCATACCATATTAAAATACCACTTTTAATATTACCATAAATTTAGGGTATTAATTTTATTTCAAATACTCATTAAATTCATTTTATTGAAACACTTCACATTTTTTTACAAAAAAATTCCAGCAACTATTTTTATCTTTAAAAATCACCATATTCAATTTAAAACCTCATATTTTTCTAAAAATACAATAAAAATTCTGTAGGTATTTATTTGAGTAAAATATCATTTTATTGTGACTTAAAATACATTTTTTAATTTCATAAAATTAACGTAACATCAAGGATATTACTTATGCATGCAAATCATTTTTTTTATCAAACTTTTACCCAATTATTTACAAAAAAACAGCAAGATTAATTTATCATGAAATTCATCTTTTATCTAAAAAATTTCACATAAAATCATACATGTCCAAAATCTCATCATACTCTTATTATATACATAATTCTAAGAATATTACTAACATATTCACATGCAATCTTATAAAATCCCATTTTTTCTATTCCATTGAATCTACACATGAAATCCAACAAAAACAATAACAATGGCAATAACATACATCTTATCATATTTCTAAAATCATTATTATTTCAAAACATACAAGAAAATACACATGATTGAACTTTTAACCCCTAGGCCTAAACATTTAAGATCCACCATAAAACATCACAAAATTCCCATCTACCTTCACATAAAACCTAGAATGCATCTATCATCATTTTTTTTTTCATTTTACATAAATCAATGATTTAAAATAACCATAGCAATATAAACATAAAATATAATCCTCATATAAACCCCAACAAATCCATTTTCTCAATCATTCCCATGAGCCCTTTTTAAACAAAACATATTCCCTTAAAAATACCAATCATAATCACCAATCCTACAATAATCAAACCATTAACATCACCATCAACAACCTCAAAGATAAACCCATCAAAACCAATATATAGGCTAAGAAAAACCATTACCTCTCTTGATTGTTGAATCAAGAACACTCTAGCAAGAAAACCTTGTCACCTATAGAGGATTTCCAAACACCATACATCCAAAGAAAGAAACCACAAAATCATCCTTAGATTAGAGAAGAGGAGAAGATAAAAATGCACATATGTGAAACTAGTAGATGGATTCTTACCTAGGGTTCGAAACCCTCTTCTCCTTCTCCTTCTCTTTCTTTTATTCTTCTTCCTTTCTTTTTCTTCTCTAGAAAAATATGGCAGCCTTCCTTTCTCTCTCTCTAGCTTGCCTCCCTCTCTCTCTACCCTCTCTAGATGGATGGCTGTGGTATAGAGAAGAGATGAGCAAAAATGCTCTCTAGGGTTCTAAGGTTTCATTTATAGTGTCTAGGTTTTTATTTTTCTAAAATAATAAAAGTTAATTTCTTATAAATTTATTTAATTCTAAAATCTAATTAATTAAATAAATACATTTTTATTTACCCAAAAAGGCAGCTGCAATTGTCCACCCCCCTTTCCTTCCTTGGATATCTACACTAATAAGGAAAATGTGATTTTCGTAGCTCTAAGGTCCTGTGACTTGGGGCTGGGTTTTGACCAATTTTAGTTGCGTTTTAGGAAAAGTTCTATTTCATAAAAAATGTAGATAATTTCATTATCTTTCTATCGGTACCGGTTATGTCTAAATCGGATATCTACAGCCCATGTAATACCCATTTTACTGAGGCTGGGTCTAAGGTTACGGGAATTCAAAAATGAGAACTCTATCCCCACAAAAAAAAAAAAAACAAAGACAACTCTATCTTTTCTCCTCACCATTTGTTTCCCAATATTTTTCTTGTGTGAACACAAGCCTCTTTATTTCCCTTTCTTTTTACACTACAAGAAAAAACAGTATTCATAACACTTAAAAGCTGCTAACCAGGACTATTGATAGCACTTCTGAAAATGCTAACATAGCCCCTGTTATTAAAAGTCCAGTATTTTCTATAACATTTTTTGAATGTTATGTTCGGTGTTATCTTAAACTATTCAATAACACATTTTTAGGTGCTATAATATTCAAATAATAACATTTAGATAGAGTTTTTGGTTATAAATTTGAAGTTTAATCTTGTACTTTTTTCATAACACTTTTCAACTGTTACATTTGATTATTTTGATAACATTTTTAGTTTGTTATATTATATAAACCATAACGATTTTTTACGCTTATAATATGTTTTTAAATCATAACATATAGTAATAAAATTTTAAATTTTATTTTGATAAGTATACTTATATGGTTTTTTTTAATTAAAAGATTTTCATTATTGTATTTTGATAAAAAAAAATTCAAACTTAATCATAAAATGTAATTCTCAATAGATTGATAAACCATAAGTATTACATTAAACAATAACTAATTCAAACCATGAATGTGTCTACTTCATGAGATCTTAGTTCTAACTTAAGTTTGAAAGCATAACATAATAAAGTTTTATAATCTTGAACAATTTTTACTTCAAAAATGAAAAATAGAAACATTACAAGATACACAAAAGTAAATCATGCGTGAAACTTGCTCCATCCTTCAATTCATCATCCTTTGTGCACTTGTCTTTGTTGTGAGTCCATTTGTTTAGCTACAACAAAATTTAAATAAGTAATGCTTCAACTTAAAGTTATAGTAAACTAAAAGAGTACATAAAAAAAGTTAATTACCTAATTATAACTTTATCAGCTGGCCATGCAATTATACTACCTACAACATCTTCTATAGTAGACATAATTGTTGAAGGCCTCCACAGAAATGCATCATTCTTTCTCACAAGATCTATCCCCACTTTCATAGCACTAGGCCCAAGAGGAACATGGTGAACCTCATCCTTTGGGTCACTTGAGATAAAATAACCTTCTGCAATAATTTCTCCAGATCCAATCCAATCTAATATTTTGCATTTTGAGCCAAATGTGTGGTTCTTGACACTCTAACAATATATCAATATAACAAATTCAGCAGCAGTAAATGATTTTATATTGAATATTATATGTTTTAGATTTTATCATTTTCATATAATTAGTATCATAATTACCTGAGTGGAATGAACATGAGAATTTGATTGAACATTGACATTTGATTGCTCCTCACTCTGAGTAGATGTATTCTATTTACAAGTAAGATAGAAAGACATGAATTCAACATCAAAATTAAAAAAAATACAAAAGTAAAGACTAACCAAAAAATTAAACATGAATCTTAGTTATTATTGCAATTCAGCCACATGAAATATAGTTTCAGCATCAAAATACTTACTTGATTTTTCATTAAAGAAACAATGAGTTGCTCCATGTGTTGCATTTTGTCTTTCCAATATAGTACCATAAGTGGGCCAGTAAACAATTAAAAATGATAAATAGTGTTATAACATATATCACTTTTTGAATTATATGATTTTTTTTTCTAACAAGTACTAATACGTATAAAATAGTACAATAACACCTACTTTGTTACTCTGTTTTTAACCTTTAAAACAATTTTTTTTTGTCAACCAATAAATCGTTAAACAAATTTTGAACGAGTAGAATTTGCCTATTTTGATGCTAATTATTACGAGTCAAATTACACTTATTACTCTTTAGAAATATTTTGTTAAGAAAAGTATTTTATGTGTTTTATGATCAACTATTAAAGCTAATGTGGCAATATAAATAGTGTTGAAAAAAATATAAAAAATAGTGAGAAAAAAAATAATGAAATCTTCTACGGAAGAGGTTTTCTCCAAACTCATTTATTTAGTCATTAAAAATTGGGAGGAAAATTAAAAAAAGAAAAACTGACAAACAAAAGTCAAGAAACACTCTGTTTTCCTCTTCTCTTTTCTTCTCTTCTACATCAAAGAGAAGACAGGATTCAGTTTTCACTAGGCCGAGGGATTCATTCGATAGTTGAGGTTGTTTGTGACCAGTTTAGCTTTATTGGGTGTGTTTAAGAGTTTAGAATAAGTACTCATCTTAGTTCGTTAATTCTGTTACATAATCACTCCATTTTCAACCAAAAAATGCAAATAAATCTTAGAATTTTTAAATTAATTCATTTTTTTTCCAAAAACATCAAACAGTGCATATTACATTTTTTTTCCTCCAAAAAATGCTTAGAATTTTTAAATTAATTCATTGAATCTTTGAAGCGTTGCATGTATTAGTAAATGTTAGTTCTTACGTTTGAAGCTGTGATGTTGTCACTTGACAAGTCTGAATGTTTACCAGTGACAAATTTTACAATATTCAATTTCTAATATAAATGTATATTATGTTTTATTGTTTCTATTAGGGTTACTGCATGCAACCCAACACCTAGACCTGGAGACACATCCTAAGTGTTTTTTTTTTCTTTTGAATAAACCAAGTGTTTTATTGTTAATGTTTCATTTGAAAAATGCATTTGGAAACTAGTTTTAAATTGTGATGACTACTGTTGTTGAAGTTATAGACCACCTTAAAGCTATCTCTTTAAAATGACACCTTAAAAAAATAAAGATTTAGGTTATATAGTAGAAGATAAAACTTTGAACTGAGTTATCATATCATATTGGCAGTTTCACTCTAAAATTGGCATCCCCCATCAATTATATATCATGCTTAACTGTAAGATTGAAGTGACTAAAAGCACAAATTGTAAAATGGTCGAGCCATGAGATGATATGATTAAGTGCTTATGTGCTAATTCGCTTTTTACCTTTTTTTTTATGGGTTGAATTTTTTGGCAGTTCAATGATAAAAGAATTAATAAAAGTTAAATGTTGTTTTTATATTATGTTGAGTTGGGCTATTTTGTTTTGTTTCGAAGCACCATTTCTTTTCAATGTAGTTAAGTGGCACCACGACCTCAGCCATTCACTTAAGCATGATGTTCTTAGGGATGAAATCGAGAATGTAAATTTTTTCTTGTAATATTTTTTTGTTTGTTTGTTATGATGCTTTTAACATATTTTTCATCAACTACTGAACTATTTTGTTCCTTCACTCATTAAGTTGATCCTCTAATCTTTTATAGGTGTATACAAAAGGGATACTACTGTTTACAGAGGTTTCAAACTCATTAAAGGAAGTTAAATCCCAATTTGAAGGCCTAACTAAAGGGTTCAAATTTATTGAGATGATTTAATACTTGACAAAATATGTGCTCTAACTAATTATATACACGTGTCTTAATATAATTAATTAAAAGTAAATTTAAATTATTTAAAATTAAAAAAAAACTAAAATTAAACCATAACAATTGCAATAAATTGAAACTGTGTGATGGTTAGTTATAGATATATAGTTAGTGTTGACATGAACTGTGAATATACATTTGTTTTGGATGGATCCACTAGATATTTTGAATCAAATTTTGAGGTTCAAATGCTGTATATTTATTTATTTTTGATTTTGTAGTAATCATAATTTGTAGGTATGTATGAATAGCATTCAATCATTGAGAAAGAAGAATCAAAGGGTCAAAAATGGAAAATGATCCAACCAAAATGATTGAAGCTAGACTGTTATCTTATGTTCTTCTGGACCACTTGAAAACATATTATCAAACGAATAGGGTCCACTCTTATGGAATTATTAATCTGTCTGTACTAGACTACATTGGTTTTTTAAAACTATATATAGTTACCATAGCGTTATTAAGTACCGTTATGACTTAAAATAATTAAGTAAAAGGAACATGTTAATTTCTTTAGTTCTTTTCTTTACTTTCCATAAAAAAAATAAAAAGGAACATGTTAACTTCTTTAGTTCTTTTCTTTATTTTCAATGTATGCATTTGTTTTTCATATGCTAGAACTACTTTTTTTGGTATTCTACAAGACTTGCACTTAATATATAAATTTTAAACAAGAAAATATCCAGAGAATTTTCTCATAAATAGTACTTTTGTTAATGGGATGTTACTCTTTCTTTTGTATTTGGTTTTTTATGGATATATTCAAACTAAAATTTTTTATGTACTGGCCGTGCACTAAAAAATCTTTTACATTTTATTACCCAAGTTTTTGAATTGCAAGAAGCTATTTCTATAATTATTCTAATATATTTCCCCACATGGGTTTCGATTCTACTTTCAAATTTCTATGGTTTTTGAAGTTTATCAGATATACATCAAATAACTAACAGAAAATCAGAAAACATTCCAGCCATATTTATTAACCAACCATCAATCATTATCAATTCAAAATATTCAATCAACACACAAGTTTTCTTCCTTATCTCACCGCAGCACACAAATTTCTCAGAACCTACTTCACTAATACACACAAGTTCTCAACCTTCCGTTATCACCGCAGCACACAATAATAATAATCTCATAACCTACTTCACTATGGATAAATATCTAAGATATTCAAACTCCTCTAACATTTGCAAAGTATTTTAACAAAAATAAAAGAAAACATACCTCTTGCAAGTTATGATTAAACGAGTTTCAAGTATGGTTCATAGTCTCTCTCTTTGTTTCTTCTTGGCTGGTTGTTTATCGAATACATTTTAGCGCCCCCTACTGTTTAAAAGGTTCACTTTCATGAAGAATAATAATAGTAGGTTATTTTTTTAGCTTCAACTGTCAACTGATGTTTTTATTTTCATGTCATTTTATAGAAGGAACTAAATCAATAGTTTATTGGCAATAGGGATGGAGGAACTGTCAATTTTTTTTAATAAGAGAAGGTAATATTCTGGTAGGAAACTAATTTACTATCATGAGATATTGTTTCTTTTTTCTATTGTTTTGAAAGCAGATTTTTTAAATGGATTTGGTTAAGAATTAGCCTTAATATTAGTACTAAATGGAATTGTTTTAGTGGGACACTCTAAATTCCAATGAGTAATCATTACAAAATCCTTGCTTTAATTTATGCATCACGTGTAGGACAAATCATGATGACTAATTATATATATGCTATAATGATAACCAGATGCTATAGTGAATCAATGATAAGATCATCTCAGTGATTCATTCATTCTAAAGTTTATATATTCTCTTTTTCTTTTTTTACCTATTAAAATTCATTCCTTATTGCTCAAATGGTTTTGATTGTTCTAGCGCTGAGATTTTTAATTGTATGTTATATCAGTTACTTGATTTTCTAGTACCATGATTCTTAGTCCCACTAAAGATTTCTTGGTCTAAATCTATTACTAATTTCTAGTACTTTAGTTTCATTAAGCTTTCAAGAGATTCTAGTGTTGTTTTTAATTTAAAAATCAGATTCTAAAATGGTAGCCACTAACTAATTGGGTTTGGATCAAAGACAAGATTTTAGCTTGGGTTGTGGCAATTAAATCTAATCTATACATATGGAAATAATGAAAACAATATGACTAAATGAAAAATTTAATCTATACATATAATGAAAAATCTAATCTATACATATAAAAGCTTACCTAACCATCTATCAATACCAAGTCAAAAAATTCAAACAACACACAATAAGTTTTCTTCCTTATATCACCGCAGCACACAAACAAATTTTCCAGAACCTGCTTCTCTAATACACACAAGTTTTCAACCTTCCGTTATCACCCCAGCACACAATTTTAATCTCAGAACCTACTTCTCTATGGATGAATATTTAAGATATTCAAACTCCTCTAACATTTTAAAGATATTAATAATAAGAGTTAAAAGAACAAATTCCATACCTCTTGCAAATTACCTTTGCAATGCTCCTTGCCAATTCGATCCCCAACCTAAAGAATATAATCAATACTTAAAAGATTAATACAAAATTAAAATTTGTCAATAGATATTAAACAAGCATGTATGATAAACTAACAAACTAAACAACATGGCAAGCAAGCTCAAACAACCAAAAATAAAAGTTGGAATATGACCAATCAGAATAAGGCTTAACTGTTCAGTGGATGGGTTTAAACTTTACAAGAGTGATATTGCATTGAAATATTGGGCTTTCTATTTTTCTTACTGTTTTCAGAATCTGAAGAGATTTTTCTTACTATTTTTCTTACTGTTTAAACTGTTCAGTGGATGCTTTCTATACGTGTTTAGTGTAAAGCAGACCCAAAGTTGGGTTCCCCTTAAAAAAAAGAAAAAGAAAAAGAAAGACCCAAAGTTGGGTTCCCCTTAAAATATAATACTTAATATTCTTCAATAGTGTGTTACTTTATTTTAGTACCAGTTTTTTGTTGGTTCCTTGATCTGTAATGGAAGTGAAACAAGCACTTTTGTTACGAAAGGTCATAAAACAGTAGACATGCCTCTTGACAGTGATGTTTTCCAAGTTTTTCTTGGCTACAATGATCCTTAACAGGTATATGCATTTGTCTATATGTATATATATTTTTTAAAATGAGTTTCAATTCTTAGTTATAAAGTTTTCTTGTATAGATAGCTATTGGTTTATTCTACATGGTTCCTGAGATCTGAAGCAATCATGATGTTGGGTTTTCTATTTGGTGGAATTAAGTTAAAGAATTTGACTTGAAATTTATGAAATTGTTCAAATGGTTTCATTGTTTGATGGCATGAAATTAAGGTTCATATTGCACTAGGATACCAACTTGGGAAGACATAAATAGTGTTCATGGGTTACAATGGCCTAACCAGGTTCAAGTAAAGTGTTTTACTACATGTAAGTTAGCAAGAAACAAAAGGTTGTCGAGAGCAAATTAGTAACTTATAAATTCATCAACTGTACTTCTGGTTTATAAGATAAACATGTGTCAAGTAGACTTCTGTAACTTGTTATATTTTAATTGCCTGGTTATCATTTATGTATACATTTGTTGGCATTATGTGGTCATTAATATTATTGATTGGTTGTAGATATCAGACTTAAAGGAAACCAAGAACCCGTGCACACGTGCCTTACACTAGAATATCATGTATACATTTATGAGGTGCATGTACCAACACAGATTTAATACATACTTTAAGCATAAACCTTCCCCTGTTTTAGCAAAAGACTGAATTGTTCGATCACATCTTAATATTTTATTAGGATCTGGAAATGAAAAGAGACCATTTTTCATCTAGACCAGATTTAAAAAGGTCAAACAAGAAAAACCTAATTTAAGAATACCATCATATGATCAGTCATCATATAGCAAAGCAAGTATGACACGCTACTAAATTCTGAGACCACCTGATTCATTTACAAGAGTGCAATTTTCTTTTTCCATTCAAGTAAGACTGTATTCTATCATATACAAGATTTACAACACCAAAGAAAAATGTGAACAAAGTAAAAAAAAAAACATAAAAGAAGTTAATTAAGCAAAAGAAACATGAAAACAGTAAAGGTGCCTAATTTGTGTACCTGAGAATGAGTGAAACAGCTGGTGGGTTTGAGGTATTTCTCATAACAGAAGAGGCTCCTCCATTGATAGAGCAAAGGAGAACTTGGTACAAAGAGAAGGCTGACCTGCAAGAGCAAGCTACGGGACCTGCAAGACTGCAAGTTCAAATGACTCGATCTCTACATCTTTTTTATCTCTTGAATTATAATCTTCATAGCTGTTTCTCTTGAACATTGAACATAGCAATATCTAAAATTGCATATCAATCTAGTTTCTATCAAAGATGGGTTTTTTATCATATCAATCTACAACATTCAGCCAACAATTTGTATTATCAGGGATGAGAGAAACGAACCTGAGATAGTGGGCGTGAGGCAGAGAACTCGTGAGGTAGAGAAGCTCCACTCTGGAGCGTGACTTCGTGAGGCGGAGAAAGAGCTCCACTCTGGAGCGAGTCTTCGTGAGGCAGAGATGAGTTGAGGGCGGAGAGGGCGGAGTGAGTCTTCGTGAGTGAGAGATGGAGGCGGAGAGAAAGGGTAACTTAGAGAAAGGCTGAGAGAAAGGGAATTTGGCAGAAATTCATTTTGGCGCCTGAGTTTTAGTCATATGGCGCCAAAATATGTCTTATTCAGATCCGTGTGTTTTTAATCCCCCACTATTAAGATCTGTGTGTTTTTAATCCCCCACTTAATAATAGCACTTCTAAATATATGCTATTCTTTAATGTAATATATACTAAATATTGTTGTAGTGTTATTTTCTTTTTAAATTCCTTAATTAAATAAACATAAATAAACCAATAAAAGGAAATTAATGTGTAGAAAACTATTGCATGCACACCATGCAACCGTGCACATGCACATACTCAATCACTAGGGTGCATCACTACCTACCATGCACCTTAGTGCATTCAACCAAATCTCACACAATCACATTTTAAAATAAAAATAAATATATATCATTTAACAAGTAATTTCACAAAAATATTCTACAAACAATTCTAACAATTAAATAAAATAACAAACAATCAAATAAAACAAACAACAACTAATAAAATAAACAACATTTAAATAAAATAATTTATCACACTTAACACTTAAATAAAATAAAACACAAAAATTTTAATAAACTAAAAAATAAATTTGGTGCACTACAAATTTTGAGACTCTCAATAATATGTTACAAGGTGTGACAAATCACATTTTGGCATATTATTTAATTTAACATTATATTATTTAAAATAATATAACATCCCCCACTTAGATTAAATAATCACATTTTGTAACACTTATTTAATCCAACATTATATTAAAATATAATATTCTCCCACTTGATTAAAAAATTACTCTCTATAGAAACCTTTACATTGGTGCATAAAATAAAATGTCTTTCGACTTGAATTTTACCATAGTGTAATTATCACAAAGTTTGTTCAAATTTTTGTTGCCGAAGCATTGAACCATTATTCCTTGATAACAAACTGGTGATAACACACACACCTTCGCTATGTTTACTTGAGACCTCAATGTCTCGCTTTTGCAACGTTAATTAATGTTCATGTGCAAATTCCATTCATAGACTTTTCTTGAGAATAACTCCCAATTCTCATGAGGGGTGGCACCACCCCTAGGTCTATATAGGTAGAACTCTTATAGTATTTTGCTATCCTAAAATACTTATTTTTTCAAGACCAATTTCTATTAAAAAAACCTTTCGGTTTTAACCCTCATTTTTGTAACACACTAGTACTCATATTTCAGATGGGACAAAATTTGAGTACTACTACTATTCACTTGATTGACTTGTTATTACCTATTGAACCTAATACTAGTTTGGTTACTAGTATTAAGATATGTTACCATCAACCCTGAATCTCTTTAAGGAGTCTCAGTCCCACACTTTTGACGACGTTTTTTGTCAACTTAGAAATGTAGAGCAATTAAACAAAATACCAGAGTAAACAAACAATAATAGACATGATTTTTATGTGGTTCAGTAGTTAAAATCTGCCTAGTCCGCGAGTCGGTGTTATTCACTTTATGGAATTCTCTCAAAGCTTTCTGGAAGCAATTTTATAGAATCTTCCCAATACAAATTTCTTCCTCCTCTACAAATGAACTGCTCCACACTATTTATAGAGTAGTTTACTGAATATCTCCCAGAAATTATACAAATCAATTAAATAAATGCAATTAAATGCATATAGTTACTACGTACGCGTATAAATCCCATGATATTTGGGATTTAACAACAAATTACAACCAATCCCTTAAACATAGGGATTTTATAACAATAAAGATGTTCACACTCAGCTCGCAACCTTGAACATTCAATTCACACGCCTTCGAGACTGATCAACCATCACGAGCTCTCTACCTTGGTTCGCCTCGACTTTTAACAAGTAACATTGTTCAGATCATCCTTTTTGAGCTCACAATGCCCGAGCTCGAACCATCTTGTCTGATGGCAGGAAAGGAATCAGGGAATTTATACAAGTGTTGAACCACTGTCATTGTAGCTTCGAGCTTGACATATATTCTCGGAGCATCTCCGAGACCACATAGTTTTCGAGCTCACCAATTCTGATGTTGTCGCACTTACTACACAACGAGACTATTCTTGATATTTTCATTAAAGCTGATTATGACGAACCTGCTTATTTTGAGCTGGCACTTTACGAGCTTGTCTTTTGAGATCCAAATTTCTATTCTCGAAATTCGGGTGTAACATTTTGCCCCCTCAAAAGTATCAGTTCGAATCCTATGAGAAGGAAACTTTTGAACTGGCTCTTCTGAAAATCGAGCCACCTACCACACTCGAGTGTGGACACACGTCAGCCACAGATTGTACAATCGGAGTACTTGAGTACTTTTTCGACACACCCACGTCTTTTCACGTCTTAGCTTTTTGCCGCCACTATCATATTTGTATTCCAACTGTCAGATCATTTCCCAAATTAAACCAACGATTCAGATCATTATGACCCTTGATATTATGGGGTCTATAAATAAGCCCACTTCATCTTCCTCAATACATTTTTCATTTTGGCTTTCAGAGAAAAAGAAAAAACTAGAGCCAAAACTCTCTTTTCTTCTTTGCATGTTCTTCAAACCAAGAAGACAAAATAATCTTAGCATTTTTGACTCCGTGAGATCATTCTTGAAACCGATCCTTCAGTCGGCAACATCGCTATATCTGCAAGCTTCTATGTGTAAGTTTCAGTTCTTTGATTTCTTAATCATTAATTCTTCATGCATTTTTACGTACTTTCTTTCCGTATGAATATATGCACTAGTTAATA
This sequence comes from Humulus lupulus, assembly GCF_963169125.1. Lineage (NCBI taxonomy): Eukaryota > Viridiplantae > Streptophyta > Magnoliopsida > Rosales > Cannabaceae > Humulus > Humulus lupulus. The sequence goes on from NC_084793.1 coordinate 130,701,549, forward strand.
GCCTTAGCAATATTGTTTAGCTGATACTACATAAAATTAGGATTCAAATTTTTTTTAATCATAGGTTTCAAACCCAGATTCAGTGCAAGAAATGCAAAGGTAGGATTTTTTTTGAATAATAGCGTATTGTGTAAGCCAAGAAATGGGGGGTTTTGAATTAGGGTTTTTAACTGCACAAATCCTAAAATTATCACCTTTTTGGGTAATCGTCAGCTTTATCCCTGAAAATCCAGGATCCTTAAAATGAATCCAAACTTCCCTAGTCTCGTGTTAAGTACATGCTCGAAGCCCTAACTTTACAATAGTTCAGGATTCCACTTCGAATTCGATTTATCCTTTCGAGACCTCAGTCTCGATTGAGTTTACTCTGTGATCTCGTGCTTCCGAGCTCGAATCACCAAAACTGCACTCTGTGTTTTCTTGCATGCCTGGCCCTCACCCTTTTCTTTCTTGTTAGATGCTGCAAAACTCTGAGAATCGGTGGGGATCAGTGCTCACAATTCCTTACTCTCCATCAACTCTCAGTCCGGAGTCTCCCTTCACTCAAAACTAGCACTTGATATGTGAGCACCACGAGAGGTGCGAACAAGAGGACGTCCAAGATCGTTTTTGACGTCAGATTGATGAGGTCAAGGAAGGAAAAAGGAAGATACTTTGGGTCGCGATTTATCCAAATCCGGGCCCCGAGATTAGACCCATCCCGCTCGATCCCAAACTCAAAGTCACCATTTCTTACGAGTCTGGTGCACTTTTCATCTCGCTAATGGAGGACCCTTCAAACTGTCCTTCCACTTCTCGAGCTGCGTCCATTCCCACCCTGCAAAAGGGTTTTTTCGAGGCTGAGCATTAATGGAGCTTAGTCACCTCAACGGGCCAAATTTCTAAGCTATTAGTTTGCCACGACCTGAAACTTTCAGACGCATTGATGTGCCGACCTGCTACTCTGAATAAGCGGAGCTGCTTCGCCCCGGGAGATGGCAATCCTAACAAGAAGATTAAGCTCGCAGCCTGGAGTTGCGAGCACATGAGAGCAGGGGATTCGCTACCCATGAAATCCTATTTTAAGGATTTTTTGGACTTTGTTGGGCTCATTACCTTTCAAATCTAGAACAATTCATATAGGGTTCTTTCCACCCTTAGGTCCCTGTACCACGAGCTGAAGTGGAAAGGACCCTCACCCCAAGAGATTCTGTATCTCTTCTATCTCAAAAGTAACCCCTCTCGAGCTCGGGGAGGGGATGGCTTCTACTATTTTTCAAGCTATCTGAAGGAGAAGAAACTTTTCGAGGATATGCCAAACCATCCTCCCAACTTCAAGCTCGCTTTCTTCTAGACAGATGGTCTCGCTCCTTCTAGATTCAATTCATTCCAATGCATCCGTAAGTACTCACACTTATTCCTTTCCTTTTCGTTTAATGATTAGGCTTGGAATAATAACATGTAACCATTTCTTTAGCCAACTATCACCGTCCCACCCCCTCAGAGTCGATGGTTTAACATAAGGAAACTCTGCTCCAACTGCCTTATGGTCGGCGTTCTTTATCTTATCTTCTCCATGAAGAGCGGCTCCGAGCCTGTGGCCTCTTGGAGCAAGACCAGTCTACAGACGACTCTGCCTACCACAAGTACTTTAAGTGGGAGCATGTGACACTTCCCACTGAGAGACTTCCCCCGAGACGGAGGTCTTTGAGCTCACGGGCCCGTCCCTCTGTGGCTTGCTATCATGATCGGCCTGCCTCGGGAAATGAAGCCCAAGACGAGGCCTCGAGCTCGAGTGGCGGAGGTAAAGTAATACTTAGTTCTGCCATGTGGTCCCCTTCTCTTTATAAATACAAACCCGACATAATTGTCCTTTTTGAGGAACCTAGCAATAATTTTCATGCTTGGTCCTGGGTACATGAGAGGGTACGTAGGTTTGATAGCTGGTTAGGTCAGTACCAAACCATGTATAGTTTAAACGAGGTTTGGGATGGGGTCTCCGTTCAATACGTGACCAACATTTATAGAGACCTTTCAAGGCTGTCTCCTACATATAGAGAAGGGACTCCCCCAACATCCTCTAAAGATAGGGTAATTTCTTTGTCGCCGAGCACAAGCTCGGTAGTGAGTACCAGTTAGGTTTTTTTTGACCTTAGTCTTGCTTCTTTTTCTAGTTTAGGATCGATCACTAATGTGTAAATTGTGTATTTGCAGGCGACATGGACTCCGACTTGGACAACGTACTGAGCCGTCCTATGGGGGCGAAGGTGAGTAAGTGCCAGAGGGCATCACAGAAAGGGAGGCGCCCCTCAAAGATCCCCAAAAGAGCCAAGGTGACTCCTCCAGCCCCGGACTCCCAAGGCTTGAGCCAAGCTATTGCTGTATACCCCGAGGTCAGGGGACCTGCCGAGGTCTCACACCCCCCGCCTCCTCCTGAAGTCTAGGTTTCCCAACAAACTACTCTGGCCCCAAGGAAACAGGTTCCCACACGGGAGCGTCTGTTGTCGATCTCGACCCACGCCCCCGAATATTGATCGATAATGCTGCGGGGACACACAGAGTCAGTCTGGGCTCGGATATATTATCTCTAGTCGGCCAAAGTCTCAGCAACCCTTGGCGCTCCTCAATGGCAGTTCCTTATCTCCTGCCCGACACCAACACCATCTTTGACAAGGGAAACGAGCTCTTCACCTCGGTAAGTACTTTTACTTTGTAACATTGCTTAGACGAACTTATCTTGTATGTTTAATAACCCATTTTTGTTTATGTGTACATGCTTTCACCGCGTTTGCTCAACTTAACTTCAAATTAAACAACGAAGTTTACGCAAGCTAGGCCTACGCTTAGGAGGTGAAGAACCTCTAGTTAAAGCTCGCAGACGAGCTCAAGGCTGCGACATTAAAGATATCTGAACTCGAATCAAAGTTGGAGGCCAAGGATTTTGATATCAAGGAGAAGGATTCCAGAATCAAGGAACTTTAGGAGCTGAATGCCAAGCTTGAGGGAGAAAAGGCAGCCACTTTCGACATAATCGAAGGTGAGAAGGCTCGCCTCCTGGCAGAGTTCAAGGCTAAGAAGGATCATGCCATTGATATGGCAATGTATCGAATCTGGGTGAACAACCCCGAGCTCGATACAAGCTTCCTAGACATCTTGGAGGCCGAGTTTGTCAATAGATGGAAGACTCGCCTTGATGAGGAAGACGCCAGACTCAAGGCTGAAGAGACCGCGGGACCATTAGGAGCAGTTGGGGAAACCACGAGAGCATCAGGAACGACTGGGGAGAAGGTGTCGGCTCCATAAGTGTGGAATCATGGGCTGTGTCCCATTATTTTTTGTAACTCATTTTATATATATGCACTTGGGGCAAAGACAATACATAGCTCGTTTTAGAGCTATTTCATTATTATTTAGACTGTACTTTTAATCTTTAGGCACACGATTTTCTTGTTCGAAACCTTCATGCATTTGATTTTACATTTCTGGGTTGAAATATTTCAAGCGTGTTATACTAAAGGCTTGCTTTTATGTTTATTTATTCGTACAAACACATTTTTTAGATTTAAGCTTGAGTTTCAATGCATTCATGAACAGTTTACTCGATATATCCATGCCCGACCTCGTTATTGTCAAGGTTGAACCTTACTTTTACCATGTACTCGAAAGTACTTATATGGCATGTAATCTTAGTAGTTTGCTTATATCTTACTTTTCTAGTCACTTTTTCTCATCCTCGAGTAAGTTCTCGAGGTTGTGAGGTCGAAACTAATTTTTCAAAACTTTCTAGCCTCGGACTCGACTTAATTCATAGTTGGTTTATTTACACTCCAACTTTCTGTCGATTAGTTTTAGCTGGTTTGTTCCAAACTTATTTGGCTCGTGTCTAGTTTGTAATCCATACACTTATAATTTTTATAATCTGGTTATGTCCAGACAATCTTAGCTCACGTGTTTGGTTATTAATCCATACACTTATAGCTCGCGTATACATTTGTAACTTTTATGTCGGGTTAATGATCCAGACATTTTTATTAGTTTACATGTATACTTAAAACTTTCATGTCGGGTTAATGATCCAGACATTTTTATTCTATGTTATTTATTTTTTCAAACTTATGGTATAATTGTATAGCACTGATGCCCCCTTAATATCCTATGAGTGTGACCATAGGTTATTGAATTAAGAGAGTTTGAAAAAAATACAACATTTAATAAAGAAAACAACTTTTGAGCAAAATTTAACATTTTATTAACAAAAGTCTAAAAAATACACAAGCTTGGTTACAACAAAACACCCTTCCTACATTATTGATAATAAGGTCGTAGATGTTCACCATTCCAAGCTCGTGGGACCAACTCTCCATTTAATCTCGCCAATTTATACACCCCAGGCCAGATGATAGACTCGATCTAATAAGGTCCTTCCCAGTTATGTCCGAGTACCCCAGCAGATGGGTCTCGTGTAGCCAGAAACACATGTCGTAGGGCCAGGTCTCCCAATCCAAATTTTCTTTCTCGAACCCTCTTATTGAAATACCTAGTAGCTCGCTGCTGGTATGCAGCATTTTTCAATTGAGCTTCATCTCATCTTTCTTCAATGAGGTCTAGACTTTCTTCGAGATGGGATTGGTTTGAGGCCTGATTGTACGCATGGCTCCGTATTGTAGGTATTTTGACTTCAATAGGCAACATGGCCTCGCACCCATATGCTAGGGAGAAGGGAGTATGCCCTGTTGAAGTTCAAGTTGTGGTTCAATAAGCCCACAAGACCTGAGGTATCTCCTCAGGCCACCTTCCCTTAGCCTCTTCTAACCTTTTCTTTATGGAGCTTTTTGGGGTCTTGTTGACTGCTTCGACCTGACCATTTGACTAGGGATGGGCGACGGAGGAGAAGCTTTTTATTATACCATTTTTTCGCAGAAATAGGTAAACAGGTCACTGTCGAACTGGGTACCATTGTCTGACACTATCTTTTTGGGCATGCCATATCGGCAGATGATATTTTTTACCACAAAGTCTAAAACTTTTTTCGAGGTCGTAGTGGCCAGGGGTTCAGCTTCGGTCCATTTTGTGAAATAATCGAAGACAACCACATCGTACCTCACTCCACCTTTTCCAGTTGGCAACGAGCCTATAAGGTCAATTCCCCACACTACAAATGGCCAAGGGACGGTCAACATGGTAAGCTCGGTAGGTGGAGCTCGTGGAATTGAAGCAAATCGCTGGAATTTATCACATCGTATGACATACTCGAACGCGTTTGTTTTGACTGTGGGCCAGAAATACCCCTGTCTTATCACCTTTTTGGATAGACTATGCCCCCCAGTGTGATCTCCACAAAATCCTTCATGAATTTCTTCCAAAATTTTCTTCGCCTCGGGTGGAGTTACACATCAGAGTAATGGCATTGAATACCCTCTTCGATACAACCTTCCTTCCACAATAGTGTACCTCGAGATCTGATACATCAATTTTCAAGCCTCGTTCCGTTCTGCTAGGAGACTTCCGGTTTCGAGGTAATCGATTATTGGGGTCATCCAGGTAGGTTATGAGTCGATCATGTATACGTCCTCTTCGTCAGGCTCGCTGATACTCGGGGTCAATAGAAACTCTACCGAGACCACGTTCAATGTATCGGCCTCGTTGGTTGTAGCGAGCCTGGCCAACGTGTCTGCATTCAAATTTTGTTCTCAAGGGACTTGCTCTATAGCGTAGAATTCAAACTTTTCGAGCGTAGTTTTTGCTTTCTCTAGGTACGCGACCATTCTTATGCCCCGAGCCTGGTATTCCCCCAAAACTTGGTTGACTACCAGCTGTGAGTCGCTATAACATAGTATAGCCTTTGCTTTGAGTTCCTTGGCTATTCGAAGTCCTGCTAGTAATGCTTTGTATTCAACCTCGTTATTCGACGCTTCGAAGTTGAACCTTAAAGCGGAGTGGAATCGATTTCGTACTTGGGTAATCAGTATAATGCCTGCCCCTGATCCATTTTTGTTGGAGGATTCATCAACATAAAGTTTCCACAGCTCGCGGGCTGGAGTTACAACTTCATCATTTGACATTCCAGTACACTCGACAATGAAATCCGCCAGGGCCTGTCCCTTGATGGTCATTCTCGGGTGGTATGTGATCTCGAATTGTGCGAGCTCGACAACCCACTTTAACAATCTTCCAGATGCCTCTGGTTTGGACAAAACTTGTCGTAGTGGCTGGTCAACTAGCACATGAATAGGATGTGCTTGGAAGTAGGGTTGGAGCCTTCGAGATGAATGTATCAGGCTAAGAATCAATTTTTCCATTAACAGGTATCTCGATTCTACCCCAATAACCTTTTGCTGACATAGTACACGGGCTTTTGTACCTTTTTCTCTTCTCGGACGAGCACCGCACTAATGGCGTGTTCGGTTGTCGCGAGGTATAAATACAAAACCTCTCTTGTGACAGGTTTCGACAAGATTGGTGGTTCAGAGAGGTGCTTCTTAAGGTTCTGAAATGAGAGCTCGCACTCCTCTGACCACTCAAATTTTTTGCCCCCTCTCAAAAGGTTGAAGAAAGGAAGACAACAGTCTGTAGATTTTGAGATAAACCTACTCAATGCCGCCATCCGTCCATTTAATTTCTGGACATCCTTGTGCTTTCGAGGTGAGGACATATCTATCAATGCCTTAATCTTGTCTGGATTAACCTCTATCCCTCGTGCATTTACGATAAACCCAAAGAACTTTCCCGAAGACACTTCGAACGAGCACTTTTGTGGGTTAAGTTTCATGTTGTACTTTCGAAGTACAGTAAAGCATTCTGCGAGATCATCCACATGGTTATCGTTATGTTTCGATTTAACTAGCATATCATCAACATAAACTTCCATGTTATTTCCAATTTTCTCGGCAAACATTCTGTTCACGAGCCTTTGGTACGTGGCTCCAACATTTTTCAACCCGAAAGGCATGACATTGTAGCAAAACAACCCTTTATCGGTTACGAAGCTCGTATGTTCCTGATCTGGCATATGCATGGCGATCTGGTTATATCCAGAATAAGCGTCCATGAATGACATGATGCCATGACCTGTAGTGGCGTCTGCGAGCTGATCTATCCGAGGTAAGGGGAAACAGTCTTTAGGGCATGCCTTGTTAAGGTATGAGTAGCCGATACAGGTTCACCATTTGTCATTGGGTTTCGGGACCAACACTGGATTGGCAATCCAATCAGGATAAAAGGCATCTCGTATGAATCGATTTGCCTTTAACTTGTCGACCTCCTCCTTGAGATCCTTCTTTCTATCGTCGTCTAGGAGTCTTCGCTTTTGTTGCCTCGGGGGGAAGCTTTTGTCAATGTTAAGTGCGTGGCTTATGACATTCAGACTAATTCCTACCATGTCCGAGTGTGACCATGTGAACACATCTTGGTTTTCTTTCAAGAAGTAAATTAATTGCTATTTTGCCTTTTCAGAAAGGTTCTTACCCACCTTCACCACCTTTTTAACATCTACTTCATCGAGCCTGACCTCCTCGAGCTCTTCTAAAGGTTTGAGGTCAGCCCTTTCTTATATTCTGGGGTTGATTTCTTCATCTATCTCGAAGACCGACCCATTTATCTATTGGATAACCACAAGAGCTTGTGCACTTGTCTAACTTTTTCCTCTTATGGAAATGCTATATCACTCCCTTCCTGCGAGCTGGTCTCCCTTTAGCATCCTGATGCCACTAGAGGTCAGGAACTTAATGGCTAAGTGCCTAACAGATGACACTGCCCCCAACCCAATCAGGGCGGGTCTTTCGAGCAGTACGATGTAGGCTGATGGGAGGTTCACCATGACGAACTCCATCATCTTGGTTACCGAGACTGGACAGTCTCCCAAGGTTACGGGGAGTTCGATGGATCCCATACAGGCAATTCCTTCTCCTGAAAAACCGTACAACGTTGTTGCACATGCTTTCAAATTGCGAAGTGCGAGTCCTATCTTTTCTAGAGTGGCTTTGTAGAAGATATTAACCAAGCTCCCGTTATCAATTAGGACTCGGCGTACCGTCTTGTTTGCGAGCTGGAGAGTAATGACCAGGGGGTCGTTATGAGGAAATTGGACATGGGATGCATCCTCTTCAGTAAATGTTATGAGTTGAGTCTTAACCCTCTGTTGTTTTGGAGCTCGTGGCTTGGGTTCGTAAGGAGAACTCTCTCCGGTCTTGAGCTCATTTACATATCTTTTCTGGACGTTCCTACCCGAACCTGCGATATGAGGTCCCCTCGAGATGGTTACTACATCCTCTCTATCAATCGGAGGGGGTCTCTCATCCTCCCGAGCTCGGGAGTTATTGTGTTGGGTAGGTTGCTCGACTGCTGCCCTCTGATTTGTTGATGCTTGATTGGGATTTTGGTTTCTGATGTACTGTTCGAAATATCCTCTCGAGATCAAATCTTCGATCCCGTCTTTCAATTGTCGACATTCATCTGTTGTGTGTCTGATATCTCTATGGAATCTACAGTATTTATTTGAGTCTCTTTTTGCCTTTTGATTCCTCGTGGGATCAGGTCGTTTGAACAGGACCTGATTTTCATTGGCCAGGTAAATATTCTCTCGAGACTCATTGAGCTTAGTATACACCTTGAATTATGGAGAAGTATTTATCCCCTTTCTTCTTTTTACCTCCATCAGCCTGGGGGTTATTCCCTTCGTTCTTCTTCCTTTTAGAAGGGTTATCCCTGGAGGGTTTTGAAGTTGATGGGGTCGCCGAGGTCAAGGCAGAGTTCGCATTTGTCATTGTAGTTATGGGCTGAGAGGTCATGTTCAGCGCTAACCTTGCCTCTTCTACATTGACAAACCTTGGGCCCTCCGATTGAACTCCGTTAGCGAATTGATAGGTTTCCTTTGTATATCTTCCCAAAGGGGACTTCCTGGTAGAATACTCACTCTAACGGCCATCAAGTGACCGCTATCATTGACATCCTGAGCTTGGGGCACTTCAAGGTTAAACCTCGTGAGGTAACTCTTTAATGACTCATTTTGCTGTTGTCGGACATTGGTTAAGGCTGAGGGCTCGGGCCTGATGCCAATCATAGCCTTCAAGTGCTTCTTAAAGTCTCTAGATAATTGATCCCAGGATGAGATCGAATGTCTTCTAAACTTCTCAAACCTATTTTTTGCTGGTTCTATAAGTGTGGCTGAGAACAACATACATTTGAGCTCGTAGCCAACATTACTGGCTCGCATGATGGTGTTGAAGGTACTCAGATGACTATACGGGTCTGAGTTTCCATAAAATGGCAGGACATGGGGTATTCTGAATCCCTGAGGAAGCAGAGTGCTGGAGATATACGAGGCAAATGGCTCGAGTTCCTCATCAGACTCTTCAGCTTCATTCCTGTTACGCTCGTCTTGCAGGAGCCTAAATGCTCTTTCTAACTGGTCAATCCTTTCATGGACTAAATCCACTGGGGGTCGAGCCTGGACCTGAGGGGGCTGGTTATCGTTAATAAAAACTCTAGCTCCTTGTTTTGGTATAGGGTTATATGCTGGCTGTTTACGGCCATTCAAATGGTCGCGCAGATCAGGGTTCGGGGGATTTTCTCGCCCTCGATTATGGTTTAGATGATCCCGCAGATCAGGGTGATTCCCTCGATTCCCTGTCTGCCTTGGGTCAGTGTTGTAAATGCTTACGGACCGAGTGTAATCTGAGCTTTCACTTACATAACTTGTAGCCCTCTTTGGATGTGTGGCTTGGGGATTACAAGGTGGGTCCCCTGCTGGTCTTCTTGTTCCAGCAGTTTGTGATCTTGACATTTGGCTTCTAGATGGTTGAGGAGCCCTGCGATCTCGACTAGCCTCTCTTTCGTTCCCCTATCCAGGCCTAGCCTATCGGTTTCCATCTCGACTGCCATTGCGAGATGGCCTCCGTGGTGCAGTTCGTGGGACCTCTCGGGCTGGCAAGGGCTGCCTTATTGGTGATGGTGGATGTCTTATGGGCTATGGGGGTTGTCTCCCATTGTTGGGCTTGGACGACCCAAAGATTGCCTGAACAAGATCCGGGTTGTTTCTTGGAGTATCAGGATTCGAGTTCTGAGTCACTGGAGGGGCTCGATTATTACTCATTCCTGTAGGCAAGTCTGCAGTCGGGTTGGCAGTGGCCTCAGTCCGGGTACTCCTCCGGGGCCTTGGCTAATTCGGATGTGATGCTTGTTCCACCCACCTGGCAACCGTGCTCCCACAGGGGCATCGTCTAGGCCTCCGGGGAGGTTCCTGGGCGTCAGCTGCCTGTCTGGCTAATTCTTCAATGCGTTTTGTTGCCTCTGGCAATTGTTTGTGCAATTGACGATTTTCAAGCTCCACGATAGGAACATATCTTTCAGGGTTTTAGTATAAATCCTCATCAGGTCTGGGAATAGGTGGGCCACGAGAATTTGATGAATCACACTTCTCCTCAGGATCCGAATCCACCATAGGCTACTTTCCATGTCGTCGGGGATATTCCTCAGTACGAGGGGTCTGATCCTTGGGTATCTGGGGCAATGGTCGCCCTCCAGTACTGGGGTTGCTTGTAGCAGCCATTGACGATTCAAGAGGCTTTTGATTAAAAAGGCTCACATCTTGTTTAATGGCTCTCAATGAAAGCACCAAACTATTGACGCCATTTTTCTTCAACTTAGAAATGTAGAGAAATTAAACAAAATACTAGAGTAATCAAACAATAATAGACACAATTTTTACGTGGTTCAGCAGTTAAAACTTGCCTAGTCCACGAGTCGGTGTTATTCACTTTATGGAATTCTCTCAAAGCTTTTTGGAAGACATTTTACAGAGTCTTCCCAATACAAATTTCTTCCTCTCTTACAAATGAATTGCTCCACACTATTTATAGAGTGGTTTACTGAATATCTCCCCTCATATTTCAGGGAGTTATTATACAAATCAATTAAATAAATACAATTAAATGCATATAGTTACAACGTATGCGTATAAATCTCATGATATTTGGGATAACAACAAATTACAACCAATTCCTTAAACATAGGAATTTTATAACAATAAAGATGTTCACACTCAACTCGCGACCTTGAACATTCAATTCACACACCTTCGAGACTGATCAACCATCACGAGCTCGCTACCTTAGTTTGCCTCGACTTTCAACAAGTAACATTGTTCAGATCATCCTTTTCAAGCTCACAATGCCTGAGCTCGAATCACCTTGTCTGATGGCAGGAAGGGAATCAGGGAATTAATACAAGTGTTGAACCACTGTCATTGTAGCTTTGAGCTTGACATATATTCTCGGAACACCTTCGATACCACGTAGTTTCCAAGCTCACCAATTCTGATGTTGTCGCACTTACTGCACAACGAGACTATACTTGATATTTTCATCAAAGCCGATTATGACGAACCTGCTTATTTTGAGCTGGCACTTTACGAGCCTGTCTTTCGAGATCAAAATTTCTATTCTTGAAATTTGGGTGTAACACACCCCTTGAGGTGTAGAAATGATTCCATTTGAGTCATTTCTTTTCTCATGTATTCATACTTAAACACTCATTATTTTTTTCGAATTTTGTTGCTAGCTATAGTTTGTTTAAAATAGCTGCACCGTTAAAATAGTAACTTTGACCATAGTCAACACCCCCACTATTTTATATTTCAATATCCAAGAAAAACATTTTCTTGAATATTAATTCTAGAAACCTATTTGTTTATAAAATTCTCCTTTATGTTTTAAATTGATTCCTTCTTGAATGAAAATATTAAAAAACAATAACTTTAGACACCAAACATGTCTAGAATTATCCATTCTATACACATATAGCCAAAATAATTCAGAATTCCAAATAAAAAATTTGGTAGGATGAAAAAATTAATCATTTTTTATCAACAAAATAAATTGATTAATTTTGGAGCATCACCCCCACATTTCTCCCACAGCGATAATAAAATATCACTTTAAAATGGAAATCTCTTCATTTCTATTAAGTCCTCTAACCTCCAAGATAAATCTAGACTTATAATTCTCAAAGTTCATCATGAGTCCTTTAAGCCACATGATAGAATCTCAATATATCAAGATAAAAAAAACCTCAATATTTATTTTGATTTATTTACTTGCTAAAGCAAGACACACTTCTTTGAAAGTAACTTTCACTTAGTTTCTTTCTTTTATATAATTAACAAAATAAAAAAAATGTGAACACAAATGTAATGTGAGAATTTCTCAAACAAATAATCACATTATGGAGTAATAGGTCTACACTCTTACCTATTATTTTAACAAGTTTATTTTGAAACTTTGTTAATATCTCAGACAAATGTTTCATAGCAAAATAAAGAATTATCATAGAATAATACTTTATTTTATTGATAACTTTCAAGAGTACAAGATTTATTATAGGTCATTACATGAAAATAAACATTTCCCAACAAAGCACACAAACATGGTAATCATACTAGGTTCTCTTCTTCCTCTTCAATAGCATTTACCTCATTCTCATGTGGATCCTTTCGGTATCCACATATTCTAGCATAGTGCCCTGATTTTCCACAAACAAAACAATGACCTTTCACGTCTTTGAATTTTCCATGATCTTTCTTTGGACCTAAAGGGTTCACACTACCGTTTTTGTTTTTGTTGCCCTTAGGATGCTAGTGTGAAACCGCATTAGCCTTGGAAGTCTCATCATTATACTCATTCACACCCTTGCCTCTAATTCTCGATTCCTCTTCAATTCTAATGTGTTTTTGGATCTCTTCGAAAGTGTAATCCTCATTCTTATGGATGATTCTTTTCCTATAGCTCCTCCAAGATGGTGGTAATTTTGCCACTTGCACCACCATGAAAGGCCTCAGGAAGCTCAATCTTGAGAACTTTCAACTTGTTCACAATCACGTATAACTCATGAATTTGAGGTAAAAGAGTTTTTCCATCAATGAAAGAAAATTCAAAATATTGAGCCATTAAGAACTTTCTTGTACCTTCTTCCTCGGCCTTGTTCTTACTCTCCAAGGCATCCCAAATCTCCTTCCCAAATTTTGTATTGGTATAGAGGTCATATAGCCTATCAGATAGGTCATTAAGGATATGACCCCTACAAAGAAGGTTGTCCTCTTTTCATTTCAAACTTTTCTCCACCACCTCGGGAGTGTCTTTGTCAGATGGCTCGGCTAGAGGTGCCAAGGATGACTCAAGGATGTAGGCTATCTTGAGTGTTGTCAAAAGGAATTTCACCTGTCTTGTCACCTAGTGAAATTGGATCCACCCAACCTATCCAACCACACTAGGTCTTGGTTCATGATCTTGATGGTCTCATCTTCCATTGAAACAAACAAACAAGGGATATAAGCTTTTGAATGTTAGAGAATATATTATATTCAATGGGAATATAGAAACCAAAATACAACTCTATGCAAAAGGTTACAAAAGACAAGATGATAGATAAACAAGTGTTACAAATCCATTACTCAAAATACAAGTAAATAGAAAGATGTAGAAGAGGAAGATCATAAACTCAAAACAATAATAATACAAGCAAATAAGAACAAGAAGAACAAAAGAGTGAAAAGAACAATAATAAGAATAAAAACTCGCACACAACCAATGTGTAGAGTAGTGGGGATCACCAACTTGAACAAGGTTCAAAACCTTTGTCCAAAAGCTTATTCCCCCTATTCTCTAAGCACTAAGAGATCTCTCAAGAAAATAGCTCTCTGGAATTATCAAGCCTCTATGGTGTATTTTCCAGCCGAGTGCTTTGTGGATAGAAAATGGTGTGTCTTACAAGTGAGCATTATGCTCCTATTTATAGAATTTGAGATACACTTTTAATTTCAAATTCCACCAACCCCCATGGCTGTTACCAATGTTTAATTGGATGTTTATGGAATTAAAATGGAGATTTAAGAGTTACTTAGGATGTTAGAACCGTTCAATTTAGAAAAAACTGAAAAGTGGTATTGGATGACAGCATCACTGGCCGCAGACAGGAGTATTAGTGGTTGCAGCCACTGGCCTCTGTCCCCTAGGCCGCGACCAAGGATAAACAGTGGCTGTGGCCACATGCCATTTTTAGCACATAAAATTCCAAATTTTCCAAAATGTCCCAAATCCTTTCCCACATGCTTTTGTAACCTCCATACACCTTATGAGAGTTAAAAACATGTCTCCAACAACCATATTTCACAATAGCTTTGTGAAATCCAATCGCTAATGTGTAACATAAAATCAACACATTATTAGGTAATATTTGGGAGTTACTAATTTGTAACTGATTTTGTAACTCCAAAATATGTCACATTTGGGCATACACATGTGTCCAATTATGTGACTCTCAATAATATATTACAAGGTGTGACAAATCACATTTTGTCACATTATTTGATCTAACATTATATTATTTAAAATTATATAACACATTCGACTCATGAACCAATTTATTCAGTCGGTACCATATCCTCCAAACTAGTACAAGAAACAACTCCAGCTCTGATTCTTTCCAATATTCCATGTTATCAAGGAGGAAATCAATCCATCTCAATGTACTTGAAGCTTTGGCACACACCTGAACTGAGGAATATACTCTAATATTTTGCAATGAAGGACACTCCCATAAAGCATGTAGTGTGGATTCATCAGCCACACCACAGAGAGTACATACCTTATCTATAGTCATACCACGAGAGAGGAAACTTAATGGAATAGTAAATGAAAAACTCAGGTCAAATTGAGGCTGGAGTAAAATGTTGTATTTATATGTAGGGTAAGGAATACAAAGTTTGTGATGAGCCACTAGAATGATTACAAATGGTCCAATGACCAATAGGCACAAAGAATAAAAATGATTCCAATACAATAACTGAAATTAACCTGTAGTGCTAAGAATATTCTAGATAACTAATTCAGTGTGGTGCTAGTGCAACAGTCAAAGTAGAGCAACTGAGTAATCAAGGTTCCTTAAGACCACCCCTCAAACAAAGGGGGGGGGGGGGGGGGATCAATCACTCCAAGTTTGTCAATTAGAAATCTGAATCTGGAATGTGATAGGCCTTTGGTTAGGGAGTCGGCTATCTGATCATGGGAAGGAATATGTTGGATGTCAAACTTCTTTTCCAATACTTTTTTGCGAATGAAATGAACATCCAATTCGATGTGTATTTGTCTTGGCATGATAAACAAGATTGGATGCAAGGGCACTTGAATTAATGTTGTCGCACCAAATAACTGTTAGTGAAGGGAGATGAAACTTTAGCTCGTGAAGAAGAGCTTGCAGCCAAGTAATTTCTGTAGCAACTTAAGCCAAGGCTTGATATTCTGACTCTGTACTTGATCTGGCGACTACTATTTGCTTCGTAGATAACAATGAAACAAGTGTGTCACCCAGAAATACACAGTATCCAGCCACCGATTTTCTATCATTTGGACAGCAAGGCCAGTTTGCATTTAAAATTCCCGTTAGTGTGAGTCTTTCATTGTATTTAATGTGAAGTTCGTGATGAATGGTTCCTTTTAGGTACCCCATAATTATTTTGGTAGCTGACCAATGTAGTGTTGATGGAGCTTTCAGAAATTGACTTAACTTGTTCACTGCGAAGGAGATGTCTGGCTGTGTGTGAGCTAGATATTGCATACCACCGTTGAGACTTTTGTAGAGTGATGGGTCTATTAGGAGTTCACCTTCTGCAATGGACAATGGTTTGCTAGTGGTCATAGGTGTGGGATAAGGTTTTAAGTTAATCATCTTAAACTTTTTCAACATTTAAGCAACATACTTTCCTTGAGATAAGTACAGTCCAGTAGAGTCACGCATAACTTCGATGCCGAGAAAGTGGCTTAGGTGGCCTAGATCTTTGAGAGAAAATGTCTTGTTCAGTTGAGTGGTAAACTTTTGCAGCTGCTTGGGAACATTTCCAGTCACTATGATGTCATCGACATAGAGGAGCACCATAATAATGAATTCTTTTGTCTTGAACAAGGACAAATATGAATTTGCTTGAGAATTTTCAAACTTCCACTCAGGTAAAGTGGCTTTAAGATGATCAAACCAAGCCCTTGGTGCTTGTTTCAGCCCGTACAAAGGCTTGTTCAATTTGCACACAAAATCAGCTTTGGTGTCATCTTCAAAGCCTTATGGTTGATTCATATAAAAAACTTCTTCAAGGTTCCCATTTAGGAAGGCATTGTTAATGTCTAGCTACCTTATGTCCGAATTCTTTGCTATTGCTATTATTAGTACCACAGGGACTGTAGAGGCTTTAACAACTGGGATAAACGTCTCACTAAAGTCAACTCCTAGCCTTTGGTGAAAACCCTTCGCCACTAACCTTACTTTAAACCAATAAAAGAACTATCATTGTTGTACTTGCGCTTGAACACCTCCCCACAATGTTGTATTCAAGTGGCTTAGAAACTAAGCACCAAGTCTGATTGGCTTGCAAAGCATCAAACTCTTTTGTCATTGCTTGTTTCTAGCCATTATGTTTAAGTGTAGCCACTATAGAATCTGGTTCCTCATCCTTGTCTTCCCATTTGGCTTGACCGATGTGCACTTTGGGTTTGTAAATACCATATTTGGATCTTGTGATCATTGGGTAAGATGGTTGGACTTCTTTTGGGACATGGATGGTGTCAGGCAGGTCATTTACAGTTGGAGATATACCTGGTTCAGCAACTAGTTCCTCACAATTAGAGTCATTCATAACAGAGGTAGGATGCTCATGAGATCTTACCTGATTGTTGTTATTTGATGACTCAGTGTGCATGTTTGGTGAGTGCACTCGGGCTACTTCAGGATGACTTATATCAACTGCAAATATGGAAATTGAAGGTGTATTTTCTGAGTAGAAAGGTTGGGCATTTGGTAAGACAAACCAAGAGGAAGAAATAGATTTTCCCTATGATAGTTATTGAGGAATCCATTTTTGAAAGGAAATTCCTTCTCATTGAACACCACATTCCTAGAGATGTAGACTCAGCCACTAGGACTTAGGAATTTGTAGCCTTTGTGAGACTCACTATATCCTAGATTGACACATTTGATAGAGTGGAATTAGAATTTGAGTGTTTGGTAGGGCCTAAGGCAAGGAAAACAAGCACAACCAAAGGTTTTGAGGAAGTTATAATTTGGTTTCTTGGAGTGAAGCACTTCAAAGGGTGTTTTGCCGATTAGTGTAGGTGTTGGTAGACAATTTATTAGGAAGACAACAGTGGTGAATGCTTCACACCAGTATTTTAAGGGCATTTTTGTAACGCCCTAGATAGCCAAGACCATTACATTGTATTTTAAATAGTGTTGGACTTGCTAATCAAGTTATTTGGATATAAACGTGTAACTAAGGATAATTAATGGGTTAGGGTTTAAAGATTTTGATCATAGGAATAGTGTTTTCATTAAAAAGTTTTAGTCTGTACACGGGATCCCAAAAATAAGGGTTTACAAGGCATTTGCAACTCTAAGAAAATAATTACAACGTAAGCCAGCCTAAGCGGCAAAATCAAAGTTTTGGCTCTAGTCCCTATTGATCCCTCGGCCGTGGCGGTCGAGCAGCTGGAAATGTACACGCCGCCCCTAAAGCTCTCCAACTCATGGTTGGTCTAGCTCCTCCTTTCCCTTACTTGAACCACATAGCACCCGTGAGCCAATGCTCAACAAGATAACTTAAATCAACAAATTCAATAAGCAACAAATTTAATAAGCTTAGCAGTAATAATTTGTTCAAACAAACACATAATCCAATTAAGCAATCAATGAGTTAGACAAGTACAATCGGCACTTTTGAGTGTTTAGGTGACGTTTAGGACCGACTCTCTTAGGTCGAGTTCTCAGGTCTTATTGTCGACCCCGACTCTCTTAGGCCAAGCTGCATTCTACACGCTTGTTGTCGACCCCAGCTCCCTTAGGCCGAGCTTGACATAATCAAACATATAGATTGCATAAGACACATAATCAAATTCAGCATATACAAGCATGACAAATCGAGTAATCACATTTATAATCACAATCATATTCAATAACAGGGGTTTGAGCCCTGACCACAACTAGGGTGCAGTTTTCTTACCTCGAGTCCCAGGTGGATTAGGTTTGGCGATCCCGAGCACGATCCCTATTCCCGAGCCCTAGCGGTATAACCTAGTCACAACGCAATAATGGTAATCATTAAGATCTAAAATAATTAAAAACTTAGAAATCACATACTAGCCTTCGGGACCTCGAACTATACTAAACCAGGTAGTAGAATTCTTCCCGAGCCTTTAGGTTTGAGTTCCCGAGCTCAAAATCCCCATTTGGCCAAAATTCCCTATTCGCGCTGCGTCGTGACACCCCTCAGAAGCGCCTCGACCCTCTACAAGTCAGAGAGCTTCCCAAGTCCATTTCCTGGACATGCATCGCGGCACAACCCACCCAGAACCGCGACGCTAAGGCGGTTCAATGAACCCCCTTAGGCCTCTGAGTTCATGCGGCCTGCGGTGCTCCAAGAGCAGCGCCACGGTGCGACCCTGCGAACTCAAAATTCCCAGCACTTTTCCTGCGTTTTACTCGAGCCAAAATCATGAAATTCACCCTAAACATGAACCCAAGGCAAAATTGAACCCCTACACCTCAATACTACACCCAAGGCAACCCAACTACACCAACAACTAGACCAAAACTTAATCACAATCCAAAATTCAAACCCTAAGTTTGAGAAACTCAATACCCCAAAATATTAAATTTGAAATTCATTAAACAGAGTTTGAATCTTACCACAAATGAGTGATCACCACCCCTAAGTTGAACCTGAACCAATCCTAGCCTCCAACCTCTTAGATTCCCAAGCTAATTCTCCAAAAATTTCAAATGCTTCCCAAGGCTTAAGAGAGAGAGATGAACGAGAGAGAGAGAGAGAGACATAGAGAGAGAGACAATGTGAGCTGTGTGTTGTTTTTTGTTTTTCTAGTTGTTTCTCAAGGCTGCCTAAGTTTATTCCTTAACACCAAAAAGACTAAAGTGCCCCTAAATCAAAGCCTTACTCTTTAATGCCCCCAAGGGCGATACCGTCATTTACCACATTTCTCGCTAATCCTCAAATAACACTATAACTTCCCAATTAATCCCAACATACCAAATTAATCACCAAATAATAACCATTACCCAATAAATCATGAATACGCACTAAGTTTCCCAAAATACCCCTAGGCTCACCTTGAGCCGGGTATTTGACCCCGTTGTGACTTTTCCGCTAACTCGCTCTCTAGGATTGCCTCGAGCAGAATATCGTAGATATATGCACATAATAATGTGGTCTTAATCACATAACACATATAATGACATGTATACCCTCAACGGGTCAAAATTACAAATATGCCCTTATTAGCAAAAACAAGACCACATGCATATTTAATACACATAAACATGCATAAATATTCATATCACCATATAAATTATGTATGCCACATAATCACACATATATTAAACTAATTTCACATATAAATCCAATTATGCCCTCCCAACACACTAATCAAGACACTAAGCCTTATTAGCAAATTTGGGAAGTTATAATTTTAGCTTGAGCTTAGAGAGTTAGTCCCATTTCTACTATGTGCCTATGCTTTCTTTCAGCTCGACAATTTTGGGCTGAGGTGTATGGGAAAGAGTGTTGAAAAATGATGCCATTTTGTTTAACTAAGGTGCTAAAACCTTAATATTCTCCTCTCCAATCAATTTGTAACTTTTTATTTTTCTTTCAAATTGGTTTTCAACCAGAGTTTTGAACTGAATGAAGGCACTTAAGGCATCAGATTTTGATTTTAGGAAATAGATCCATGTATGCCTACTATAGTCATCTACAAAGTGGATGTAGAATCTCAAGTTAGTGTTTGACATGACAGGCGAGGGTCCCCAAATATATGCGTGGATTAAGTCAAGAGGTGCTTTGGCTCTATTTTCAAACAATGCAAATGGTAAAGAATGAGATTTTCCAAACTGACATGCATCACAGAAAGTTTCCTTTTCATTCATTAAACTTTTTACATTATTGTCCCTTAACACTTGACTCAGAACTCTACTTGATGGATGTCCTAGATGTCTATGCTATACATCCTTTAGGGAAATCGAAGACTCAACAAAACTTGACTCACTGACATTGTTGTTCGGCAAAGATGCTTCAGTAGAGAAAGAAAAAGACTCAAGACTACCTAACTTTGACCGAGTAATTGCATAGAGGGTTGTCTCTGGTTCCAATGTTTGCAACTAATATAAGCCATCCTTAAGTTTCCCTTGCAGCACCACCTTTCCTATTTCCTTGTCCTTTACAAAGCAACAATCAAAAAAGAATTCAACGTACACATTATTATCAGCGATAAGTTTTGAAATACTAATGAGATTCTTGCAAATCTTTGGAACATGAAGCATTTGTTTCAAAATAAGGTCATTGTGGTTGTCTGATTTTAACAATCCAGCACCAACATGAACTATAGGCAACTTACTTCCATTCCATACTGTCAATGTCTCCTTAATATTATAATCAGACCTGCTACTCATAGTATTAGCATCAGAAGTGATGTGGTTGCTTGCACCAGTGTTGGCATACCACCCTTCATTATCAACTATCTCAGGTGTTGCCAAAACGATTGTAGCACATTGCCGCTCCGCAAACTTGGCATGTAGGCCTTGAACCACTGCCTTTTCCACCTCGACCACGAGACCGATTTCCTCCTCTTCTGGAATAGTTGGGATTGGAGTGATGACCACCATAATTGTTGTTCTGAAATGGGTGTTTGGATTGGGTTGTGTAGTTGGACTTGTTGGAAAAATTGGCTGAGGGAGAGCCAATATCCTTCAGCAGCTTGCTCGATGGTGGTAAGGCTATCAATCTTTCCAACCTACTATCATAGATGAGCAAGATGTCCTAGAGTTCTTTCCAAGTTATGTTCTCCTTTGCCTCAATTTTCACTAGAATTGAAAAGTAATATGAATCTAAACCATTCAACACATTAGTAATTAAGTGAGAATCGAGATACATACTACTTGCAAGAGCCAAAATGTCACCCCAAGCTCTCATTTGACGCAGGTACTCAGCCATGCTCAAGCTTCCTTTCATTGTTGTTTGTAGCTTGGCCCGAGTCTCATCCATTTTTGCCTTTGAGTGAACAACATAAAAAAGTTCAAGAGACCTCCATAAAGTAGTTGCTAAGTTACAACCCATTACCTCTGTCACAATTCCCTCTGTCATTGAGTCGTATGACCAACCCATGAGAAATTGATCATTCATGATCCATCGTTCAAACTCTGGATTGCTTCGAAGTCCAAAGCTAGGAGTACCGTTACCTGTTGCAACTCCAGCTGAGATGAATTCTTGAGGTCGCTGCTTAGTTCCATTCAAGTACCCATCCAATCGATGACCTCTAATAATGGTGGAGACCATCATTTTCCAAAGTGTGAAGTTGTTTCGATCAAGCCTCAGTGAAAATGGCTGATTCAAGGTGTTGTAGAAATGGGGAATGGTCACTGGTGGCTGCTAAGTGATCATAGCTTGCTGAGCTGTAAAATTTATGGCTACTATGGTTGGCTGAGCTCTATGCTGTCCAGCTTGTGGAGTCCGACTACCTTGATTGTTCCCGGATGACATGGTCGACGTTGGCTGTGAGCTAAGCTCTGATACCAAGAGAAGAAACTTAATGGAATAGTAAATGAAAAACTTAGCTCAAATTGAGGCTAGAGTAAAATGTTGTATTTATATATAGGGTATGGAATACAAAGTTTATGATAAAACACTAGGATGATTACAAGTGGTCCAATGACTAATAGGCACAAAGAATAAAAAGGATTCCAATCAATAACAAAAATTAACCTGTAGTGCTAAGAATATTCTAGATAACTAATTCAATGTGGTGCTAGTGCAACAGACAGAGTAGAGCAGCATAGTAATCAAGGTTCCTTAACACCATGTGCAACCAAATTGACTTTACAAGGTAACCAATCACAAGAGGCTTTCCAATAATTTTTTTTTAACTTGGGAGTAATATTGAGTAGCCAAAGGACTTCCACCAAGCCAACCAACCCTTAGAAGAAGAAGCTTGTCCATACCCCACCCATTTCGAAACCCACCAATAGCTGCTTTTGACGGTGTACAACCCATTGGAGTTGCGGCGCCAGACCATTGTATTGGTAGACCTATTGATGGATATAGTAATGGAAAGAATAACATCTGTTTCCTTGGAAGAAAAAGCATGTCAAATAAGAGATTGATTTAATGACCCCCTAGAACTCATCAATTCATTTAAATTGGTATACAGTGGTAGAAATCTGGGAGATGATATAAGGATCCCATTTCCTCACGGCACCCATTTGTCGTAGTAAACCGAAATATTCTCCCCATTACCAATTTGCCACCTAGCTTCATGAACCATTAACTCCCTAACCCAAAGAAGGCTAGGCCATAAGAAAGTTGCTCGTGACTTTGCTTTGGCCAAAACAAATCTAGATTGAGTAAAGTACAATCATTTTAAGAACCTTGGTCGCTAACCAGATTGGGTTATTATGAATTCTCCAAGCCTCCTTTTCCAACATCAATTGGTTAAACAAAGATAAGTTTCTGAAACCTAGACCCCCATAGTTTTTATGTCAGCACAATTTATCTTTCTTGTCTCATCATCAACTCCCCACCAAAATCTAGCACATAATCAGTGAATCTCCTTTATGAAGGAAAATGGAAGCTTAAATGAATTCATAGAGTATATTACGATAGCTTGAACCACATGTTTCAGAAGAAGCTCTTTCCCACCCATGGAAAAAAAATTTATTTTTCCAACTAAATATCTTCTTCCACACATGGTCTCTGATCCTCTGAAATAAATTTGTCTTCTCCTTACCTACAAAGCAAGGAAGACCTAAGTACTTCTCATGACAAGGGAAAGTAGAGACCCCAAGACAAGAGGTTGTTGGGGGTTAGAGGCTTATAACCTTAGTTGTGCATTACAACTTGTTGACGCAGTTTTTTTGCCAACAATTGATTAAGAAATCTGGGATAGAGAATTAGGCTTTTTTTTGGTAAACTGTAAATAAATAGCAAGCAAAGATTTTATGAGGTTCAGTGATTGAATTCACCTAGTCCACGAGTCACTGTTATTATCTTTAGGCTCTCTAGAAAAATTGTTTAAGACAATTTTTGCAGAGTTCTTGCATACAATTTTCGATCCCTTTTTCTATCCATTCCCATTATATTTATAGGAGTTTCATGGGCAATACTGGTGATCGTTTACATCTGAGTAACGTTCAGGTCTACATTAATTCACTAACGTACGAATTAATTCCATAAATGGATTAACTTCCTGACATTATATGTGTATCAGGCAGAGGTTACAACAGTTACATCATGCTTATTTATTCGCGTAACACCTCCAAGTTTTTAGAAATTCATGCTTGTGCACTTTATGAGACTACGATGACCTGAATGCATTAATCAACCTGGAGGTTGTAGGTTTGGACTCAAGAGATGCTTGCGACCTAATGAAGGCGATCCAAGATTGATGACAATTGACCTCCATAACATTTTCCTGGCTCGAACTAGAGAACCCTTTGATAGCTAACCTCGACTCGAGTTTGCTCGAGCTACTCATCCTAGAGATAGTACAAAGTTCCTAGGATTTAACAATCTTCACTAACTAACTGCCTGCTAGCTGTACCTCAAACAAGACGATTGAGCTCGCGTTTTTAGGTACAACATTTTCCTCTGAGCCCTTGCTGATGCATGACATCACTCCTGACACACATAGTAGGGGATTTTCTACTTCTTCCATGGGGAACGTGCCTACCTACTCACTCGAGTGTGGGACACGTGTCTGATTTTTTGTCCTGTCAATTTACAAGCGTCTATTCGAGTTTCAAGTATAGTGATTATCTTGATCACGTGGCTCTAATTATTTCAAAGGTTTTGTCTATATATAGTGCCACAAAACTTGATTCTCCTCACCTTTGCATTTCAAAAGTTTCTTCTTTTTTCTCTTTGAAATCCTCAAGCTTTCAAGCAATTTCTTTTCTCCACTACCTCAACCTTCACGATACTTCCAGCTTTCTTCGATCGAAAAATTGTAAGTATTGTTTTTTTTAAACTTCTTTTACACATTTTTCTACGCTTGTGAAGTCTGTATTTCTTTTACTATGGTTCTGTCAATGACTTGTGTTGAGTCTGTGCGCCCTCATCTTGTAAGGGAAAAATGGGCAGTATATTTTTATTAAACCCAAAGTGCTCGAGTGAGTGACGAAGATGAGAATTTTTTTTGGGCATTTTCTGGGTTCTTGAGGGTTGTAAGAATAGTATTTTAGGCCAAAATTGAAGGCTTCTCACCTTAAAACCGGGTAGCTTAAGGGTCACGTTTCTTGAACAATTTTGCATTAAAACCACATCCTAAAACCAGATTTCTTACACAGTTTCTGAGTTGACAACCCTTTCTGATATTAGGGAGAGTGAGTTAGGATCACGCGTGGATCCACGCATGCGTGTCTTTACTCCTTTCTAGCTCATTGAGCCTTCAGTTCATGAAACGTAGCCTTTAAGCCTTAGGTCGGGTTCTCCCCAGACCTTCCTCTGATTTACTAACCACGACCAACTTCCTTGACTTCCATGATCCTTGTCCTAGGTTGCATCCTCAGGTCACCACTAATAGTTAGCCCTACTTTGTACCCAGGCGAGCTTAACTATCTATAAAAATGAGCAACCAAAAGAACAAGAGTATAGCGAGCTCCTCGTCCTAGGGCCGCTAGGTCGTGGAGACCCCCATCCCCCACTTTGAACCAGTTGTGGAGAGGGAGGTCGAGGTTAACGCAGATAGTTTTTATGAGGCCGAGAGGATAATTTCTCAAATTATTCCAATGCCCCAAGTAAATAAGATAACAAGGGTCCATGGGATCCAGATAGACTCAAAGTTCTATGCGTGACCTACGCTGGAAGGCGAGTGGAGCTGTACACCTTGGAGGATGAATTTTTGATCCCAAAATGTAACACGCAAGTATACGCGATCTAATCAAGTAATATATGATAAGTAAAGTGTCGATCCCACGAAGATTGCTATTAATTACCAATAATTAACCTCTAATTCTAATTGATTTGAGTAATAATTTCAGATTGATAAATAAAATAATTATTACTAAAAATTAAGAAAACTACTAAACACTTAAAGAAATGCAAAGATGAAATTTGATTTAATTCAAATAGATGCAAAAGTTAGGGCTTAGTTTCATCAACCATCCACTTATGATTTCTAACCAATTCTCAAGATTTCTTAAGTCTATTGTGGTAGCAGATTACAATTATAAATTATAGTCTTGTTAGGATCTATAATTCTCTACAATATACTATTTCCTACGTCTCTGTGGTAAATCAATATATTGCAGGCTTTAAACGCATAATCCCTAAACTACACAATTCATAAAAGTACTTTCGTCTAATATAAAATTGTGATTATTTATCTATAGCATAATTACCCTTCTCTTTTCAGAGTTTAGGTTAAAATCATATAAACATGTAAATGATGATCAAACATTCACAAGCATTAAGCATATGATAAATAATCCACAACAGATGAAAGAAATTCAGGAAAATTTCATTAAGATATCAAAAGTTTCAAGAAGAATCCACTAAAACCCTAATAACAAGATTAGTTCAAAGCAGACATATTGACATCAAATAAATTAAATATAAACATGAAATCCAGTAGAGAAATTACAGAAGAGAATAAGAAATCAAACTCTAGGTCTTCAATGTTTTCCTCTCTCCCTAATGACTTCTCTCCTCTTCTAATTATGAATAGCCTAGAATAATTAACACTAAAAACTTATTTAAACAAAAACCCTAAAAAATCTAACAAATTTGACAATTCTGAAAAATCACGATCAGCCACACGCGTCGCGGCCCTAGCATCCGGGTGCCGCGGCGCGCATCTATGCCCAGCGCGCCCCTTCTCTGACTTCAGCGAGCGCCGCGGCCCTTCAAAAAATTCCAAAATTTGCCTTCTCTGTTTCGCCCTTGCGCCGCAGCTCTCCATTCAAGCGCCGCGACCCCTCTAATTCTTCCAAAATCTTGATTCCAAACTCCAAATCTACCAATTATCTCCACAAACGAGTCTTTAATTTTCTTCTTGTCGACTTTTAGCACAAATTTCCCAATTTCAGCTGCTTTTTCAGTCATTTCCCAAACTTCACGATTTCTTCTCCTATTTCCTGCAAACATACCAAAACAAGCATAATACCGCAACACACTCCACCAAAATGACTTAAACTTACCCTAAACACATGTTAAAACTATGCTAAAAATGGACTCATCAAATTCCCCCAAACTTGACTTTTACTCGTCCTCGAGTAAACCAAAACAAACAACTCAACAAACAACAAAAATACAAACACACACACATTTTTGAATCAAGCCAACAACAATACTAAGCCTCAAGCTATGACAAATAACTCACTTATATAATCTTCAAGGAACTCAACTTGTAATCCAGAATTTCAGTTGAAACATTCATTCCATTCAATTAAACAACAAAAATAAAAGCTCTCAAAATCATGATTAAAAATTAATATGTAATCGATTTCATTTATGCTCACTAAGTTTCCATTCCAATCCAACAACCAAATAATATCCCGTAAGCTTGCTATACTTGCTAATCTCCACTAATGTAGACAAAACATGCTCAGGAATCAATAGGTCTTTTCCAGCTTATAACTGAATGGCTTAGGCAAAGGTGGATGAGAAAGTCATTTAAGCTAAACATATACCATGAACACTAACCAACCAACTCTACATTGAATACAAATCACAAGTCCAATCCCATTGTTCCCAATATCTTATCATTTTGAGAGAAATTGCATAAACAAAAATTTTCTTCTTTTTTTTTTTTTTCATTTAACATTACACTCCCCCAAACTTATTCCTTGATAATACTATTTGGAGTGTAATGTTATCTCATCATTGAAATATATTTTTTTTCTTTCTTTTCTTTTTTTTTTCCTCTCAAAATGTATTTTTCATTGTTAACACAACTTGCCATACATAACCCCCCATTACAAATCAATCCCAATTATCATTCATATGTTCATGGTATACACAAGGGAAAGACAAAATAATAGTTAGGTTTTCAATTTATTAACTCAAAGCAAATGTCAATCAATAAAAGGTCAATTTAGGCTCAACAATGGGTAACTAAGGATTAAACATATCAAGGTTGGCTTGAAAGACTCAAACAGTCCAAAATTTTTTTTTGCCTAAATCATTTTTCTAAGCATGCATGACCTAAGATTTCGCCTCAAAAAGCAAGCAAACAAGTTCTAGGATAAACCAATCCAATCTTCCCTTCCCTATTTCAAACTTAGCAAGCATAAAGTTTATTCCATCACAAAAAATTTATCAAAATCATGATTAAGCTCTCAATTATTTAAGTGTTTAATAAAAATAGAACAAAATATTCAACCAAGCACACGGATTTGTTTTTAGCTTTATTCCCATTCAATTTACACAGTTCATCATTCAATCATATTATCATTGGCTAATCATTGGTAACTTGATTCAACTCACACCCTAAACAAAACACGACTAACACAACTAAAACCAAAACAACACAACACAGAAACCAAAACAACACAAACACGACTCAAACAACAATAAATCTCTTCCCCCAAACTTAACCTAAACATTGTCCCCAATGTTTGATAACAAAATAAAACAAAAGTAAAGGAAAAGAGACTTACCAAAAACATTTAAAATGGTGGAGGCGGCGGTGGCGGTTGATATGGGACAAACTGAGATGGTAAAGGAAATGGAGCCACATCTTCATCATTCCGGAGAGACCACCGATTTACTAATGCATTTAGTTGGTCCATGTGAGCAATTTGATACTCACTTTGCTGCGCCATGAATTGTTGCATATGCTGCTGCTGTGCAATCTGATAATTGTTCTCCTGAACCAAATACTGGAATTGATTCTGCATCAGCTGCATGTAGGGATCAAAAGTACCAGCCGTAGGTTGAATAGGCGGCTGTACAACCGGTACTTCTTGCGCATGCTCCTCCAGAATCGTACCCTCCATATCTGCTTCATTATCCTCCTCGTCAACTTCATCTACTCGGGGTCTCTTATCAACGGCATGCTGCCGAGGTGGTGGTGCTTCTAAGGAAGGTAGTTCATACCCCATCTCCCTATTCTTAGAAATTGCAGACATGGGTTTCCGAAAAACATCACTTCCAAACATAACCACTCCATAAGTTCGGAATAAATCGGTGATTAAGGAACCATGACCTAATCCTCCCGTAGTGGTCAACATACTGATATCCTTCATACTCTTCCTAACCACTCGGCCTACATCAATTGTCATGCCAGTCATAATGGCATAAACCAACAACAGCCACTCCTTGTTGATATCCGACATATGAGTTGTCGGCATTAGCCTTGCACTCACAAAGTGCACCCAAGCCCGCGCCACATGATTCAATTGATAGCGCCACAGATATTTCGGCACACCACCAACAACGGTAAACCGAGCTCCCGGTATACTTAAAGTTTCCGCCACCTGGACCCAATTAATATTATCTCCATGAGCCCATTGATGATATTCATATAATTTAGCAATAGTGTCTATACCAACCAGAACTTGAACACCTCGAACAAATACGTCTGTATTCTTCATCTCCAAATAGTTTGCATAAAATTCTAACACCACTGAAAAGTTGGCATGGCTAACATCCTTTGAAGCAAACATAGCCCAACCCCTTCTTTGAATTTCCCCCCTAATTTCTTCATAAGTTGAGAGTTCACATGGTGATTCCGTATATTCAAAACCCTGCTCACTGATTACCTTCCTTTTACGAATCCTTGTATAGCGCTCAAAAGCGGCCTTACTTACGAATTTTGTGACATCATATTCTGGGGGTGGTTCGGGTTCCTTAGAAGTGGATGGCCTAGAAGAAGATGGTCTATTGGTGTTCCTAGAAGAGGATGCCCTAGAAGGATTTCTCTTAGGTCCCATAGTATGCTACGAAAAATTGGACAGCACCTCCCCTGTTGTTTTCAATATTCCCTCAATTCCAAATAACTTCTCAAACAGAACAAATCAATTCACTTCAATACTACACTATCCCCACTATACTCTTCAATCAAAAACCCCTTCACAATGCCTTCTATGTAAAGAAATCACCAACAAAACTTGAACAAATTGGAGAAACACTTACTTGATAATGATAAATTCCACTTGCACCCTTCAATTGCACCAAGTAATCATAAACTCACCACTCCAATTGATAAATATTGAAAATTTAGGGTTTTAAGAAATTTTGGGGATTTAGGGATTTCAAAATCAGATTAGGAATTGGGAAGGAGAAAGGAATATGTGGCTGAATTTATATGTGGATTCAAGAGATAATAAGGAGATTGGGAAGAAATTTCTGGGTAGAAGAAAGGAATTTAGAGAGAAAATGGAGAGAAATGGGTTGTGGAATTTTTTCAAAATGGGGAGAAGTGGAAAAATGGAAGAGGGAAACCCCCTTTAAGGTTCGGACCCGCATACACGCCGCGGCGCGCTCCTCCAAGCGCTGCGGCGCGCCCCAAATCTCTTTTCTGGGAATTTTCCAAGCGCCACGACCCTTCCCATAGGCGCCGCGGCGCTTTCCTCTGAACCGAGCCTCCTTCTCTGACTTCGTCAAAGGTCGCGGCTCTAGTTGCAAGCGCCGCAGCCCTCTCTCCAGAATGCCAAATCCTCATTGTTTTTATTTTTTATTTTATTTTTATTTTTTTAGTGTTTTCACGATTTCCAAGGTTTTATTACATTAAAAAATACTAAAAACTAAAAAAAAATAATAAGTCCAACCACAACTAAAAAAAATAAAAACTAAAAACTGTTCATACTTTTTACAAACAAACTGAACTAAAAATTAAAAATAAACATAGGAATGCCTCCTAAGAGCGCTTTCGTTAACGTCATTTAGCCGGACACTGCTTTAGTCTCAGATCAAATCAGTTCCAACTCGACCACGGACCTACATGTCTCCACCGGACCCTCCAAGTAATGCTTCAATCTCTGTCTGTTCACCTTAAAATCTCCCGTCTTTTCACTATGAACTTGTACTGCTCCATAAGGAAGTGAGAAGACTACCGTATACGGTCCAGACCATCTTGACTTCAATTTTCCAGAAAAAAGTTTAAGCCTAGAATTAAAGAGCAAAACTTTATCCCCTGGTTGAAAATCCTTCTTTAATATTCTCTTATCATGAAAAGCCTTCGATTTCTCCTTATATATCTTCGCATTCTCATAGGCTTCATTTCGGAATTACTCAAGTTCATTTAACTCCATAAGCCTATTTTGTCCCGCCATGAAGAGATTAACATTCAACTTTTTCACAGCCCAATAAGCTCTATGCTCCAATTCCACCGGTAGATGACAAGCCTTACCAAACACCAATCGATATGGTGACATACCAATCGGAGTTTTAAATGCCGTGTGATAAGCCCAAAGTGAATCATCGAGCTTCTTCGACCAATCCTTCCTCGAAGTATTTACTGTCTTTTCCAAGATACCTTTTATTTCTCTATTCGATACTTCAGCTTGGCCATTTGCAATTGGGTGATAAAATAAGGCTTTTCGATGATGAACACCATAGCGAGCACAAAGAGCGGTGAACCACTTATTGCAAAAATGACTTCCCCGATCACTAATAATAGCTCTTGGAGTACCAAATCGAGTGAAGATATTTTTATGAAGGAATTTAATAACTTCATTCCCATCACAAGT
The DNA here is from genome assembly GCF_963169125.1 of Humulus lupulus. Lineage (NCBI taxonomy): Eukaryota > Viridiplantae > Streptophyta > Magnoliopsida > Rosales > Cannabaceae > Humulus > Humulus lupulus. The sequence goes on from NC_084793.1 coordinate 130,732,257, forward strand.
AGGAGTTTCTGCGGCTTCTACCCATTTAGAAACATAATCCACTGCAAGCAAAATATACTTGTTATTATACGATGATGGGAAGGGTCCCATAAAGTCTATCCCCCATACGTCAAATAGCTCAACTTCCAAAATAATGTTCATCAGCATTTGATCTCTTCTCGATATGTTCCCAGTCCGTTGACAATGGTCACAACTTTTGACAAAATCATTAGCATCCTTAAATAATGTAGGCCAGTAAAACACACTTTGCAAAACCTTCACAGTTATTCTTGTTCCGCCAAAATGACCACCATAATGCAAACTATGACAGTGAGTTAAGATTGACAACATCTCCTCCTCAGGCACACATCTTCGAATAACTTGATCTGGGCAATGCTTATACAGAATAGGCTCCTCCCAATAATAATGCTTCACCTCCGAATAAAATTTCTTTAATTGTTTCCTTGTCATTTCAGGGGGTATAACCTTAGCAGCCAAATAATTTACATAATCCGCAAACCATGGAACCTCCTTGCCAACATTCACTTCGAACAACTGCTCATCCGGAAAATCATCATTAATCTGAACTTCTTTATTAAGAGAATTTACCCCAACCTCTAAACGAGACAAATGAACAGCCACAAAGTTCTCAGTACCTTTCTTATCCTTAATTTCCACATCAAATTCTTGTAATAGCAAAATCCACCGAATAAGACGAGGCTTGGAATCTTTCTTAGTCATAAGATACTTTATTGCCGAATGATCCGTATAGACTACCACCTTATTTCCAATCAAATATGGACGGAACTTATCAAAGGCATAAACTATGGCTAGAAGTTCTTTTTCCGTTGTTGCATAATTTAGTTGAGCATCATTTAAAGTTCGACTAGCATAGTATATAGTTCGAAATACCTTGTCCACTCGCTGCCCAAGAACCGCTCCAACCGCATAATCACTAGCATTGCACATAAGCTCAAATGGAAGGTCCCAATTAGGTGTACATACTATCGGTGCTGAAATGAGCTTCTCCTTGAGAGTCTTGAAAGCAATCAAACAATCATCATTAAAATCAAAAGGAACCCCATTCATCAACAAGGTAGATAGCGACTTTGAGATCTTAGAGAAGTCTTTGATAAATCTCCGATAAAACCCCGCATGGCCCAAGAAACTCCTCACTCCCTTAACTGAAATTGGAGGTGGAAAATTCTCTATAGTAGAAATCTTGGTCCGATCCACTTCAATTCCTTTCTTAGAAATTTTGTGCCCCAATACAATTCCTTCATTAACCATAAAGTGACACTTTTCCCAATTAAGCACCAAATGCGACTCCTCACACCTTCTCAACACCATCTCAAAATTCGTCAAACACGTGTCAAAAGAGGACCCATATACCGAAAAATCATACATAAAAATTTCAATCCCCTTTTCGACCATGTCAGAGAATATTGCCATCATGCACCGTTGAAACGTGGCTGGTGCATTACATAACCCGAATGGCATCCTCCGAAAAGCAAAAGTCCCATAAGGACATGTAAAAGTTGTCTTTTCTTGATCCTCCGGTGCAATTACGATCTGGTGATAGCCCGAGTACCCATCTAGAAAACAATAGTAATTATGCCCCGCCAATCTATCCAACATTTGATCAATGAAAGGCAAAGGAAAATGATCTTTCCTCGTTGCCTTATTCAACTTCCGATAATCAATACATATCCTCCATCCCGTCACAGTCCTAGTTGGAATCAATTCATTGCTTTCATTCTTTACCACCGTCATACCCCCTTTTTTTGGTACCACTTGCACTGGACTTACCCAAGCACTATCAGAAATTGGGTAAATCACTCCAGCATCCAACCACTTCAAAATCTCTTTCCTCACCACTTCTTTCATTGTTGGATTAAGCCTTCTCTGAGCGTCAATAGTCGGTTTCGCCTCATCTTCCATAAGAATTCTATGCATGACTGTCGATGGGCTAATTCCTCTTATATCAGCCAGAGTCCACCCTATAGCAGTTTTATGAGCTCGTAACACCCTCAACAATTTCTCCTCCTCAACCTCCGAAAGAAATGATGAGACTATAACTGGAAGAGTCTCTTTTTCCCCAAGATAAGCATAACGAAGGTGGTCTAGTAAAACCTTCAATTCTAAAACAGGTGGCTTCTGAATCGATGGTAATGGTCTGTCTGGTCCTGCACCCAACTCTTCAAATTTCTTATGTTTCCACGGCTTAGCTGATTTTATCCATTTTAAATAACTCATCACCTCTTCATTCTCCTCACCATCTAAATCATCAGCTATGAGACTCAACTCAAGAGGATCCTCTCTCAATTTTTTTCTTTCTACTACTTCTTTGACCACATCAACAGAGAAACAACTATCACTTGCTTTAGGATAAGTCATAGCCTTGAACACATTAAATAATACTTCCTCCCCTTGAACTCTCAGCTTCAACTCTCCCTTTTGCACATCAATCAATGCTTGCCCAGTTGCTAAAAATGGTCTCCCCAAAATAATTGGAACATTCTCATCCTCCTCCATATCAAGAACTATAAAATCAGCCGGAAAAATAAACTTATCCACCTTTACCAACACATCTTCTATAATACCACGGGGATGCTTCACAGATCTATCAGCCAGCTGTAATGTTATTGTAGTTGGCCTAGCTTCCCCCAAACCAAGCCTCCGGAATACAGACAAAGGCATTAAATTAATACTCGCCCCCAAATCACAAAGTGCATGCTTACATTCAAACTCCCCAATAGTGCATGGAATGGTAAAACTCCCAGGATCTCTTAACTTTTGAGGAAGCTTTCTTTGCAAAATCGCACTACATTCTTCTGTTAATGCCACTGTTTCGTAATCACCCATCTTTCTCTTATTCGAGAGAATCTCCTTCATAAACTTTACATAACTAGGCATCTGTTCTAATGCCTCTGCAAATGGTATATTGATATGTAGTTTCTTGAACACCTCTAAAAACTTTGCAAACTACTTATCCAAATTATGCTTGCGAAGTCTTTGTGGATATGGAACTCTCACATGGTGCTCAATAGTTATAGGTGGGGTCTCCTCCTCTTCCTTAAGGTCTTCAGTAACCTTTTTATCATCCAACTTTTTCTCTTCTTCTTCGGACTGACTCTTCTTTGGCCCTTCATATCTCGTTCCACTCCTCAAAGTAATAGCATGGAACTGTTCTTTAGGATTAACTTTTGTAGTGCTAGGCAAATTTCCTTGAGCTCTATTAGTCATTACAGTAGCCAATTGCCCTATTTGAGTCTCCAAACTTCTTATGGATGCCCTAGTTTCAGTCATGAATTGGTTAAGCACATCAGGTTGGGTTTTAGCTGGTTTTTGGGGAGGTGGTATATTTTGTGGTTGATAATAGCCCGGTGGAGGATTTTGGTGTGCATATTGTTGTGGATAAGGTGGCCTATTTTGGGTAGGTTGATATGGTGGCTGAGGTTGAGGATAAGGTTGTAGGGTGTTTTGGTTGTTAGGCCAGGAAAAGTTGGGATGGTTCTTCCAAGCTGGGTTGTAAGTCATGGAATTGGGATTATTAGGCTGTCTTTGGTAATTTCCTATGGCTTGGACTTCTTCCATGGGCATGTTATTCATGTCTATAGCAGGGCATTGGTTTGGTTGATGGGATGTACCACACACTTCACATAAGTTTTGAACTTGCATAGCTTGAGAGGGGAGTGTAGTCTTTTGTAATTGCTTCGTCAAGGCTGCTACTTAAGCTGTAAGCATAGTTATGGCATCCACTTCCATCATTCCAGCCACCTTCTTTGGCTGCCCCCTTTCATTTGGCCATTGATAATTGTTCATCGCCATCTCCTCTAATAGCTCATATGCCTCATTAGCACTTTTGCTCATAAAGGCACCTCCCGCTGCAGCATCTATAATTGTTCTTGTCGTCCCATTCAACCCATTATAGAAATTATGCACCAACATCCACTTTTCTATTCCATGGTGCAGACACTTCCTTAGCAACTCCTTAAAGCGCTCCCAAGAATCATACAGTGACTCTCCATCCAACTGATAAAAATTATTAATCTCACCCCTTAACTTTGCAGCCATTGCTGGAGGAAAGAACTTGGCAAGAAATTTCCGAGCTAACTCCTCCCATGTAGTGATCGAATTCGCTTGTAAGGAAATCAGCCAACTTTTTGCCCTATCCCTCAATGAAAATGGGAATAGCCTCAGTCTTATAGCATCATCACTCACCCCATTCATCTTAAATGTTGCACATAACTCCAGGAAATTAGCTATGTGTAAATTAGGGTCCTCCATCGGCATACCTCCAAACTGAACAGTTGTTTGAACCATCTGAAGGATTGCTGGTTTAATCTCAAAGTTGTTGGCAGCAATAGTTGGAGGTCTAATGCATGAATGCACTCCTGTAATAGTAGGAAGTACATAATCTCTCAGTGTTCGTGCTCCTTGCTCCCTTGGAACCTCAGCAGCCCCTTAACCATTATTAGCACCATTTCCCAAATTATCAGCCATGGTGAATTCTAATTTCCTTTTTTTATTTTCCGGTTCTGCCTGCACGTTCTTTTAATTTCCCAGTCTATTGGTATAATCTGTTTTTGTCTATTGCTTCGCATATACCAACTAGTCCTGAAACACAAGAGACCCTTGATCCGGATTAAATGTAAAAAAAAAATGAAAAAAATAAATCAAATTAGAACAAAAATTAACTTATTGATATTAATAAAAACAGTCCCCGGCAACGGCGCCAAAAACTTGATCCCAAAATGTAACACGCAAGTATACGCGGTCTAATCAAGTAATATATGATAAGTAAAGTGTCGATCCCACAAAGACTGCTATTAATTACCAATAATTAACCTCTAATTCTAATTGATTTGAGTAATAATTTCAGATTGATAAATAAAATAATTATTACTAAAAATTAAGAAAACTACTAAACACTTAAAGAAATGCAAAGATGAAATTTGATTTAATTCAAATAGATGCAAAAGTTAGGGCTTTAGTTTCATCAACCATCCACTTATGATTTCTAACCAATTCTCAAGATTTCTTAAGTCTATTGTGGTAGCAGATTACAATTATAAATTATAGTCTTGTTAGGATCTATAATTCTCTACAATATACTATTTCCTACGTCTCTGTGGTAAATCAATATATTGCAAGCTTTAAACGCATAATCCCTAAACTACACAATTCATAAAAGTACTTTCGTCTAATATAAAATTGTGATTATTTATCTATAGCATAATTACCCTTCTCTTTTCAGAGTTTAGGTTAAAATCATATAAACATGTAAATGATGATCAAACATTCACAAGCATTAAGCATATGATAAATAATCCACAACAGATGAAAGAAATTCAGGAAAATTTCATTAAGATATCAAAAGTTTCAAGAAGAATCGACTAAAACCCTAATAACAAGATTAGTTCAAAGCAGACATAATGGCATCAATCAAATTAAATATAAACATGAAATCCAGTAGAGAAATTACAGAAGAGAATAAGAAATCAAACTCTAGGTCTTCAATGTTTTCCTCTCTCCCTAATGACTTCTCTCCTCTTCTAATTATGAATAGCCTAGAATAATTAACACTAAAAACGTATTTAAACAAAAACCCTAAAAAATCTAACAAATTTGACAATTTTGAAAAATCATGATCAGCCACACGCGCCGTGACCCTAGCATCCGGGCACCGCGGCATGCATCTATGCCCAGCGCGCCCCTTCTCTGACTTCAGCGAGCGCCGCGACGCTTCCTTCAGGCGCCGCGGCCCTTCAAAAAATTCCAGAATTTTCCTTCTCTATTTCGCCCTTGCGCCGCAGCTCTCCATTCAAGCGCCACGACCCCTCTAATTCTTCCAAAATCTTGATTCCAAACTCCAAATCTACCAATTATCTCCACAAATGAGTCTTCAATTTTCTTCTTGTCGACTTTTAGCACAAATTTCCCAATTTCAGCTGCTTTTTCAGTCATTTGCCAAACTTCACGATTTCTTCTCCTATTTCCTACAAACATACCAAAACAAGCATAATATGCCACCAAAATGACTCAAACTTACCCTAAACACATGTTAAAACTTTGCTAAAAACGGACTCATCACTTTTGGGCATGGAACGACGAGCACATGAAGGCAGGCACTTTCCTCCCAATTGAGTTCATATTTTACGCACTTCCTTAATTTTTTGAAGTTAACTGCGTTTCAACTTCCCCCAATACCTATTGCCTCCTTGCGGGGTTTAAAATATTTGTTCTTTAAGAATGAGTGGGAGGACCCCACTCTTGAAGACATCCTGTACTTCTTTTGCCTCAAGGACAATCCATACACCAAAACCTGAGGTGTTGGTTTCTACTACCTATCCAGATTCTTGAAGATCACTAGCATCATCGATCTCCCTAGCCATCCAAATGACTACAAGGACTAGTTCTTTACGTCAAACGAGTTTAGGGCCTGCGAGTACTGTTATTTTAACTGACCTCATAACTATCTTTTATCTTGGCCTTGTTAAATTTTATCTGATTTACAATATTTGCTTATTCTGATCATGTTACTTTTCTTGTGTAGCGATTTACAAGAAGTCCGAAGCTTTGGTCCGCCAGAATCAATACCAGACCCTAGCTTATGCTCCTGTCGCTGAAAAAGAATGGCAAACAATTATAATAGAAACCATCATGTTGGCATGTAAGCTTATAGAGGAGAGCCAATCTCTGGCCCTAAAACCTCGTGGTCCTTCTAGGAAGAGGCCCCTGGCCATTATAGAGGAGTTCGAGGAAGAGGAAGAGGTTGCGCCCTTGGTACATAGATGCCTTCCCAGGGCGACCTAGATAATAACTCAAGTCGGGCAAAGTGGGGGGCAACAGCTGACACCTCTTGCTAAGGTAACACTAATAATGACATTCGTCGGGCTGCTGCCAGCTTTGTGATAGCCCGTCATGATCCTAAGAAGGTTGTGACCATGCATCACAAGGACCTAGATAAGAATGTCCATTTTCAACAATGTGTCGACCTCCTAGTCCTTTGCCACAATTTTAGCCTTCCCAAAATGACCATAATCATAGATAACACTTTGCACATTAGGCATACATTTTTTGAGCAATATGGGACGAACATCCGACCTAGGTATCCTCTAGATTTAGGCACCTTTTTCCTAGTCACTAGGTAGCCAGAGTATGATCTGAGCTCGGATGAAGAGCATGGGTCTGAAAGAGTGCATGATGTAGTTTTGTTAGAGTCTCCCCACCTCCTGTTGTTCAGAAGTTAGAGGTTCCCCAAGCAGCTAGCCCGACCCCCAATTCGGGTGACTGACCTATAGTTCCTTAGGTCATTCAAGAAACTCCCCCCATCTCCATCCCAGCTCCTCAAGTTGAGATGGGGAGATTTCCAGGCCATCTCTAGGCCCCATTTCAAACCCTAACCAGCTAGGTGGTTGCACACCTCAATCAGCTCTCTACCAGGGAAATGGAGAAGATTGAGGGAGAGACCACTGCGGTCGTGATGGACTGTAAGTTTCTTTATTATGTTTTCTCTAGATTTATTCGACATTTTCCAAGATCTAACTCTGCGCTTATATTTTACGGCAGTGATATTTTTCTTAGATCCAGGCTGGAGACTGGATCCGCTTTGCCTTTACTACTGCGGAGCGATCTGAGAAGGAGTTGGAGGAGGTCAAACACTGGTGTCGCCTGATCGAGGATGCCACCTCTAGGGAGTTGGATTAAATCAGTGAGAAACTCAAGCGGCTCGAGGTGCACTATGGTATCGCCCTCATAATCTAGGACTGTTACCTAGTATGTTTAAAATAGTGCTTATCTTGTTAAGCAAGATATTCTAACCAAAAAGTGTCATTTAGATACAAAAAAATAAATCAATACTGAAAATTTTATACAAAGATTCAATTCATTTTGTTTAAAGTCATAAAAGTTACATGGGATCCCATTTTGTTTAAACCAAAAATATAGTTACAACCATTGTTCACAAAATTAGTCTGCCTAAATGACAAAATTAGACTTTTGACTCAAGTCCATCAGATAACTCAACCCTGCAGGTTAAGCAGGCTGAACATGTACACACTCTCGCCAAGCCCTCCAACTCATGACTAATCTAGCTTTCCTTTTCCCTTATCTGCATCATAGAGCATACGTGAGCAAAGGCCCAACAAGAAAAGTTCCAAAAGGCATAAATAATATCAAAACATATATATATATATACAAAACATTTTACATTATTAATAAATCATGCCACACATGTATCATCAATATAAATAACAATGCACATAATTCATAACCATATATATATATATTCAATAACAATCCTTATGATTCATGAATCATAACAACATATATTATAATCATATAAACATTCAATAGTAACTATGTCAGTTAATATGCATCACCAGCACCATGTGTACTGTCGATGCCTAATAAGGTTCCTAATAATGCACCACTTATAGCAAAGTGTGTTTCCCAACACTAAGCTTACGGTAATAACCGTAATCTCATTTCAATACTACGATAATAACTGTAATCTCATATCAATACTATGGTAATAACTGTAATCTTATTCCAATACTACAATAATAATAGTAATCCCATAATCAAATCAGTATCTAATAAGCATAAATAAAAAAGTGTGCAATAAGGGAACATAGCCCACATTCAACTCCCAATGCATCGTCCATGTGCAAATGCTAACTTTTCTTACCTGGAGTCCAGGAATGAAGTTAATATCGACCCAAGTGTTATCTCCTTCAAGCGTCCTTAAACAACCCTAAGTCACAATCAATATAATGTAGGTTTAGTTTTCTAAAAATGTACAACCTACCATAACTTTTCAATAAACCAAGCAAGGCTCTAAATACACTTTAAACATGTTTAATTATGTCCTAGGAACCATAGCTTTAGTTCCCCCAAGGTTACCCATAAAACTCCATTGAAAACAAACTGTAGGCTACCGGCATAGGCAGGTCGACCAGGTGCCATAGGCCGGCCGACTGGTTGGTTAGAAATCCTAGCCTTCCAAAATGCAGGCATGTCGATCGGGTGCCCTAGGTCGGTCGACCGACTCATGTCAGAGAGCCTAGTTATGCATTTTTCCAAGTTTACAAACTTTATCAAATTCATCCTACACCCTCTCAAACTATTTCCAAACAAAGATTTATGCATTAAAACAACTATACAATCTTATATACATCCTATAACATCAACATAATATCAAATTCCCAGTGCTAAGTCATCAATTTAAGAATTAGGGCTAAATCCTCAATTTCCCCGATCTAGAACTGAACAAAATCATGGTTTTTAATTCAAATTTTGAGATTAAAATAGTTCGTAAACATGTTTCCAGTCTCAACCTACGCATAGAAACAACCTAGCATCATCAAATTTCAAAAATTGAACAAATACCTCAAAATCCTCAAGAACACAAATGAAGAACAAAGTAGAGAATTCTTACCTTCTCTTGTGATTGAATCCTATGGTGAAGATGTTGTCTAAGTAGCTGGCAATTCCCCTTAGAAGCTAGAAATTACGTAAACAACTTGGAAGAATTCAAAGTTTGGTTGAGAGCTATGGTGAGGGAGTGTTATTGAGAGAGGAAGAAGGAATGAGAAGAAGAGAAATGGTGAAAATGAATAAGAAAGAAAGAAATAGTCATCTTATTACTATCCATGCCTCTAAATGACTAAAATGCCCATCATGTAATTTCCTCTCCATACTAACCCCAAGGGTAAAATGCTCATCTCACCTAAACCTCTAATTACCATTATTACTATTTATTCCATAAATCTCCAATTACCTCATTAATATCATCAAGTATAAAATTTCTGTCTACTAGCTTAACCAAAATTATATTCTCAAATTCGACCAAAGTCAAAAATTTCCATTGTGACATTCCTCTATTATCGCTTGAAGAAGTCCACTATTGACGACATTCAACATATTAGCACATAATAATGTGGTAATAATGCACATAACAAACAAAATCACAAGTATACCCTCAACTGGTCAAGTTAAAAATATGCCCATTCTCACCATAGACGAGTCTTAAACACATTTAATGCACATAATCAAATATTTTCAATTATATACTAATATTAATAATATAATTCATCAAATAATTTCACTCATGCTCCCAGGCATGTCATTAAGGTACTTAACCTCATTAGGAGTTTTTCGGGCATTACAACTATCTCGTCCTAATAGAAATTTCATCCTTGAAATTTACCTGAACAACTTGGAATTTTGACCCTACATATCCGACTCTATCTCCCAAGTCCCTTTCTCAACTTTGTTGTTCCTCCATAACACTTTCACTAAAGCGATAGTCTTATTCGTTAAGACATTATCTTTTCTATCCAACCTCTGTACTAGTTTATCTTCATAAGATAAATCTTGCTGCAATTCTTGAGTCTCATAACTCAATACATGTATAGTATCTGACACATATTTCCTTAGCGTCAATACATGAAATACTTTGTGAATCCCGGACAAAGTTGGGGCAGGGCTAATCTGTAAGCTACTTGCTCAATTCTTTCTAGGATCTCAAAAGTTCCAACAAACCATGGGCACAATTTCCCCTATCTTTCCAAATCATTTTACCCCTTTCATAGGTGAAACTCGGAGAAACACATAGTCTCCAGTCTAGAACTCTACGTTCCTATGCTTTGGATCTACATATCTTTTCTGTCTATTCTACGAAGCAAGCCTCCATGCGCAAATTTTCTCAATCGTTGCATTGGTTCTCTGAACAACCTGAGGACCAAGATACTTCCTCTAACCCATTTCATCCTAATTGATAGGAGATCTACATTCCCTACCATACAACATCTCATACAAAACTACTCTGATAGTTGACTGATAACTATTGTTGTAGGAAAACTCAATCAAGGGAAGATACTTACTCCATGATTTTTCGAAGCCCAATACACATGGCTGAAGCATGTCCTCTATTATCTAGATCATCCTCTTAGATTATCCATCTGTCTGAGGATGATAAGTAGTACTAAACTTCAGTCTTTTACCCATTGTGTAGTGTCCCAAAACTCCTAATGAGGTTTAGTACCTTGGTTAGTGTGCTGGGATGAGATAATTGGGATTTTGGTGAATTATGTGAATTTTAATTATATATATGTGATTATGTGGATTATATGAGTTATATTATGATATGATTGCTTATGCATGTTTATGTCTATTAAATATGCTTAAAAGGCCATCTTTTATCAAAAATGGGCATTTTCGTAACTTTGTCCCGTTGGTGGTAAATTTGTAATTTAATATGCTATGTGCTTGAGACAACATTATAATGTGTATATATTCGTGATATTTGGATGAGTTGATCCGTTTAAGCATTTTAGCGGAAAAGTCACAACGAGGATAAACACCCCACTCGGGGTGAGCCTAGGGGCATTTTGGTAATTTGGTGAAAACAACCTGGTAAATGGAATTAATTGGCATAATAATTGAGATTAATGATTTAATTGGGTATTGGTGGTGAAATTTGAGGTTTAGTGGGGATTTAAGCCAATTGACTAAAATTCCCTTAAGGGACTAATTGGACGGTAGTATAAGCCATGGGAAAAATGGTCTTTTTCCATTAAAATAGATAAATACTTAGCTAAGTGTGCAACTCAACTCTCATTCATGTTCTTTCTTTCCCCCTTGTTCTCTTTTTTTGCTCCAAGCCCAAAACACTTAAACATTAAGGCTTGAATTGGAGGGAGTTTCTCGAGGATTTGGATTGTTTGGGGAGACTAGAGGCTACTATATCATACCCACTCTTGAGGTTTTAAAATCCAAAGGAGGTAAGGGATTTAAAGGCTTTATTTTCAATCTTGTTTGAAGTGTTCTTGGTTGTTTAAAGGTTAAGTACAATTCTGAAGCTTTGAAGCTTCTAGGGGATTTTGGAGTAGTTAGGGATGATGGAAACATGATTTGGTGGCTATTTTGAGCTTGGAACTAAGTTTGAATTCGTAATTTTGGCTTGAATTCTTTGATTTGGGTAAGTTTCTAAGCTTTGAACTCAAAATTTTAAGTTGTCGGATTTAAGGTATTTTGTTAAGAATTGGTGAATTCTTGGCTTGAGGATGAAGTGTTTTATGTTTAAAATCAGTTTTAGATCGATTTTCTGGGTCTAGAATTGGATTTAAAGTGTAGGGAAAAACACAGTTCTGGGTTTTTTAGTGGTAGTGTCGCGGCTCGCTTAAATTTCATCAAGTGTTGGTTTGTCCTCGGACTGCCATTTCACCACAGCTCTAAATGGGGAAAAATGACAGGGAAAACTCTCTATTTGTTGGAGCGCCAAAAACCCTATGGGGAGCACTGCGACTCAAAATGCCCAACTTTTGCATAGGCGTTTCTCAACTTGTTTTAGAGTTATGGCATTGTACGGGGCGCCGCGGCGCTAATACATTTTCAGGGTACCTTTGTTTAGTTTTTTGGGGAAACCAAAATTAAGGCTCAAGGACAATTCCGCTACGCGATTTAGTGGAATCTGAGGTCCCGAGGGCTAGGGCTTGGTCTTGGAGTCCACTTTCTGAATTAGACTTGATAAATGTACCATTGGTATTGAGACTATTTTTTTCTGCAAGGCTTAGGTGAAATGGATCGTACTCAGGGTCACTTCACTAATTTTCTATGGATTTAAGGTAAGAGGACTAGCACTTGCACCATGTGTTGGGCACAGGCCCTATTACCTGGAAATAATTATGAGTGTTTCTAAATTGTGAATAATGGTTGTGTGATTCTATCTAGTTTTTTCCTGTTGCATCTTATTGCTAAATAGTTATTTGTGAGTGATCGATATTGGAGGTTTTCGGCAAATTGTATGTGTAATGCAGGTCGAGATGGCGGGGCCACTTAAAGGGTTATGAACCCATTGGTTAGACACATGTTGTATGAATAAATATTGGATTGATATGAATTGTGCTATTTATTGTCATGCTTATTGTGAATTTTAAATGTTGTGATAATTCTCTTATTGGGCCTCGAGTCACGGGTGCTTTATGGTGCAGGCAAGGGTAATGGAAAGCTGGACCAGCCATGAGTTGAAGAGTTGTAGGGGCGGCGTGTACATACTCAACCTGCTCAGCCACCACATTCGAGATATTTTGAGGAACATGGGTTATTGGCTTGATTTTGCCACTTAGGTTAGCTAGTTCTATCATTTTTTTGTAACTGTATTTTTATTTAAAACCTTTGAGATCCCTTGTATTTAGTCAATCCTTTTTAATCAAAAGTTTAACTTCATTGACCAAAATTTTTAATACCGAATTTGTTGTTTAACCTTAATTACACTTTTAAGTCCAAATGACTCGCTTAATGAGTTAAGCAATATTTTTAACTCAAGGTGTAACGGTTCTGGAATAGTAGGGCATTATAACTTGGTATTAGATCTGTCGAGGTTAATGGTTCTTGAAGATAGGCTAAGTGTGTACGCTCACAACTAAAGATAAGCTCGACTCAAAGTTTGGTGAATAATGTGTTATATATGGATTTAACTGTTTAATTGAGACGTGTATGCCTTATCAACATGCTATAATAGGAAGAATGAAATATACTGATAAAGCCTAGCCCTTGACAGCTATGTGAATATAAAAGATGTGCTTATCAACACTATTGCTGCTTGTAAATATAAGGAATGTGCTTAGCAGAACTACTGTTGAATGTGAATGCTTTGATTGTTCAGTTTTAGGCCACATGGTGGTTCCTGGATATTGTTATCATTGATTGATAAGATGAGTCGTTGATTGCAAATATACTATGGTAATTATGCCAAGGTGATCAAATCGACTAGCCAGTGTGGAGATCGAGGCCAGAGATGATAACTAGGGTCAGAACCCTCCACTCGCCCCTCAGGTCTGGCATTAAGTGCTTGTTGATATGCAAGCGAGACTTCAATACAGGAGGATAGGATCAGACTTCTGAGATAGCAGGTTCCGCTAGGGAATGCTGCACCGGTTGTGCCACCTGCTGTGGCAATAGTTTTACCGTAGCCAGAGATTGAGAATAGATGAGAGTCGTTATATGAAAGGTTTAGAAAGCAACACCCTCCTACCTTTAAAGGAGGGCCAGACCCACTGCGAGCTGAGCAGTGGATGAGTATGACCACCTCTATCCTTGACTTTATGAGGGTAGGAGGCAATGACAGAGTATCTTGTGCCACATATATGCTACGTGTTGACGCCCAAATCTAGTGGGAGGTTGTGTCTCATACCCGAGATGTTGCTGTTTTGGGTTGGAAACAATTCTGGAGTTGTTCAATGATAAATATTACAATGACGCAGTTCGATCTGTGAAGGTCTTTCTTATTCACTGTGCCTCTATATCCATCAATCTTTAGTCTTTGTGGTTCTAAGAAGCCCTTGTAAAAAAGTTTAGGTCCTCCGAAGGACATTTGATAATGTTCTCCTTCTAGTAGTATGTACTTGCCCGACCTTCTTTTGTAAAAAATGGGCATTTTCATAACTTTGACCCGTTGAGGGTATATTTGTTATTTTATATGCTATGCGCTTGAGACCACATTATTATGTGGAAATATTTGTGATATTTGGAATGAGTAGATCATTTTTAGCAGTTTAGCGGAATAGTCACAATAGAGATAAATACCCAGCTCGGGGTGAGCGTAGGGGTATTTTGGTAATTTGGCAAAACTACCAGGATTTATTGGTAAATGGAATTAATTGGGAGAATAACTAGGATTAATGATTTAATTGGGTATTGGTGGTGAAATTTGAGGGGTAGTGGGCATTTAAGGAAATTGACCAAAATGCCCTTGGGGGGGACTAATTGGAGGGTAGTATGAGCTAGGGGAAAAATGGCCTTTTTCCATTAAAATAGATAAAGACTTAGGTAAGTTTGCAGCTCAACTCTCATTCACGTTCTTTCTTTCCCCCTTGTTCTCTTCTTTGTTCCAAGCCCAAAACACTCAAAGGTTAAGGCTTGAATTAAGGAGTTTCTAGAGGATTTGGAGTGTTTGGGGAGACTAGAGGTTGCTCTATCATACCCACTCTAGTGGTTTCTAATTCAGAGGAGGTAAGGGATTTAATTGCTTTGTTTTCTCTCTTATTTGAAGTGTTCTTGGTTGTTTTAAGGTTAAGTTCAATTTTGAAACTTTGAAGCTTCTAAGGGATTTTGGAGTTGTTAGTGAAGATGGAAACGTGGTTTGGTAGCTGTTCTGAGCTTGGAATTGAGCTTGAATTCGTAATCTTGGCTTGAATTCTTTGATTTGGATAAGTTCATAAGCTTTGAACTAAAAATTTTAATGTGTGGGATTTGGTATATTATTTTTTTAAGCTTTGAGTAATTTGGAGCTTGGGTTTGGGTTTGCTACTAAGGATGAAGTGTTTTGTCATTAAAAATATGTTTTAGGTCGATTTTGGTGGATAATGTGTTATATATGTGTTTAGCTGCTTAATTGGGACGTGTATCCCTTATCTTCATGCTAGATTAGGAAGCATGAAATATACTGATAGGGTCTGGCCCTTGATTGCTATGTGAATATAAAAGATGTGCTTATCAGCACAAATGTTGCTTGCAAATATAAAGAATGTGCTTATTAGCACTGGTGTTGAATGTGAATGCTTTGATTGTTCAGTTTTAGACCGCGAGGTGGTTCTTGGATATTGTTATCATTGCATGATAAGCTAAGTCCTTAATTACATATATACTTGTGTAATTATGCCAAGGCGATCAAATCGACTAGCCAGCGCGAAGATGCTAGTTGTAATGTCCTACTAATCCAGGATCGTTACACCGTGTGTTTAAAATAGTGCTTAACTCGATAAGTGAGTCATTTGAACTCAAAAGTGTAATTAAATTTATACTATGGTTTAGGTACTAAAAATTTTGGTCAATAAAATTGAACATTTCAATATAAGGTTCGAATATAAACACGGGATCTCAAACTTTTATAAACAAAAAAAATAGTTATATTAAACATTGCAAAAATAGCCGGCCTAAGCGAAAAAACAGAAATAACTGTTCTATGTTCCCAAAATTTAACTTGACCATGGTGGCCAAGCGGGCCGAATATGTACGTGCCACTCTAAAGCCCTCTAACTCATAGAGAACCCGTGAGCCAAGATCCAGCAAGAAAACCCCACATGGCATAATGGTAAACCAATTATTTATAAGCAATAAACACATGCTTCACAAATACAAATTGCATTTACTCCAATCATATAAATCGTAAACATGTTTCACAGTTCACAAGTATATTTATTTCAATCACATGAATCATTTACATAGCCCACGAAAACAGCCTTGTCGAACGACCCATACTCCAGCGCTAAGCCTTTGGTCTATGCCGGGCTGGGGACTGCACTGTTAAACTTGACTTGCCTCCACGGCCCATGTTACCTACAATGGCCGACTAGCCTACGTTGCACACGATGTTCGAATGTCAATTGCACCAATCATCCACAGATAACTACAAACATATATAAACCACAAATACAACACAACCAAACACAGTCAAAAGACGTTCACATTTAAATTGATATAGTAAGCATGGTTATAACCACGTTTGATAACCAGAGCCAATGCCCTAATCTTGGTGCAAGTGCCAATTCTCTTACCTCGAGTCCTGAGCGAATAGTGATAAGACCCCGAGTACGATCCCTTTCCCGAGCCTTGCAGAAACCCTAGTCACAATGTAAATGAATCACTCATTAGGGATTAAACTTAGATCCCAAATACCAATCTAAAATATAACCCTTGGAACTACTAACTCCAGTTAACATGGTACTAAAAGCGTCCCTCGAGCCTCGAAGTGCCCCCCTCCCCCCCAAGACAAACCTCAGAACCCCGAGCCTTATTCCAAAAATTAAGAAATTCCATGTTTCATGGCACCTGGCGCAGTTGCACCAACATAAATTTAGGGTTTGTGGGGCACTGGCGCGAACGCGCCCTACTCCAGCGCGGTCGTGCCACTAACTTTGAAACCTAAAAGTCAATTCAAATTCATTGGTTTCTGAGACACTAGCGCAGTTGCGCCACAACCTAGCTCAGTTGCACTAGGTCGCCAGAAACACAAAACAAGCCCATAATTCATAGTGTTCTTCCCCAAATCAATCGTTGCATTTTTCCCTGCAAACTCATACCAAAAATTTGACCCCAACATGATTTCCAGCCAATTTTAAGTACCAAATCCATCATAAAATACTACCATAATTCCCAAACAACATCAAAACCATTCTAAAACACACAAAAACACTAAATAGAATCTTTGAGTCTCAAACTCAAACTTTCTCCCAAAAATATGATAATTACACTCGAATTCTACAACTTAGAAGCAATTAAACTCCCAAATCATATACAAAGACTAATTTATCACTCATCAACCACTCTTAACAATCGAACATCATGAATAACTTAAAACAATACCGGAAATCCCAATTCTCTTCAAAACATCAAGAACAAAGAAAGAACATCCAAAAATCTTGATGAAACTTAGAAAAGAAGGAAAGCTTACCTCAATAATTTGAAATTCCTAAGTTGGAGAAGGTGGTAGCAGCTCCTGTCTTCCTTTGAACACCTCAATCCCTCAAATCCTTCAAGCTTAACTTAGCTTCTAATAAGTGATGTGTATGGATAACTATGAAGAAAGCAAGTGCTTTAAGTTCTAGAGAAATCCTAGAACGTGAGAAGCAGCCTCCTTCCTACCCTTAGTTTGTTCTGTCCTACTTCAAGGTAAAAAGACTATTTTACCCCTCCCACTAATTACCCTCTAATTCTTTTCCTTCAAAAGTCCAAAGGGCAATATAGTCATTTGCCTTAAAATCCTAATTTCACCATGAATCTCCAAATTAAATCAATTAATCCCAATTGTTCTCCCAATTAATTCAATTTACCAATAAGTCCCATTACTTTTTCCAAATTACCAAAATACCCCCAGGCTCACCCCAAGCCAGGTATTTATTCCTGTTGTGACTTTTTCGCTGATTTGCTCAAAATGATCGAATCATGCCGAGTATCTCAAATGTATCCACATAATAATGTGGTCTTAAGCACATAACATATAAAATTACAATTGTACCCTCGATGGGTCAAAGTTACGAAAATGCCCATTTTTAACAAAAGTAGGTCTTTAAGTACACTTAAACAGGCATAGGAAGTCACATCATAATATACCTCATATAATTCACACATATACTCAATTAAAATCACATAATTCCAATTTTTCCCTCCCGACACAGTAACCAAGTTACTAAACTTTATTAGGAGTTTTGGGATGTTACACTAGTTCAGTTTCAGGCGCAAATTATGTCAAAAACTCGATCTCTCATTGCGGTGATAACCCAGGAAAGTCTTCTGGAAACATGTCCAGGAACTCACAAACCAATCTAGTCTCCTCTGTTCCAACTATTACAACCTTAGTTGTATCTATTGCGCTAGCTAGGACTCTTATGCATCCTTTCTGTAATATTTCTCTAGCCCTCAATGTCAAGGTCATTCAAATACGAGGGCCGTTAATAGCACCCACAAATACAAATGGATCCTCACCCTCAGGCTCAAATGTCATCTTCTTTCTTTTGCAATCTATGGTCGTCTCATACTTGGCTAACCAATCTATACCCAACATTATGTTGAAATGCTCCATTTCAAATCCAATCAGATCCACTAAAAATTTTCTACTATCCTCCCCCACTGGTAAGGATTCACTCCATCCCCTAGAGATTACTAACTCCTAGTAAGTAACAGGGTTCCAAACTCCACATCATACATATCATAAGGTTTACTAAGCTTGTCTATCATTTTACTAAATACAAATAAACGAATAACCATTCTTTCTCTTTGGATCCATGGAGCCTCTATCCCTTCTAGATCAAATACATGGAGGAGTCATCCTTAAAGAATCGCATCTTGTGACACCATCTCACTCCATATCTTATTCCGTGCTCCCTCAGCAGTAAGGGTCTTCTCTACCACCTGAACATAAGTAGAAACTCTTGGTACAGAGGTGATTCTCACATCTCGGTCTATCACAGAATTTAACCGTTAATAAATCTTTCATTCCTTTCTACTTCTGTTGACACTATGTTAGCGAAAAACTTAGCCAACCTACCAAACTTCAAGGCATATTCAATCACGGTCATATTGGCCTGACCAAACTAGTGAACTCATCCACCTTCGCAATCTAACTGCATCAATATAATACTTTTCATTAAATATTTCCAAGAATTCTTCCCCACTCATTGTGGCGATATACTTGTTTGGGTTATAACCATCGACCATACTCTAATACCATCTACTAGCATATACTTGGCATAAGCCATCCTATCATTACCCACCATCCTCATAAAATCCAGGATGGAAATAACCATGCCCATCCACTATTCAGCTCTAAGTGGATTTGGCCTCCCTCATTAAAACATGAGGGTATTGCTCCCGGAACCTCTCATACAATGGTTCCAATCAATTTCCTACTTCAGATGTCACTACCAAAGGTATTTGTGCAAGAATCACATGTTGAGCAACATTCTCTAACATAATTTTTTGCCTCAACCATCATATCTCTCTCTGTCTCTTCACTTTAGCTTGCACATCAGCAAGCCCCTGCTCCCACTCCTGACGAGTAAGCTGAGGTTCAATAATAACATTTCCCGCCTCTATATACTCGCCACAGAGTCTAATTGATCACCTATAAAATCTCATTTCTGAATACTTCTTCAATCAATGACTCCGATTCATTAGACCATGAGAGCAACCTCAAACCATCTCACGATTAAGCCAAAAAAAAATGCAATTCCACAATCAACAATAATGCACAAAAGCATATCTATCACTTATGGTGAAAACAAACAAAATACAATATTCACATCAATGATAATGCTGATAATACAATCTTATTTATCAATATATATCATACATGGGGCCTTGCCCTATAAATATATCATGCTCTCTATTTTAGCAGGAAAAAAAGACAATATACTTGAAATAAGTAGTTAAACAGATAATCAACCCATTACCCACTAAAACATGAGTCAAGCTTGTCAGGGCAACAAAAGCGGTGGGAGTCCTAAAAAATAAAGTAGGTTTGTTTATATTTTTATAATTTATTTTGGCTTATGATAAACTATAAAATAATTAGTATGCTCATTAATTTTTATTTTTCAATTTTACAGTTTGATGGGAAAAATGTGTACAGTGAAATCGATGACTTCCTCTCAATACAAAATGAATGGTTAGCAAGATTGACATTTTTTATGTATTATTAGGTGAATTTAGTTTTATAGCTACTTATAATTATATCAATTGGTATGAATACTATGTTTTTTGTTTTAGACAAAAGAATGAACGTTTAGTATATGAATGTTTTAATAAGATTACAAACTTGTTAAATTTTATTTATGCAAATGATAAATTAAATCATAATAATATTAGTAAAGGAAATAAAAAATTATTTATATTAAAATAAATTAGATTTCTAAATATTAAATCTAAAATAAATATTTGGTTATATAATATGAAACAAAAATATATATATTTTGGTTATTACAAAACAAAAATATATATACAATTCGATTATTACAAAACAAAATAATTTTTTTAAATAACCTTTAACTATGGTTATTACATAAAAAAAACAAAATCTATTCATACCTTTAACTTCAGTTTTTATGTAATAACCGAAGTTAAAAAGTTTAAATATTCACGCTGGAGCCCTTTAACTTCGGTTATTACATAAAAACCAAAGTTAAAGGTAAAAATAGACTTCAGTTTTTATGTAGTAACCGAAGTCTATTCTTAATTTTTAACTTCGGTTAGTGTAAGGTTTTAACTTCACATGGATATACTTCGGTTTCTATTTCAGCGAGAACTGAAGACTATTAGCCTAAAAAATCGAAGTTAAAGGCTATTATTGTAGTAGTGATGTTCAGTCAGTCTTCAGAAGCCATCAAACCTTGGAAAGCTCTCATACCAAGTTGAAGCGCCTTCATAATCCAGGACTGTGACCTATTTTGTTTAAAGTGGTGCTTATCTTGTTAAGCAAGGTATTTTGACCCAAAAGTTTCATTTAGAAATAAAACGATAAATCAATACTGAAAAGTTTATAGAAAGATTCAAGTCATATTGTTTAAAGTAATAAAAGTTACATGGGATTCCATTTAGTTTAAACCAATAAAATAACTACAACCATTCTTCACAAAATAAGTCGACCTAAATGACAAAATTAGACTTTTGACTCAAGTACATCAGATAACTCAACCCCGTAGGTTAAGCAGGCCGTACATGTACACATTCTCGCCAAGCCCTCCAACTCATGGATGATCTAGCTTTCCTTTGCTCTTACCTACATCATAGAGCACCCGTGAGCTAAGGCCCAGCAAGAAAAGTTCCCCAAGGCATAAATAATATCACAACATATATATAACATTTTACATTATTAATAAATCATGCCGCACATGTATCAACAATATAAAATACAATGCACATAATTCATAACCATATATATATATTCAATAACAATCCTTATGATTCATGAATCATAACCACATATATTATAATCATATAAACATTCTATACTAACTATGTCAATCAAGATGCATCACTAGCACCATGTGTACGGTCGATGCCTAATAAGGTGCCTAATAAACACCACTTATAACAAAGTGTGTTTCTTGGCACTAAGCTTACGGTAATAACCATAATCTCATGTCAATACTACAGTAATAACCGTAATCTCATATCAATACTACGATAATAACCGTAATCTTATTTCAATACTATGGTAATAACCGTAATATCATATCAATGCTATGGCAATAAACGTAATCTTATTAAAATATTACGGTATTAATCATAATCCCATAATCAAAATAGTTTCTAATAAGCATAAATAACAATGTGGGCAATAAGGGAACATAGCCCATTTTCAACTCCCAATGCATGCTGTATGTGCATATACCAACTTTTCTTACCTGGAGTCCAGCAATGAAGTTAATATCGAGCCAAGTGCGATGTCCTTTAAGTGTCCTTAAACGCCCCTATGTCATAATCAATATAATATAGGTTTATTTTTCCTAAAAACTATAACCTACCATAACTTTTCAATTAAAACTCACACGGTTCTAAATACACTTTAAACATGTTCAATTATTTCCCAGGAACCTTAGCTTTAGTTACCCCAACGTTACTCATCAACATCCATTGAAAACAAACCTAAACATAGGCTGCCAGCATTGGCCGGTCGACCGGGTAGTTAGAAAACCTAGCCTGCCAAATTGCAGGCTAGTCAACCAGGTGCCTTATGCTGGTCGACCGACTCATGTTAGAGAGCCCAGCTATGCATTTTTATAAAATTACGAACTTAATCAAATTCATCCTAAATCCTCCCAAATTGTTTCCAAACCAATATTTATGCATCAAAATAGTTATACAAGCTTATATACATCATATAACATGAACCTAACATCAAATTAAATGTTCCAAGTCATTAATTCAAGAATTTGGGCTAAATTCCCAATTTTCCCCATTCTCTAAAACCGAACAAAATCATGGTTTGTAATTTTAATTTAGAGATGAAAATAGTTCATAAACATGTTTCTAATTTCAACCTACCCATAGAAACAACCTAGCATCATCAAATTTAAAAAATTGAACAAATACCTCAAAATCCTCAAGAACACAAATGAAGAACAAAGTAGAGAATTCTTACGATCTCTTGTGATTGAATCCTATGGTGAAGATGTATTCTAATTAGCAGCCAATGCCCCTTAGAAGCTAAATATTACCTAAACAACTTGGAAGATTTCAAAGCTTGGTTGAGAGCTATGGTGAGGGAGTGTTCTTGAGAGAGGAAAAAGGAAGGAGAAGAAGAGAAATGGTGATAAAGAAGAGGAAAGAAAGAAATGGTCATGTTATTACTCTCCATGCCTTCAAATGAATAAAATGCCCATCATCTAGTTTCTTCTCAATACTTACCCCAAGGGTAAAATGGTCATCTCACCTACACCTCTAATTACCATTATTAATATTTATCCCATAAATCTCCAATCACCTCAATAATATCATCAAGTATAAAATTTATATCTACTTGCTTAACCGGAATAATATTCTCAAACTCGACCAAAGTCGGATATTTTCATTGCGACATTCTACTATTATTGCTTGAAGAAGTCCACTATTGCCGTCATTCAACATATTACCATATAATAATGTTGTCACAATGCACATAACATATAAAATCACAATTATATCCTTAATGGGTAACAATACAAATATGTCTATTCTAACCATGGATGGGTTTTAAACACATTTAATGCACATAATCAAATATTTTATATTGTATAATAATATAATCCATCAAGTAATTCCACTCATGGTCCCAGGCATGTCAAATTTGCGACTAGTTTCAGGGAATTTTCGAGGAGCTCCAACTAAAAGGTCAACAGAGCTAAAACCCAGCTGAAACCCACCTCGCGGATTCCATGGAGAAGATGTTTTACAAGGTTTGGTGCTTCAACCAATTAGCAAAGGAGCCAACTGAAATGGGGGACCCGACCTCGATAACTTGCGGAGAGGATGGGGAGGGTGAGATTTCTCCTCGCGAGCAAGTTGTCGGAGCTCAGAGTTAAGGACCTCGTCCACTTGTATAATTTACATATATTTTTCTATTGGGGATATCCTTTTATCCCTTGTAATCAGGCATTTTCAGCCAAGACAATTTGCCTGAATGGATCTGTTCGAGGTTATTTGTCATCGTTTTATATTAACATAGCTTTAATCTGTATACATTTCCCTTCTATTATTGTGTTTTAAAACCTTTTAAGTTTTTATACACATGCATTGTTATAGGGGTAGATTTAGATCAGGGTATGTGTTTGAGAGCCGACCAGATATTTTTCAACTCGCAGACCTGGTTATATCTAGGATTTTAGTTGCTTAATTGCATACCTATTAATATTCAGGTGTAGAGTCCCAGAATATTTACTTAACTAGCTAGATAGTAGTAGTAGTAGTAGTAGTAGTAGTAGTAGTTAGTATTAGTTTGTAGTATGTTAGATTCTGTGGATTTTGGTTCAAGTCAGGACTTAGTAGGACACTCGTAGCAATAGTTATGGATTTTATAAGCTTAACCTATAGTTTAGAAATATTAATTATAACATAAGGTTTAATTTTTTTAGTAGTTATCATTATTATAGTATAGTATAGGTTTATGATATTAGTAGTCTTGTTTGTGGAAAAGGGGGTGATTTCATAAGAATAAATTAATTATGATATTATTAAAAAGTGTTATGGATCGAGCGTACATAAAGCCCAAAAGCCCAATAAGAACATGGGCTTAGTAAATTCAAAATCAGCCTAGGGAATTAGAGTTTGTTATTTTATAGTTAGTTAAGATATTTGTGGATTAGGTTGTTATTTAGATAGTTAAATAGATTTTCCATAACTTTAGGACTGTAACTTCCGACCTATTTTTGACCCAGTTATGTTTTGAATTTAAAAAAAAAAGTATTTCTAGAAAGTTGTAGATAATTGAATTATCTTTCTAACAGTATAAAGATAGTCTAAATCGGAATTCTAAAGCTCCAGTTATGTTGATTTTCCTACAAGCGAGTTTAGAGTTACGAGATTTAGGAAGATAGAAGTTAGGATTCTATTTTTTTAAATTTAAATTTGGATTATAGTTAAAATGAAATTAAGTATTTTTTTAAATAAAAGAAAGTTCTAGAAACTCTAGAATCTTCCAGAACCACTAAGAGCATGACACTTGTCATAATCATGTTTATTTAAAGATTTAAGTATTTTTTTAATAGGATAGTTTCACTCCTCAAACTGTATAAATAGGACCTAGTGCTCAGCCATTTTCTTCATTCTTCAAGCTGTGTTCAGAGCCTTCAAGCTGCTAGGATTTCTATAGAGTGATACACTTGGGTTTTGGGGAATCAAAGCTTTATCATCTTAAGATTTATAAACACTTGGGTAGTGAGATAAAGTGTGTTTTCGATATTGAAGTTTAGATCAGTTCTAGTTCTTCCAAGATAATATTATTCATAAGTTCTATTCTTTATGATTCCTTAGTTTTCCTTAAGTCTCTTTCAGATCCTAACTTCTGTTTATGGTTTCGTGGTTAGGTGTTTAATTTCTTAAACATTAAGGTTCTCGGTAAGTTTCCCTCTTTGATGGTTTAGTTTTCTTTCATCTTCTTTTCTATAGATACTCATATGTTTTTATCTTGGTTTTCGAAGTGTTCCAAGTCCCGTCCTTGTTCTCAATTATCCCGGTGTTGGTAAGGAAAATATAATAGTTTTTATATGCTTATATGTTATGATATGTTTATGTTATAATATGTTATGTTATGATATGTTATGATATATATGAATATGTCTTGTAGTCTTTGGGGCTCATAGTTGCTTAGCTAGCAAACCCCAAAGCTTACCATCTTCATGGGTTAGAGTTATGATATAAGTTTTATAGTATATGTTTATGATATAGTCTTATGTATATGATTTATGTTATATGTTGTCAGTAGATTTTCCTTGCTGGGCATTAGGCTCACTCTTTTATTTTTAGTGTGATGCAGGAAAATGAACATGGAAGGCGGAAGGATTTTTGGTAGCTTGGCTTGTGTGTTGAGGATGAACAGACTGAGTGGACTGCGTGTCGATCGAGGATGACGTTTATTTTAGTCTTTTGAATTATGTTTCTTTTGTAATTCCGCATCTAGTTTTTGAACAATTGATTTAAAGCTATGTTTTTATGTTTTATTAAACAATGGGTACCCATAACACATTTTATATTTTACTTTGTAATTTGCACAATATTTATGTTGGAGTTTGAATAAAGTTATTATTATTTCTTATATATATTTTCTTCAAAGTAGTAGCTATGTCTAGTAGTTTTAATGGTCCAAGGTCTTAGAAATAGTTGGGTCATTACAGTTGGTATCAGAGAAAAAGTCCATTTGCATGAAGTTCTCCTTGATACCCACGCTCAAGCTCCGAATCTAACCGCCAATTTAAGTGTTTATGTTATAGTTGTTATGATTATGTATTTAGTTAATGTTTTAGCCCTCATGTTTCCAGTTAAGAATATTTTTAAATTAGTTTATTTTCTTTATTTATTTTATTTATTATCTTTTTATTTGTGATTTTTTTTTTAGTGAAAACCTTTTTCCAAATGAATATCATTGTTATTTTTGAATGACATGTATGAGTTTGATTTTTTTCTACAATCATAATAAATAATAAATTTAATAAATAATGACCAAGTTCGGTGAGGGTGGATACAAATCAATGGACCGGGTTCTATATTGAGAGTTTAGGGGGCCATAGTAGTGGGAATGATTTTACTGATCCTAGCCCTCCCTCAATATGGTTAACTTTGGAACAACGACGAGTTTCGAGCCTGAGAATTAAGTCATATAGGATGATTAGAAACAGACTTAGTAAATTATAAAGATGGCTTAATTTTCTAAGTTTAGAATCACACCCTAATCACAAAGAAGGCTTACATAATTTTTCATAAGAAATCATAATTAATAGGTCCGAGTTATGTTTGCTTAGATTAAGTTTTGCCTTAGAGCCTATTAGGGTAAGTTCTAACATGTTCTCAACTGTTAGAACTTTTGCTGAAGATGTCGCTCAGAAGGTCTGCACGCACCAATGTCAATCCCTCAAACGTCGCTCCTGAGACTAATGAAGGCCCTCTAGTTCGAAGAAGGGGAAGACGTGCAACCACTACTGCTGCTAACTGAAGTGGGCCACCACCACCGGTCGACAACACTGCAGAAATTATCAGACTACGACAATAAGTGGAAGAATTGCTGCAGCAACAGCGACAATAGACTCAGCCTCACCCTCAGCCGCAACCGCTACCTCAGCAAATGGCTCAAGCACCCCATCAAGTAGGTCCTTATGGGGGATGGCCAATAGAAAATTATGCGCCATACCCATCTTAGTACATGGAGAAAATCTACGAGCAGTTTTGTAAGCAACACACTCTAAACTTTGAAGGGACAAAAAACCCCTTTGAGGCGGAAGAATGGCTCAGAAATGTAGAGCCGATCCTAGCGCACATGAATCTCAGTAATGCAGATCGCATATCCTATATTTCGTCTCTGCTTAAGAAGGATGCTAGAATATGGTGGGACTTAGTTCAGCAGACTCACGACGTCGCCACCATGACATGGACTAGATTTGTGGAGCTGTTCCACAAAAAGTACTACAACTCGGCAGTCATCGCCGCAGGGGTCGAGGAGTTCACTAGTTTGAAGCAGGGAAACTTGATGGTAGCGGAGTATGCTCGACAGTTCGACATATTAGCCAAGTTTGCACTAGACTTGGTTCCAACTGAATTTTTGAGGGTGACCAAGTTCGTTAGAGGACTTAGACCAAAGATTGAGTTAGGGGTTAAGCTAGCAAACCCTAGAACCACTACTTACGCCGATGCTTTAGAAATGGCTATAGAAGTAGAAAAGGCTTCAGGAGAATGTTAGTAAAGAGGAAGCTAGTAAACCTAAGCCTAAACAACAGAGTCAACCTCAGAATGGTCGGAACAACAACCACAACAGCCATCAGTCTAGCAATAACAATAGTAATGGTCAGAAAAGAAGGTATCCTAACAATAAGCAGTCCGATAACGATAAAAGGGCACAGACGAACAATGGAGATAATAGGCTAGGTTATGTAGAATACCCGCAATGTGCTAAGTGCCAAAAGAAACATCATGGTGAATGTCGTACAAACACCAAAGGATGCTTCAACTGTGGTCAGGAAGGTCACTAAAGGAGGAAATGTCCCCAGCTCAAGCAAGAGGAGAAAAAGGACGACAAGATGATTCCTGCTAGAGTCTTTACCTTAACCCAGGGAGATGCTGAAGCTAGCAATAAAGTGGTCACAGGTCAGATTCATATCCTCGATGGTATATGTTCTAGTATTGTTTGATTCGGGAACAACATACTCGTATATCTCGTTAGGAATGATAGAGAAATTAGACAAACCTTGTAGAACTAGGTTTGTGGCCTTCACGTGAAAAAGTAGTTCTATCATCACGAATAGTACGAGGCATACCGATCAAAATCGAGGACGTAGAACTAGAAGGAGACCTGATAGAACTAGAGATCAAAGACTTCGATGTAATACTAGGCATAGATTGGCTAGCAAGGCATGGCGCAACCATCGACTGCAAACGTAAGCAAGTGATGTTCGAGACTCCTGACGGTCAGAAACTATGCTATATGGGATGAATTTTAGGACTACGTACGCCGCATATTTCATCTCTCAAAGCTCAACAAATGCTAGAGAAATGATGTCACGCATTCTTAGCTAGCGTCATGGATGTAGTAAAGGAGACACCACTAAAGGTTGGAGACGTCCGCATTATAAAGGAATTCCCAAAAGTATTTCTTTATGATTTTCCAGGGTTGACGCCGACACGGGAAATTGACTTCACAATCGAGCTAGTACCGGGCACCGAGCCTACCTCCAAGGCACCATACCAGATGGCTCCTACCGAACTCAAGGAGTTTAAGATGTAGTTAGAAGAACTCTTAGACTTGGGTTTCTTTAGACCGAGCCATTCGCCATGAGGAGCACTGGTACTATTTGTGAAGAAGAAGGACGAAAGCATGCGGATGTGCATAGATTATCGCGAGCTGAATAAGGTGACAATTAATAATAAATACCCGCTACCCCGAATTGACGACTTGTTTGATCAACTCCGAGGAGCAACCGTGTTTTCAAAGAATGATCTACGGTCCGGGTATCACCAGCTCAAAGTACGGGAAGAGGATATTCCTAAGACAGTTTTTAGAATTCGTTATGGACATTACAAGTTTCTAGTTATGACTTTCGGTCTTACCAATGCTCCAGCCGCCTTCATGGATTTAATGAATAGCGTCTTCAAGGTTTATTTGGACAAATTTGTCGTAGTTTTCATCGACGATATCTTGGTGTACTCAAAGGACTAAGTCGGGCACGAGGAGCATTTAAGGATGACCTTGTTACAACTAAAGGAGCATCAAATTTATGCCAAGTTGACAAAATGCAAATTTTGGCTTTTTCAAGTAGCGTTCCTCGGGCACATAGTATCCAAGGAAGGAGTTGTTGTAGACCCATCTAAGGTAGAGGCTGTGAAGGATTGGCCAAGACCAAAGACCGCGTCTGAGGTAAGATGTTTTCTTGGATTAGCAGGTTATTATCAAAGGTTTGTAGAGGGATTTTCTAAGATAGCCACTCCACTCACCAACCTGACCCGAAAATAGCAAAGGTTCAACTGGACGGATAAGTGTGAAGAGAGCTTCCAGTTGCTTAAGGATAAGCTATGCTCAGCACCAGTACTTTGTGTACCAACACCCAACGATAAGTTTGTAGTCTACTACGATGCGTCGAAGCAAGGGTTGGGGGGTTTGCTGATGCAGAATGACAAGGTAATTGCCTACACCTTAAGGTAGTTGAAGGAATACGAGCAACGCTATACAACACACGACATAGAGTTGGCAATGGTGGTCCTTGGGTTGAAAATCTGGCGCCATTAACTTTATGGAGAATGGTGTGAGATTTACACGGACCACAAAAGCTTAAAGTATTTATTCACACAAAAGGAGCTCAACATGAGGCAGCGCAGGTGGTTTGAACTAGTAAAGGATTATGACTGCGAAATTCTATACCACCTGGGAAAGGCAAAAGTAGTTGCTGATGCGCTAAGTAGGAAAAGTTATGGAAGTCTAGCAGCATTAGCTGGAATATAAAAGCCGCTACAGTAGGAGTTGATCAATGTCGAAATAGAAGTAGTCATTGGTAAACTGGCTAACTTGTCCATCCAGTCAAGTCTATTAGAAGAAATACGGATTGGGCAAGGGCATGACGACACATTGGTAGCACATATGGAAGTAGTTGAAGAAGGCAAAGCCACATATTTCTCGATATCAGGACAGGGGTTCTTGAGATATAAGGATCGGGTATGCGTGAAAAATGATCAAGGGATTAATATGAAGATTTTAAAAGAAGCGCACAATACCCCATACTTAGTTCACCCAGGGTCGACTAAGATGACTCATGACCTTAAGGCGTTATATTGGTGGCCAAGAATGAAGAAAGATATAGTGGAGTATGTGTCTAAATGCTTAGTATGCTAGCAAGTGAAAGTGGAACATCAGCGACCTGCAGGCTTATTGCAACCACTTAGCATTTCAGAATGGAAATGCGACGATATAGCCATGGATTTCGTGATGGGTTTTCCACGAACAAATAAGTAGCACGACTCGGCTTGGGTAATAATAGATAGATTAACCAAGTTAGCTCATTTCTTGCCTGTCAAGAGTTCATACATAGCAGACCAATACGCAGACATTTATATTTAGGAGATAGTACGACTACATGGAATCCCTAAGACTATAGTGTCTAATAGGGGATCGGTGTTTACATCGAGATATTGGAGTAAGTATTTGCCGCTAATTGAATTATCCTAAAACAATAGCTACCAGACAACAATCGGGATGGCACCCTACGAGCTACTTTATGGAAGAAGGTGTCGATCACCGTTGCATTGGGACGAGGTAGGAGAAAGGCAACTACTTGGACCTGAAGCTATTAGAGAAGCTCAAGATGCAATAACACTGATTAGGAATCGTATGCTCGCTGCTCAGAGCCGTCAAAAAAGTTATGCAGATGCCAAGCAGCGTGATGTGGAATTCAAAGTCGGAGATCAAGTCTTCTTAAAGATATCTCCTATGAAAGGTGTGAAGCAATTCGGGAAGAAAGGAAAGCTTAGTCCCCGATTTATAGGTCTTTTTGAGATATTGGACAAGTTGGGAACAGTTACATATAGATTAGCCCTACCGCCAACTTTAGCAGATAGTCACAATGTATTTCACATCTCGATGCTGCGTAGATATGTGTCAGACCCATCTCACATCCTCAAGTACAATACGATAGAACTACAGGAAGACATGAGTTACGAGGAATGACAGATTAGCATCCTAGATAGAAAGATGAAAGAATTATGGTCTAAGAGTATTCCGATAGTCAAGGTCCTATGGAGTAATAGTTCTGAACAGAAGGCTGATGGTCCCAAAACGGGATGTTTTAATAATTAAACTCGCAAGTGCACGAATCGTTTCGGAATATAATGTTCATGTAAGTACGAGGTCGAACCCATGGGAGTTGACTAACATCAAAAGAAACTATTTCAAACAAAGCAATAATATTCTAACCTAGTTCCAAATATTTGATGAGATTTTGTTTTAGAAAAATAAAACACAAGTAATAAAAAAAATTTAAGATTAAATAGAAGAATTGTTTTCAAATGAGATATATAAAATAAGATTATTAAGATGTTAGAATCCACAAAATGCAAGTTCAATAGTATTTATAAGTATATTGATTCCCAAGTTTTAATATAGTTGAAATAAATCACACTATATATTTTTTCAAAATATATTTTCTATTCAAGCACAAGTTACTCTTTCAAAAAGGTAGGATTTTTCTTCACTTATATAAGATATAATTTCTAAGCATTAGTTGTGTTACAACCTAATGAAACTACAAAAAATCAAAGAGATTATGTTTAGGAAAAATATGATACTTATGCTCTAAGAATTAGATGTGAACAATTTAATGAAAAACATTTAATAAAAGAATATCATATTTTTTTGCATAATGAAGAACTAAGTGTAATATGCTTTAACACTCAATAATAGATGAAAAATGCATATCATTGATAGAAAAATCCATAAACAATGTTACACAAATGGGAAATCAACATACAATAAAAAATACTATCTAGTTACATTTTGCTTCATCATCATCTTAATAACCTTTGAAAAAGATTAGAAGCTCATAACTAGATAAAAATTACAAAATAACATACTTGACATGCTCTTCAAAAGATGAAAATGGTAGAGAGAAACTAGTGAAAAGAAGAGAAAAATATGTAGAAGAGGTTGAAAAATATGAAGAAGAAGAGCCCCCCCAAATGGTCTTACAAGACTCTATTTATAGGAAAAATATGGAGATTAAATTAATCAAATTAAAATAAATAAATTGATTAATTTAATTGTGTTGGGAAGTGGTAGGATAAATAGAGTAAGTGTAAGAGTATTGGAAAAATGAAATGTTTGGTTGGGTAAAAGATTAGTGAAAAGTTAGGGTAAAAAATGAATTAGGAATGTTTATTTAGGTAAGAAAAATAGGGAAGAGTGAATTGATATTTTAGTGAAAAATATTGGAACTAAAAATGTCACTTTTTGGTCTTTTTGTGGCTGTGGCAGAGTGTAAATTGGGTCAGGCATTTGGGCCAGGCGGGCTGAAATGGGGCAGCTGGTGGGCCTTGAAGCTGTTTCGGTAGAGAGCTGGAGCTGCTTGGAGTTGGGCCTTCTGCTGAAGGATTCGGGCCCATGTGGCTGGATTGAGGTTGATGCTATATGGAGCTCACGTGGGTGATTTGATGAAGGAGCTGAATTGTGAGATGCTGGAGTGATGACTTTGAGGTTGATGATCTGGCGTGGAGGCTTGCTTTGTGTTTGCTGAAGAGGTGATATATGTGATATATGTTGAAGAGGTGATATATGTGATATATCTTGCTAGTTGATGGTTGGAGAAAGTCAGGCGTGAGGATAAGGAGAAAGGTGGCTGGGAGTATATGCTTGATGTGTTTTGCCTGGGCAGGTGGTAGGGAATGGCTTTTGGGCCTTTGAAAAATACCACTTTCTTTGCTTTCCCTTTACAGAAATGCCATTTTTTTCACCATTCTTCTTGTTTTTCATACAAAAAATTCCCTATAAAACAAACATAAATTAAATTAAAACTAAATATTTTCAATAATGAAATATACAATAAAAGTTCAATGAAAATATTAATTAAAATTTAATTTACTTAAACATTTAAGCTCAAAATTGCATATTTTTACTCCTAACTTAACAATATTAATTTTAAATAATTAAGCCATAACATTTTACAATAATATAACAATAAAAATACACAAAAATCTATAAAATTAAAATAAACCTAATAAATTCAAAATTACTTAAAAAACTTAATAAATCAATTAAAAACTCAAGAATTAAGCAACAATTAGCACATAAAAAATGGTAAAATAGCTCTATTTTGTAGAGTTATCACACCCCCAAACTTAGAATTTTGCTAGTCCTCAAGCAAAAGAAAAATAAAAAACACACATATTTTTTATTTGGTGATATCAAAAATGTCCTCAAAGATTGCACATTGAAAATAATTTATAAAAAATATGAATCAAAATTAACCTTATGTAATTAATTCCATAGTCAATCTTGCTTTGAAAATATATTTTAAATTAGAAGTCCAAAACTATTTATCAAGTTATTATGTGAATTTTGGAAAAATTGTTGTAATAAACTATTTATTTTCACATATTATGATGAATAATTATTTTTCAAAATTTCATTTTCATTTTTTTTAAGCAAAATTGACCCAAGAATTAAACACAAAGCTTAATAAAGATTCATATATTTTTTTAAACTAAAATCAAACTCAATCAAGGGTATTATCATAGGAAAAACGGATATCACCAAAGGGGTTTTTTTTTTTTTTTTTTTTTTTTAGTTTTTGATAAAATATAAAAGTACAAAACTATATATATATTACTAGAAAGATAATATTAATTTTTTTTTTTAAAAGAAATTCTACCATTTTCAAATATATGAAAGAAGTAACCATATAAACCCACTACCCCCAAACTTAATTTATGCATTGTCCTCAATGTATCAAAATACAAATATAAATTGAAGTGCGAAAGAGTTTAGAGTTTTAGAATGGCCGTACCTCATCATGGAGCATGTCAAGAGTGCAAAAAAGAAACAAAAATCAAAACAAGAAGTTAACCTAAAAACATAAATAAAACACACATTTACCAATAATTGATGAGAGCGATCAAGGACCATGGTAAATAGGATCCTCAAGAAGGATTTCATCCACTTTAGCAGTTTTCAATTCTAAAAATGGTTTCAATTTTTGTCCATTCACTTTGAATACATTACCATTATTAGGATTTTCAATTTCAATGGCTCCATGTGGAAAAACAGTGCGAACAATGTATGGACCTACCCACCTAGAGCGTAACTTCCCCGGGAAGAGATGCAAACGAGAATTGTATAAAAGGACTTTTTGACCGGGAGAGAAATCTTTTCGCAAAATGTTTTTGTCATGGTAAATCTTCATTCGATCCTTATATTTTTTGGAATAGTCATATGCATCATGCCTAAGCTCTTCTAACTCATTTAATTGAAGCTTTCTTCTCTCACCCGCTTTGTCTAATGAAAAATTCAATTGCTTAATTGCCCAATAGGCTCTATGTTCTAGCTCAACGGGTAAATGACATGCCTTTCCATACACAAGTCTATAGGGAGACATTCCAATGGGTGTTTTGTATGCGGTTCTATATGCCCATAATGCATCAATGAGTCTTAAGGACCAATCTTTCCTAGATGGATTGATAGTTTTCTCTAAGATGTGCTTAATTTCCCTATTTGATATTTCAACTTGACCACTAGTTTGTGGGTGATAAGGTGTAGTGACTTTATGTGTAATACCATATTGTTTCATTAAATGCTCAAAAGATCTATTACAAAAGTGTGTACCGTTATCACTAATGATAGCACGTGGTGAGCCAAAACGGGAGAAAATATTTTCTTTTAAAAACTTAAGCACAACTTTATGGTCATTTGTGTGGCATGCAACAGCTTCAACCCATTTAGACACATAATCAACACCAACAAGAATGTACAAGTTACCAAAGGAGTTAGGAAATGGACCCATAAAATCAATGCCCCAAACATCAAATATTTCAACAATAAGGATAGGATTCAAAGGCATCATGTTTCTTCTAGTTACACTTCCTAACATTTGACAACGTTCGCAAGATTTGCAATAAACATAAGTGTCATGAAAAATAGTAGGCCAATAAAATCCACATTGTAAAATTTTCAAAGCAGTTTTCTTACCACTAAAATGTCCACCACATGCATGATCATGACAAAAAGATATGATTTTAGTTTGATCACAATTTGGAATGCATCTCCTTATTATTTGATCAGGGCAATATTTAAACAAATAAGGATCATCCCAAATGAAATTTTTCACTTCAGAATAAAATTTAGATTTGTCATGCTTAGACCAATGAGCAGGAATTTCACCAGTGACCAAATAATTCACAATGTCAGCATACCAAGACAAAGAAGATACATGCATGAGTTGTTCATCAGGAAAAGTTTCAGTTATAGTGGTGGATTCATTATTAGTCTCAACAACAATTCTAGACAAATGATCAGCAACAACATTTTCAGAACCTTTTTTATCTCGTATCTCTAAATCAAATTCTTGTAAAAGCAAGATCCAACGAATTAAGCGAGATTTAGCATCTTTTTTCGACAAGAGATATTTCAATGCAGCATGATCAGAATAGACAATTATTTTAGATCCTAACAAATAAGACCTAAATTTCTCCAATGCAAACACAACAGCAAGCAATTCTTTTTCAGTTGTAGAATAATTTAATTGAGCATCGTTCAAAGTTTTGCTAGCATAGTAGATTACATGAGGTAACTTGTTAATTCTTTGTCCTAGAACAGCACCAATAGCATAATCAGAAGCATCACACATTATTTCAAAAGGAATATTCCAATCAGGAGGGCGAATAATAGGTGCACTAGTCAAAAGGGATTTCAATTTTTCAAAGGCAACATGGCAATCATTATCAAAGACAAAAGCATTTTCTTTTCCTAGCAAATGACATAATGGGCGCGAAATTTTGCTAAAGTCTTTTATGAATCTCCTATAAAAACCGGCATGGCCTAAGAATGATCTAATTTCTTTTATTGTCTTAGGTGGAGGAAGTTTTGAAATAAGGTCAACTTTTGCTTTATCAACTTCGATTCCCTCAGATGATATTACATGACCTAAAACAATTCCCTTTTTAACCATAAAATGACATTTTTCCCAATTAAGAACTAAATTCTTTTCTTTGCAACGAATTAAAACAAGAGAAAGATGGTGCAAACAGTCATCAAAAGAATTTCCAAACACAGAAAAATCATCCATAAACACTTCAAGATTTCTTTCAACCATATCAGAAAATATTGCAATCATACACCTTTGAAAAGTTGCGGGAGCATTACAAAGACCAAAAGGCATGCGACGATATGCAAAGGTTCCAAAAGGGCAAGTGAAGGTAGTCTTTTATTGATCTTCAGGGGCAATGGGGATTTGGTTATATCCCGAATAGCCATCAAGAAAACAATAATATGCATGGCCAGCTAAACGTTCAAGCATTTGATCAATAAAGGGTAAAGGAAAGTGGTCTTTTCTAGTAACATTATTTAGCTTTTTATAGTCTATACACACTCTCCACCCCGTTTGCACTCGAGTAGGGATTAATTCATTTTTCTCATTTTCAACAACTGTGATCCCAGACTTTTTAGGCACTACTTGAACTAGACTAACCCATTGACTATCAGAAATAGGGTAAATGATACCTACATCTAACAGTTTAAGTACTTCTTCCCTACCGACCTCTTTCATATTTGGATTTAACCTTCTTTGACATTCCCGAGAGGTTTTAGCATTTTCTTCTAGATGGATTCTATGCATGCATATGGATGGGCTAATTCCCTTGATGTCTCCAATAGTCCAACCTATGGCTTCCTTATGTTATCTAAGGACATCTAACAATTTATCTTCTTGTTCTTTATCTAAAGCAGATGCTATGATAACAGGCAAGGTTTCAGACTCTCCTAGAAAAACATATTTTAGATCTTCTGGCAAAGGTTTAAAGTCTAACTTTGGAGACTCGGAAATTGATTGAACATGATCTAAGGGTGAAAAGGGTTCAACTTTGGTTCCATTTAAGGGTATAGACTCTAACAAAGAATTCACATCATCATTAAAATCATCAATATGCAAGTTCATACCAAAGTATTTTTCACAAAAATCAAGTAAGTCACTTCCATCATCTTCACATATACTCTCTATCATGTTAACTTCATGCACTTCCTCACACTCAACGGATTTAGCAACATTAAAAACATTTAATTCAACAGTCATGTTTCCAAACGATAATTTCAATACACCATTACGACAGTTGATAATTGCATTAGATGTAGCTAAAAATGGTCTACCTAGAATGATGGGTATTTGAGCATGAGCATTTTCAACAGGTTGAGTGTCAAGAACAATAAAGTCCACAGGGAAATAGAATTTATCCACTTTAATTAAAACATCTTCTACAATACCTCTAGGGATTTTCACTGAACGATCGACTAATTGAAGTGTTATAGAAGTTGGTTTTAATTCTCCTAGACCAAGTTGCTTATACACAGAATAAGGCAGTAAATTCACACTAGCTCCTAAATCAAGTAAAGCTTTGTTAATGAAATGATCGCCAATGATGCATGAAATTGTTGGACAACCGGGATCTTTATACTTGACAAGGCTTTTATATTGAATTATGGAGCTAACTTGTTCAGTTAAAAACGCCTTTTTTTGGAACATTTGTGTTTCTTTTAACAGTGCAAAGGTCTTTTAAGAATTTAGAATAGGCAGGAATTTGTTTAATGGCATCTAAGAAAGGAATGTTTATACTTACTTGTTTGAAAAATTCTAAGATGTCACTATATTGGTTGCCTTTCTTGAGTGGAATTAATCTTTGTGGAAAAGGAGCTTTTGGGATGGAAGGAAGGATTTGAGCATCATCTTTTGAAAGCTCATTTGTGTTGGAACTTTGAGGTTGGCTTTGGTCTTTTTCAACTTGAGGTATGTAATCGGGTTTGACAATTTGTTTTCCGGACCTAAGAGTTGAAATAGACTTAGCTTCTTCTTTATGACTAGGAGTTCCTATTTCATATTGGCCTTTAGGATTTGGGATGGGTTGGCTAGGAAATCTTCCTTTTTCTCTCTCGGTTACAGCACTAGCAAGTTGACCCAATTGTGTCTCGAGTTTGGCAATGGATTGAGACTGATTTTGTAAGATTTGTTGGGTGGATTGCATGAATTGTTGTAAGGTGTCTTCTAAGGAAGGTTTTCTTTGTGGAGGGTAAGGTTGACTTGGTTGGGCATGATTTGGATTTGGCAGGTGGAATTGGTTTCCTTGGTTCATTTGTGGTTGGTTTTGTCTCCATGAAAAATTAGGATGGTTTCTCCAATTTGGATTGTATGTGTTGGAAAATGGGCTATCAGAAGAAGGTTTTCCATATGAATGTAAAGCATTAGCCTCTTCAGAAAATGTTTCAACAAAAGAAGGACATGATTGAGCATTATGACATGAACTAGCACATAAAGAACAAACATCTTTTTTAGGTTGCACATGAGAATTCATAGATTGACTTATTACTAAGGCTTCTACTTTTCTTGCTAATTTATCAAATGATGTTCTTAAATCACTTTCTTCTTTTATTTCATATTGTCCTTCTCTTTTTGGTGAAGGGTTGGCTCTAGACCTAGGCTCAGAATAATTCCATTGTTGTGAATTAACAGACAATTCTTCAAGAGCGTCCCAAGCCTCTTGCCCTTGCAATTTTAGAAATTTTCCAGTATGCATAGATTGAATCATTTGTCGGTTTGAAGGGGTTAAACCATCATAAAAATATTTTACAAGTCTCCATTTTTCAAAACCATGGTGGGGACATTTTAATAATAAATCTTTAAATCTTTCCCAACATTCATAAAATTCTTCATTATCTTTTTGATAAAATTCGGAGATTTCTCTTCTTAAATTATCAGTTTTGGACATGGGGAAAAATTTAGCAAGGAATTTATTAAAAAGTTGATCCCAAGTAGTTATGGTTCCAGTTGGAAGCGAGTTTAACCAAGCTTTGGCTCTATCTTTTAAAGAAAAAGGAAACAACCTAAGTTTAACCGACTCATCAGAAAAATTTTGAAAACGAAAGGTTGAGCAAATTTCCAAAAAATCTTTTACATGCATGTATGGATCCTCTCTTTCTAAACCATAAAATGATGGTAACAATTGAATGATTGATGGTTTAAGTTCAAAATGAGTGGCATTAGTAGTGGGCAAAACAATGCATGATGGGGCATTAGATGAAATAGGTGAAAAGTATTCAAGAAGAGTTTTTTCTTGCACAACATTAGGTTCTTGTTCCATTATGCTTAAACTTTCAAAAACACTTTCAATTTCACGTACAGACACTAATTTTTTCACCAAACGATTTTTTGAATTACGATGCCACTGATGCATACAATGTCACAGATTTCACCAAGTAACACAAACAATCACAAGAAAACAAATTTCTGATGTGGAAGATCAGTTAGAACCGCAACCACAGAGCATACTTATAACAAGAAGAGATTACAATATTTATATAAATATATAATTTTTTTGTTATGATTTTTATGATTTTTTATTTTTTTTTTGTTTAACTTGTTCCCAGGCCTATTTGATTCCACTTACTCACAACTTAATAACAACTCCCCGAGGTTAATTAATAAGCGTGGATGGGAACTTTGCCAAATTTCCTTTAAGCAAAAATTGCTTATGTTGAAAGAACAAGCTTTTGTTTTTTTAGTTTTTTTTTTCAAGTATTTTCTTAAACAATAAAATTACAACTAACTAAATGCGATAATTAAGAAGAAATAAAATAAAATGACAATAGCAATAGTAAATAGTTATATAAAAATTAGGAGGCACTTATGCCATCAACTAAATGATCAACAAAAATAAAATTAGGAGGCACTAATGCCATCAACCAACAATAATAATAATAATAATAATAAAACTTAGGAGGCACTAGTGCCATCAACTAAGATAAATAAAAATAAATAAAATAAAATAAAAGCTAGGAGGCACTAATGCCATCACTAGAAGAGATAAATTGCTCAAGTATGTAGGAGGCAAAAATTGCACTCAACTATCAAGTATTTAGGAGGCACTAATGCACTCAACTAATAAGTAAGTAGGAGGCACTAAATGCCATCAACTACCAAGATATATATATAATATAATATATAACAATATAAATATATTTATATAATATAAATAATATGTATGATATAATATATAACAATATAAATAAATATATATATAACTTTTTTTTTTTTTTTTTTTTACTCTTTTTTTCAATTTTTTTTTATAGATATATATATATATATTTTTTTACTTTTTTTTTAAAGATAATTGTGCAAATAAAAAAAAATAAAAAATAACTAGTAGAAGAATGTTACTTACCTTGTAGAAAGATCGTTTCTTTCTAGCAACTCCCCGGCAACGGCGCCAAAAACTTGATGGTCCCAAAACGGGATGTTTTAATAATTAAACTCGCAAGTGCACGAATCGTTTCGGAATATAGTGTTCATGTAAGTACGAGGTCGAACCCATGGGAGTTGACTAACATCAAAAGAAACTATTTCAAACAAAGCAATAATATTCTAACCTAGTTCCAAATATTTGATGAGATTTTGTTTTAGAAAAATAAAACACAAGTAATAAAAAAAATTTAAGATTAAATAGAAGAATTGTTTTCAAATGAGATATATAAAATAAGATTATTAAGATGTTAGAATCCACAAAATGCAAGTTCAATAGTATTTATAAGTATATTGATTCCCAAGTTTTAATATAGTTGAAATAAATCACACTATATATTTTTTCAAAATATATTTTCTATTCAAGCACAAGTTACTCTTTCAAAAAGGTAGGATTTTTCTTCACTTATATAAGATATAATTTCTAAGCATTAGTTGTGTTACAACCTAATGAAACTACAAAAAATCAAAGAGATTATGTTTAGGAAAAATATGATACTTATGCTCTAAGAATTAGATGTGAACAATTTAATGAAAAACATTTAATAAAAGAATATCATATTTTTTTGCATAATGAAGAACTAAGTGTAATATGCTTTAACACTCAATAATAGATGAAAAATGCATATCATTGATAGAAAAATCCATAAACAATGTTACACAAATGGGAAATCAACATACAATAAAAAATACTATCTAGTTACATTTTGCTTCATCATCATCTTAATAACCTTTGAAAAAGATTAGAAGCTCATAACTAGATAAAAATTACAAAATAACATACTTGACATGCTCTTCAAAAGATGAAAATGGTAGAGAGAAACTAGTGAAAAGAAGAGAAAAATGTGTAGAAGAGGTTGAAAAATATGAAGAAGAAGAGCCCCCCCAAATGGTCTTACAAGACTCTATTTATAGGAAAAATATGGAGATTAAATTAATCAAATTAAAATAAATAAATTGATTAATTTAATTGTGTTGGGAAGTGGTAGGATAAATAGAGTAAGTGTAAGAGTATTGGAAAAATGAAATGTTTGGTTGGGTAAAAGATTAGTGAAAAGTTAGGGTAAAAAATGAATTAGGAATGTTTATTTAGGTAAGAAAAATAGGGAAGAGTGAATTGATATTTTAGTGAAAAATATTGGAACTAAAAATGTCACTTTTTGGTCTTTTTGTGGCTGTGGCAGAGTGTAAATTGGGTCAGGCATTTGGGCCAGGCGGGCTGAAATGGGGCAGCTGGTGGGCCTTGAAGCTGTTTCGGTAGAGAGCTGGAGCTGCTTGGAGTTGGGCCTTCTGCTGAAGGATTCGGGCCCATGTGGCTGGATTGAGGTTGATGCTATATGGAGCTCACGTGGGTGATTTGATGAAGGAGCTGAATTGTGAGATGCTGGAGTGATGACTTTGAGGTTGGTGAGCTGGCGTGGAGGCTTGCTTTGTGTTTGCTGAAGAGGTGATATATGTGATATATGTTGAAGAGGTGATATATGTGATATATCTTGCTAGTTGATGGTTGGAGAAAGCCAGGCGTGAGGATGAGGAGAAAGGTGGCTGGGAGTATATGCTTGATGTGTTGGGCCTGGGCAGGTGGTAGGGAATGGCTTTTGGGCCTTTGAAAAATACCACTTTCTTTGCTTTCCCTTTACAGAAATGCCATTTTTTTCACCATTCTTCTTGTTTTTCATACAAAAAATTCCCTATAAAACAAACATAAATTAAATTAAAACTAAATATTTTCAATAATGAAATATACAATAAAAGTTCAATGAAAATATTAATTAAAATTTAATTTACTTAAACATTTAAGCTCAAAATTGCATATTTTTACTCCTAACTTAACAATATTAATTTTAAATAATTAAGCCATAACATTTTACAATAATATAACAATAAAAATACACAAAAATCTATAAAATTAAAATAAACCTAATAAATTCAAAATTACTTAAAAAACTTAATAAATCAATTAAAAACTCAAGAATTAAGCAACAATTAGCACATAAAAAATGGTAAAATAGCTCTATTTTGTAGAGTTATCAAAGGCAACGTGGGAGTTGGAGGAAGACATGTTAGCCCGGTATCCGGAATTGTTTGATAAGTAAATTTCAAGGACGGAATTCTTTTTAGTGGGGTATGTAAATGTGGAATTTTTTCCTTGTGAATTCTATTCACAAGTGAAGCTCTATACTACAAGACATCCTGAAAGGGCATCACATGATGGTGAGGGAGTTGGGGTAAGAGAGTCACCCTCACTAGGCGAGGGACTTTGGCCACTTTCCAATTCAAACTTCACCCTCGCTATGCGAGGGTCCCCAGCTGGTCATCCGCGTGCGCCCCATTCCAGCAGGCATCAAGCCTCGTCTACACTCGGGAGAAGAAGGTTAGCCTCGCTACACGAGGCACCCTCGTTATGCGAGGGTGAGGCTTCGTGGTGGCATCCATGCCCCTAGCCTCGCGACGCTGCACCCGGGGGAAGGAAAGGCAGCCTCGCTATGCGAGGGTGCTGCCTTGTTATGACGCCCGTGTCCTGAGCCATGCCTACGCCTGAGGGAAAAGGGCCAGCCTCGCTACGCGAGGTACCCTCGCTATACGAGGGAGTGGCCTTGCCACGGCGTCCATACTGCGAGTCTCGTGTCCATGTGACCCGCATAAGCCGGCCCTGACCCCTGGCGCCTTGACTTCTCAGGACATGCATAGGTTGAAGCCTCCTTGGCATAGGCACGAGATCACTTGGGACAACCTTGCTTATATGCCAAACGAACATGGAGCATTGAACGGGAATTGATGAGGACAACCGAGTACGGAACACGTGCGCTGACACGGGGTGTACGGTTGTGGAGAGAACAGAGGCACGACCCTATGATCTTTGTCTGAGGAGTAGTGGCAGTACAGACCTGTACGAAGAGTAGTGGTACCACTTGGACACCCCCGACCATACGCCAGAGCCGACAGTACTTTGTCCTGGGCCACGACTCTGACACCATCAGGGTAGACACCACTACGCCCTGGGCCACTACACTATCAGAATACCTGTGTATGTCCCTGTGGTCTGGGACTTGTTTGTATCCTGGGCCAATAGAGCCCCCCCCTATAAATAGGCTCCAACCCCTTAGGCTAAGGGGTTGGAAAACTGAATGTAAAAGCGAGACTTATGAAATATATGCTTCTGGTTCTCATGCTTGCCTGAGTTTTCTCCTGTTGTTTAGAGTTCTTTCTATCTAATTCATAGCTTCTTATAGTATAGAGATTGAAGTTTTCTAACCATCAATCGTTGACGAGTTCTTACCGTCAACAGGGTAGAATTGTAGAGTCCCAGAATATTTACTTAACTAGCTAGATAGTAGTAGTAGTAGTTAGTATTAGTTTGTAGTATGTTAGATTCCGTGGATTTTGGTTCAAGTCGGGACTTAGTAGGACACTCGTAGCAATAGTTATGGATTTTATAAGTTTAAATTATAGGTTAGAAATATTAATTATAACATAGGGTTTAATTTTTTTAGTAGTTATGATTATTATAATATAGTATAGGTTTATGATATTAGTAGTCTTGTTTGTGGAAAATGGGGTGATTTCATAAGAATAAATTAATTATGATATTATTAAAAAGTATTATGGATCGAGCGTACATAAAGCCCAAAAGCCCAATAAGATTTTGGGCTTAGTAAATTCGAAATCAGCCTAGGGAATTAGAGTTTGTTATTTTATGGTTAGTTAAGATATTTGTGGATTAGGTTGTTATTTAGATAATTAAATAGATTTTCTATAACTTTAGGGCTGTAACTTCCGACCTATTTTTGACCTAGTTATGTTTTGAATTTTAAAAAAAAGTATTTCTAGAAAGTTGTAGATAATTGAATTATCTTTCTAACAGTATAAAGATTGTCTAAATCGGAATTCTAAAGCTCCAGTTATGTTGATTTTCCTACAGGCGAGTTTAGAGTTACGAGATTTAGGAAGTTAGAAGTTAGGATTCTATTTTATTTAATTTAAATTTGGATTATAGTTAGAATGAAATTAAGTATTTTTTTAAATAAAAGAAAGTTCTAGAAACTCTAGA
The DNA here is from genome assembly GCF_963169125.1 of Humulus lupulus. Taxonomy (NCBI): domain Eukaryota; kingdom Viridiplantae; phylum Streptophyta; class Magnoliopsida; order Rosales; family Cannabaceae; genus Humulus; species Humulus lupulus. The sequence goes on from NC_084793.1 coordinate 130,776,507, forward strand.
ATCTTCCAGAACCACTAAGAGCATGACACTTGTCATAATCATGGTTATTTAAAGATTTAAGTATTTTTTTAATAGGATAGTTTCACTCCTCAAACTGTATAAATAGGACCTAGTGCCCAGCCATTTTCTTCATTCTTCAAGCTGTGTTCAGAGCCTTCAAGCTGCTATGTAACGCCCTGCCAGGCGATGCGTCGCCTAGTACTTGGCGAAACATTGATTGGGTGTTTATTTCACAAATGAGCGATGCTTTGCCTCCTAGAGGCGATGCAATGCCGATGTCTCTGACTTGACGCTCCGAAATTTGTCTCAAAACATCCCCAAATGCTCCCAAACGTTTTGGGTACTCTCATATACTCCAAAGAAACACATTGGACCCAAAAAGATGATTTATAAATGCCTATAGCAAAAGTAAACTCTCACATGTTGACTTTTGTGAAATCGTTATGGGTCTTGCACCTCCTCATGCATAACTAATTTTACCATGTATTTAACCAATCATAACATTCTCCAATTTGGTTAAATAAATCCTTAATTCTCTAGCCAAACGATATCAATGCATAAAATAAAGTACCTTTTGGGTTTGAACTTTTTCTTACTGTAAACACTATAAAGCTTCTACCGAAATGCTAAGGTATTCTTAAAAGATTGAACCCATTATTCATAGTGATAAAAATCGGTAATGTCTCACACAACTCTATCTGATTACTCATATATTTCCCACTTTTCACGCTTAGCACTTTTATGGCCTTGTGATTGATCCATTCATGAACCATCAAGAGAGAAAACTCCTACTCTCTTGAGAGGCAGCACAACCTCTAGGTTCACATAGTTGAAATTCTTACAACATCTTTGCTACCTTTAGAGTTTCTTGTTGCTTTTCAAAAAAATATCATTAAAGCCTATGGCTTAACCCTCATGTCTGGTAGCAACCAACATTAACTCATCCTTGATGGGACTTATAAGTTGTTAATGTTGAAACTATTCCCTTATCAATGACTTGTTCATACCCATTGAACTCTACACTTGATGTATACAAGTTTTGAGTTGGGTTGCCATCATTGGAGAATTTATTGGTCAAGGAGTTTTAGTCCCATCCATCTATTTGTGGAACTCACCAAATCTCTCCTAAAAGATTTCACATATGAAATTGATATGATACTCTTATCAATAAATTCCCTCACACAGTCATGTCTTATACTTATATGTCTAGACTTCCCATTACATATCTTGTTGTAAGCTCTAATCAAAGTGGCTTGATAATAACAATGTATCGAAATTGTCGATACATCAATTGTAGTTTTCGGTATCTCCAACATGAGATCTCTTAGCCACTCAACCTCTATGTTGGTTGTCACTAGAGCTACAAACTCGGACTCCATGGTTGAGTGACATATACATGTTTTTTCTTATATCCCTAGGAAACGGTGCACCCCCACCAAGGGTGAACACCCAATGGGTTGTGGAGAGATAATCTCTTACATCGAATATCTAACTTGAATCGGAATATCCCTCAAGTATCTTACGAAGTTTAGAATATTGGATGCATAAATTTTTGGTCATTTTAAGGTATCCAAATACTTTTTCCACGTCCTTCCAATGTAAGATACTTGTGTTTCTAGTAAACCTTCTTAGTTTACAAACCACAAATGCAATGTTCGCTCTAGTACAATGAGCAAGATACATCAAACTCCCAATTGAACTTGCATACTCTAGTTGTGCCACCTCTCTCCCTTCATTCTTTTCAAGCTTTAGACTTGAATCGAAGGGTGGGTTTGCCTCTTTAATATTAAGATGACCAAACTTGTCAAGCATTTTCTCAAAAAAATGAGCTGGACCTAAGGCATACCCATCTACATTTCTTCTAACTTCTATACTAATATGGTATCAACCTTTCCAAGGTCCATCATTTTGAAGTTAGAAGATAGAAACATCTTCGTTTCATTTATGCCTTTCAAGACATTACTTAATATCAACATATCATCAATATATAAACACACTAGAATGACATAGTCCTCACAAGTCTTAGAGTATAAGAACTTGTCCGTACTATTATGTCTAAACCCATCCGAAGCAATGGCCTCGTCAAACTTCTCATGCCATTGTTTTGGTGCTAATTCTAAACCATATATTGATTTAAAAGGCCTACACACCTTCTGTTCATTTCCCCTTAGAACAAACCCTTCTAGTTGTTCCGTATACACCTCCTCATCGAGGTTACCATTTACAAATGTCGTTTTGAAATCCATTTGACGAACATATAGGTTGTGTATTGATGATAAGGAAAACAACAAACTTATAGATGTTGTCCTTGATACCGATGCATAAGTATATAATTAATCTATGCCCTCCTTTTTTCTAAACCCTTTCGCCACCATCTTTCCTTATAGGCTTTATGGTATCAACCATTAGTGTTGTATTTTCTTCGAAATACCCACTTGCAACCTATTTGTAACGCCCCAAATTTGCTAATAAGGCTTAATGCCTTGATTAGCATGCCGGGAGGAAAATAATTGATTTAATTATGTTATTACGTAATTAATTTTGATATATGTGTATCAATATTTGATTGTTTGAGTTACGATATGAAATGACTAGATATTCATGTTTAGGTGTATTAAATATGCATGTGAGCCTATTTGTGTTAATATGGACAGATTTGTAATATTTGACCCATTGAGGGTATATATATGTATATGTGTGTTATTTTGTGATATGTCTGAGGCGAAAATATTGTGGAGATATATTTGAGATGTGTGATCCGAGGCGGTCCTAGGGAGCGGATTAACGGAATAGGCACAAGAGAGTCAAATACTTGGCTCGGGGTGAGCCTAGGGGTATTTTGGGAACGTAGTATGTGTTCGGGGTTACCGAGTAATGGGAAGCTATTTAGGGATTATTTGGGTATGACAAGATTAATTGGGGATTCATAGGAATACTCGAGGAATTAGCAGGAATGTAGCAAATGACAAATTTGCCCTTGGAAGCATTAAAGGGGCTAAAATTGGTCTAAGGGGCGTTTTGGTCATTTGAGGCTAAGGGTGGAATTAACTCTGCTCATCTATTGAAAATTTCCTTGTCAGTCCGAACTCTCCTCAAAACCCGAGGATAACACCCTTTAAACCCTTCATATAATACCCCTATCTGTCCATACCCTCACAGCTAACTCACACACTAGTGACCCTTAGCTGCTGCTTTCAGGGATAACTGGAGATCTCAACTCCAACTTATATCTAGAATCCCCTCTTTAACACAATATCAGGTCCACGAAACCCTTCTAGGAACAGCCAACACGAGTTCACCCGTCAAACCGACCAAACTCCTGAACTCTGTGGTCCCTACTCTGAACCAAACCGCATCCAGATCCAAATATCCACAGGTATAATGCACACACAAGCATATACAAGGTCAAATCCACAATGTCACACATTTAGCTACCAGATTTAACATCACTAAGTATATCCAGGTCTCAACATGCTTCATACAAGCAAATAAACGGATATAACTTATGAATTTAATTCAGAAAATTAACCACATACACTCAATATGTAAACCATTATGCCAATATTCATCCATATGCATAATAGTATTATTCAGCATGCATCAATCTCAACATGCAATAATCAAGGGCCTAGCCCAACAGCATCTCATGCATATGTCATTTCATTCCTCATGCTCCATATAAATAAGCAGGCAAACAGGGCATTCAAACATATATTCAGTCATGTCAATCATTCATACCAACCAACCCTGAGTCGAGCTTGTCACTGGCAGCGAGCGTACATGTTCGGTCGATCTCCAGAACCAATAAACCTTGGCTCGCTCTGATACCAAGTTGTAACGCCCTACTCCCTTAGAGCCGTTACTAAGTGAATTTTTAAGACAAAACAGTGCAATGAACTCGCTAACCGAGGTTTTGAAGCAAAAGTGTGACTAATAAAAGTTAAGGCTGTAATCTTTGAAAATGCGTTGACTCAATAAAAACATCTAGTTTTAAACAATTGGGATCCCAAAAATAAGGTTTGAAAACTATTTACATCTTGAAGTAAGTTTACAGTTGATCAGTTATAAAATCATAGATTATTACAGCCAATTTCAAATAAACCCCCAACCAAAGCAGTCGGGCAGGCCAAACATGTACGCGTCGCTTCACGCTCTCCGTACTCATGGTTGGTTGACTCAGTCATTGCCTTTACCTGCAACACAGAGCACCCGTGAGCCGAAGCCCAGCAAGAAAACTCATGCAGAACATAACATATGCAATGTATACAATTTATCATAACAGATAATCCACAAATAAACAAGTCAACCATTAGACTAAGCAAACACGGCCATGCCGCCCCAGAAACCTTACCAAAGCCCTGGGGTATCGGTTCTCACCGCGAGGATAACTCATGTATCCCTTGGGTCCCACCCTGAATATAACATAACAAATGTATCCACCGGGCCCCGCCCTGACTATAGCATCCCATGTGCTAGGTGTTACTTTCGGCCCACGGCCGCCCCAGCCTACGCCGTACTCGGCCCACGGCCGCCCCGGCCTACGCCGTACTCGGCCCTTGCCGTTCATTTCATCATAATCACACAT